>NW_017731714.1:780354-939067 GCF_001890085.2 Hipposideros armiger
CCGAGACCCTGACAACCTCTGATCTCTGTTTTGTGTCCTTTTGGTTTTGCCTTTCCCAGAATGACAATAAATGTAATCACACTGTATGTAGCTTTTGGGATCTGGCTTCTTTCACTTAGCATAATGATTGTGCTAAGTGAAGAAGCTATTGTGATTTTTCGATGCTATTACATGTATGAGTATTTTGTTCCTTTTTATTGCTGATTAGTATTCCACTGTATGGATCTACCACAGTTTGCTTATCTGTTCACCAGGTAGTGGACAGTTAGATTTGTGACAGCCAGCTTCCAAAACAGTCCCAGTGATCTTTGTCTCCTGGTATTCACTCCTTTCTGTTGGCCCCTCCCACATTTTGTCCAGATTGATCTCTGGACCAGCAGACTATGGTCCAGAGACCGTATTGAAGCTAGGTCCTGGAAGACATTGTGGCTTTGCCTCACTCTTATTTGGATTACTTACTCTGGGGGAAGCTAGCTGTCATTTTGTGAGGAAATTAGGGTCCCTGTGTGGAGGTTGGTGTGGCCAGGAACCATGGCCTTCTGACAATAGATAATGAGGAACTGAAGCCTTTTGTCAACAGCCATACGAGCAAGCCTTCTTAGAACAGATCCTCCGGGTCCAGTCAAGCTTTCAGATAATTGTTTCAGATAACCGGACTTCAATGAGAGTCCCTGAGCCAAACTGCCCAAACGAGCTTTTCCCAAATTCCTATCCCATAGAAATTGCGAAATAATGCGTGTTTAGTATTGTAAGCTGCTAAGTTTTGAGGTAATTTGTTATGCAGCAGTAGTTAGATAAGGTTGCTTCCAGTATTTGGTGATTATAAATAAAGCTGATATAAACATTCATGCACAGGTTTTTATGTGGACATTTGGTTTTGTTTTTTGGGCATAAAGACTTAGGAGTGGAATTGCTGGGTTTTGTTGTTTGTATTTCTCCTTTCCACTCTATATTTGTTATTTCTTTTTCTTGTCTTCTTGTATTAGCTAAGACTTGTGGTGACAAGGGACATCCTTGTCTTATTCTTGATCTTAGTGGGAAAGCTTCTAGTCTCTCACTATGAAGTATGATGTTAGCTGTTGTTTTTTGTAGATATATAAAGTTGAGGAAGTTCCCCTCTAGTCTTAGTTTGCTGATAGATTTTATCTTGAATGGGTGTTGAATTTTTGTCAAGTGCTTTCTGTACATCTATTGATATGATCATATATGGCTTTTTTCCTTTAGCCTGTTGGTGTGATGGATTACATTAATTGATATTAGAATGTTGAGCTAGCTTTACATACCTGGAATAAGTCCCACTTAATTGTAGCATATAATTTTTTTTTTTTACTAATATTCTGTTTGTTAATATTTTCTTGAGGAATTCTGCATCTGTGTTCATGAGAGATACTGTTCTTTAATTTTTGTTTCTTGTAAGTTTTTGTCTGGTTTTGGTATTCTAGTAATGCTGCCCTCATAGAATGAGTTAGGAGGTATTCCCTCTGCTTCTACTTTCTGCACGAGATTGTAGAGAATTGGTATAATTTCTTAAATGTTTGATAGAAATCACAAGTGAAACTGGCTAGGCCTGGTGATTTCTTTTGGAAGGTTATTAATTTTTGATTCAATTTCTATTTCTCCTTGTGTGGGTTTTGAAAGATAGTCTTTCAAGGAATTGGTCCATTTTGTTTAAGTTGTCAAATTTGTGCACATAAAGTTGTTTATAATACTTCTTTATCTTTTTTTTATTACTATCTATGGGATCAGTAATAATGGCCCCTCTTTTTTGTTTCTGATATCAGTAATTTGTATCTTCTTTCTTGTTTCTTGGTTAGGCCATTTAGAGGTTTATTGATTTTTATTGACCCTTTCAAAGAGCCAGCTTGTGGTTTCGGTGATTTTTCTTTATTAATTTCCTGTTTTCAGTTACATTGATTTCTGCTCTGATTTTTCTTATTTCTTCTGCTTATTTTGGATTTAATTTGCTCTTATGTAGTTTTCTAAAGTGAAAGTTTAGATTATTGATTTTAGATTTCTCTTCATATATATATATATATATATATGTATATATAATATATATATACACACACACACACACACACTCCATGCTATACATTTCTCGCTAAGCACTGCTTTCACTGCATTCTACAATTTTGATAATTTGTATTTTCATTCAATCTCAAATATTTAAAAATTTCTCTTGATACTTTTGTGATTCATATGTTGTTTAATCTCCAAATATTTTGGGTTTTTTTTCAGTTGTCTTTCTGTTATTGATTTCTAATTTAATTATTTTGTGGTCTGAGACCATACTTTGTATGATTTCTCATCTTTTAAAAATTTTTATGTGTATTTCATAGCCCAGAATGTGGTCCATCTTGGTGAATGTTACATGTGAGTTTGAGAAGAATTGTGTATTCTTGAGATGCTTGGATATTCTGCTGTTATTGGATTATATTATTCTATAAATATTAATTTGATCCAGCTGATTGATGGTGCTATTCAGTTCAACCACATCTTACTGATTTTCTGCCTAATGGATAAAGGCTGAAATTCAGAGGCTAAAATTCCTTTAGTGTCCTTGTTTTTATTTTTCCTGTTATCTTTGGATTTCCTTCGAGACTCCTTAAATGGAGTCTGAGCTTGCAGTTTTTTGACTTGTATTAATAACTTTCTGATATTATATAGGAGCCCTGTTGATAATGGTGGTAAGTTGTGGGGGAACAAAAGTGTTCTATAATCCTGCAACTAGATCTCAGTCTTTTAGTGGGACTATGTTCATGGCTGTGACCTTTATAAGTGCTTCTCTCCTTTTCTTCCCCTTAGGTGAGACAGGAAGGCGAGAGGAGGCTGGAATTGGGTACATTCCTTCCCCATGTTAGTTAGGCTGTGGTAAAACCCATGTTGGTTAGGCTCTGCTAAAACAGTGTTCCTTGGAGTCAGGCCTTTGTTAAGGAAAACAGAATGTTCTGGGTGTATTTTACAAGGTTCACTTTCCCCCTCCCTCTGCAGGGAGCACCAGAGAATTTTCTCTGATCTTTACCCTGAAGAGAAAGTGGTGGGGCTCCTAGAGGTAAAAATTCATGAAAATGCAGAGCCCACCTAAGACTGGGCTGCCAGGAGATTTTCTCTCTCAAGCTAGTCCACACCCCCTCTCCAGCAATTAGTCAATTAGTCTTTTAAGTGTTCCTGCCAGTTGCTGACTCCAGAGATGGTTCCTGCTCTTGGTAAGCTATGAATCTCTGTGTTCACCTCTCCAGTTTTCTGGGTGGTGGTTTGCCCTGTGACCTCAATTCCCTGTGATACCTAGAAGAATTACTGGTTTTCAGTGAGTTAGGTTTTTTTGTGTTGTAAGAATCAGAGTGACGTCTTCCAAGCTCTTTACATGTCAGACTGGAAACTGGAAGTTCTTATGTTTTACTTTTAAACTATTTAGCTTTGTATTTGAAGTGGATTTCTTATAGATAGGATACTTTTGGGTATTGCTTTTTTATCTAATCTAACATTCTTTATCTTTTAATTGGGAGTGTTTAGACCACTTACACTTATTATATCTTGATACAATTAGATTTAAAACAACTATCTTGAAATTTGTTTTCTTTATGTCCTTTTTTTGTTAATATTTATTCCTTCTTTTTCTCCTATTTTTGGATAAGTTCAGTATTTTCTATGATTCTGTTTTATCTCCACTGTTGACTTGCTCTTTTTGAAATTTTTGAGTGGTTGCCCTAGGATTTACAATATACATCTTTAATTACTGTAGTTTACCTTCAAGTAACATTATACTACTATAGGTGTGGTATATGAATTCTTCAACTGCTTCCTCCCATCCTTTATGCCATTTTTTGTCATGCATTTTACTTTTGCATGTTTTAAGCGCCACAATATATTGTTCTATTTTTGTTTAAAAAGGTCAGTTATGTTTTGGAGTGATTAAAAATATACCATTTTTGTTTAATTTAATTTTTCAATTTTTAGAACTTTTCATTTCTTTGAATAGATTCAAGATTCTGTCTGGTATCACATTCCTTCTTCCTGAAGAACTTCCTTTAACATTTTTTTTGTGTTGCACGTCTGCTAGCAATGTTTGGTTGAAAAAGTTTTCATTTTGCTTTTATTATTGTGGTATATTTTCCCTGTGTGGAATTCTAGGTTGGCAGGTTTTTTTCTTTTACTACTTTAAAGATGTCATTTCATTATCCTCTGGCTTGTGTAGCTTCTGAAGAGAAGTCTTTTTTTTTTTTTTTTTTTTAGCTGAGCCATCCCGCCACCTGTTGGCAGCTCACGGCTGCTCAGCTTGGGCTGGACTCGAACCGCTGTTGCTCAGAGCTCAAACTCTTGAGCGAGCTCTTAACCAACTGAGCCACTCGGCCGGCCCCTGAAGAGAAGTCTTGTCTAGTTAATGTGTTTTCTTTTTTTCCTGGCTGCTTTTAAGATTTTGTCTTTGATATTAAGCAATATGAATATGATGTGTCAATGTGTGTTTGTGTTTGTGTGTGTGTGTGTGTGTGTAATCCTGCTTGAGATTCACTGAGATTTTTGGATCTTCTGGTTTGATGTCTTGCACTATTTTATGAAAATTCATGGCCGCTATTTCTTCAAGTATTTCTTTTGCCTTATTTCTTCTCTGTTGACCTCTGGGAATTCAGTTATACATATGCGGGGCCATTTGACTTTGCTAGACTGTTTGGTATTGTCCCATAGTTTTTTTTTTTTTTTTTTTTTTAGCTGAGCCATCCCGCCACCTGTTGGCAGCTCACGGCTGCTCAGCTTGGGCTGGACTCGAACCACTGTTGCTCAGAGCTCAAACTCTTGAGCGAGCTCTTAACCAACTGAGCCACTCAGCCGGCCCTTGTCCCATAGTTTTTAGTTGCTCTATTTTTTTTTTTCCTACTGGTTTTTTTCTCTGTGTTTTGCTTTATTATTTTTTTTTATTGGCCTACCTTCAAGCCTACTGCTTCTTTCTTTGGCTTTACTGAGTCTACTGATGACTCTGTATTTTGTCTAAGGAATCTTTCATTTCTGATATGGTGGGGGTTTGTTTTTTTTTTAAATAGATTTTCCGTTTGACTTTTTTTTTTTTCAGCTGAGCCATCCTGCCACCTGTTGGCAGCTCAGCTCGGGCTGTGAATCAAACCAGCGACCCTGTTGCTCAGAGCTTGCACTCTTGAGCAAGCTCTTAACCAACCATTTGACTCTTAAAGGAATTTTCATCTCTGTTGAAATTCCCTGTCTGTTCCTGCATTTCATTTACCTTTTCCCTTACATTATTTTACATATTGATCATCATTATGTTAAATACCTGTCTGATAATTCCCAACATCTGGGTCATATCCAAGTGTATTTCTTTTGATTGCTTTGTCTTTTGACAATATTTGTTTTTCTTGTTTGTGTGTCATAATTTTTTATTGACTGCTAAACATCACATGTAGATGAGTAGATGCTGTGAGAAATGGTATTTGCACTTTGAAATGGTTATCTCTTCTACTACCAGTCCTTTATGGGGGGTTGGGTTACTTAGGAACTGAGCTGGGTGTGGTTTTTTGTTGTGGCTGTTTTGTTTTGCTATGGTTACCTTCAGTACCTCACAGGCTTCAGGTTCCTCTAAAGATGCCCAGTCCTTATGGTGGGGGCTGTTGTGCCAGAGGACTTTTCTTTGTGTTCCTCCTCCGCTCTCAGCTTTCAGCTGTATCTATACTCCTGTGCTCAGAGGCTGTCTTCGATGCTCTTGCCCTGCCTCCAGCAGTAGAATGCTATGCCTTGTGACTCAGCTGTGGGGGTGAGAGGCAGGGCTTGTTCTCTGTTTTCCTTTTCCAGCCTCAATCTTAGACTGCCCTTCTGTGCCTGGCCTCCAGGTTGGGGCTTTTCCAGCATTTTGGGCCCTCCTACCTTGATAGCCTAACCCTGCCTTGTATCTGTGGCTGGTCTCTTGTGGGAGAGACTTTTTTTCCCCACTCCAGAGGAAGGACTGTTTTCCTGCTTCTTCCCCAGGGGTAGAGGTTTATCCGTTTACTCTTCTCCCAGCGAGGATGGGTCTATATCTGTGTCCTGGAGTCAACAGGCTTGATGCTCCTCTCCCAGCAGCTTAAGACCTTCGTTTTGTAGGAGAGAAGGGCTTGAGCTGGAGGTAGGGCCTTTTGCTTTTCCTGCAGTGGTGGTCAGTCTCGTCCTCCATGCATGTACCCCAAGCCTTTCTAGGTGTACAGTGAGGGCCCTTGGAAAAGAGTGACTTCACCTTATGTTTGCTACTTCCATCAGTCTTGAGTAATTTGTTCAAGTCCTACCAGATTTCTTCTTGGGTGTTTATTTGGTCGGTGCTCCTTCCGCCCATGCTTTACCACAGCTGGGCCAGCCTCTACGTCCTTTTTTTTCTGAGCTTGGGAGCTGCCCCTTTTTGAATTCCAGGCTATTTGGTTGCTGTGTGGTTTCAAGTTCTCATGTTTTCAAAAAAATTATGAAATCATGAGTTTGTTGCTTATCTAGCCTTTTCTTGTTTGAATGGGGGTGATGCCTTTTTTCAGCTTCCTATAGTCTAGATCCTTCAGAAGTTTCTAATATTCTTTATAGCATCAAATATTTCTGAATTTGCTCAAATCGAGCATTTTCCATTGCTTGACTTAGTAGTATAATTCGACTGCTGCCCTACTGTGTCAGCAGTGGGGAATAAATCAGTGCTAGTTCACATCCTTCTATGGCATTTGCAGAGGGCAACACATAGAAGTCACTGGTTCCCTGAAGATGCCCCACTGCTCTGACATCTTCTAGGTACAGAAGAGAACAATAGTTGCCACCACCGGAAGGGTGGTGGGATCACTTAAAAATGTGTTGGCTATGAAAGTTATGAAATTTATAAGTGTAGTGTCATACATTTTACTTCATGTGATTTCGAGCTTTGGGTCCATCAGTGAAGTATCATATGATTATCATTTTACACATTAAGAATGACTGACTACTCTTTTTTAATGAGAAACAACATGAGAAAGTTCATTGTTTAACCTTTACTTTGCTTCTCTATGGTCAGGTATTTTTCAGGTCAAGTCAGCAGACACTTGCTAAGGTTTGTAACACAGTTAGAGATTAAAAGATAAAAAGAGACACAGTCTTTGCTGTCAAGGAGATTGCAATCTAGTGGAGGAATTATAGCTTTAAAGTAGTAGTTGTTATACAGTGTAATAATGTATAACTTCTGTTTAGTGCTTACTAAGTGACAGGTCCTGTTCTAAGTGTTTAAATACTTTGTGTGTTTAAAATAACAGTTTTCTCAATAAAGCTTCCTAAAGTCACATGAAGTATGTCCCTTGATATATTTTTATCATTTTCTCAGTGAGGATACTGTAGTACAGAAATATTAAGTAGTTTGGCAAAGATCACATAATAAGTGGGAATGCTGGGATTCAGCAGACAGGCTCTACCATGTTATACTGCTTTTCACTAAGTATTGGCTCAGTGCAGCAGTGGCCCAGAGGAGAAAGTGATTGGCGCTGCTTGAAAGGATCGGGAAGTCTTCCTGGAGATGATGCTTATCCTTCATGATGGAGCAAGAATAGGTTTTCACTGAGTAAGGACATAAAGGCAAGAGGAACTTTTGTGTTTCAATTTTACTCTTGTCGTGTATGAATATCTTTATGGTACCTTATATAGTATGTGCAAAAATGTGTAGCTTATGTGGCTCATTGAAAGAATTGGAAGTAGTAAGTTGAGAACAGAGGGAAGTGGCCTAGGTGGAGCTAGCTAGTTAGGTCGAGCCTGACCATGGAGGGCTTTATTAAACAGTTCACACTTGATTGTAGAGATAGTATGAGCCATTGAAAAATTGGAAGTAGCAGTGTAAAACAATCAGTGTTTATTCACATTTGAGATGTGAATATAAATACACACACAGTATATTTAGATGTTCTTTAAAAATTAAAGTCAACAGCCAAGAAAACTTGGTCCTAATGTAAGCATTTGTGTGTGCAAGTGATATTTCTTTTAAGGGTTGAGGTCTGGTTTAGAGGATAGAAGAATTCTGGCTCACTTTAACTTCATCCTGTTTACCAAACTTTCTGGACAAATATACATGATAATATATTGAATTATATAGTTCTTTCTTGATTATGAGAATTGGTTGTCACTTGCGGTGTCTTTAGGATTCGGAGTGGATCAGTTACGAGATGATAATCTGGAAACGTACTGGCAGTCAGACGGTTCCCAGCCTCATTTGGTGAACATCCAATTCAGGTAACGCATTTCTGAGTTTTCAATTTGTGTATGCTGCAAGTGGACAAAGAAGCCTGTTTTACTTATGTGAAACTATGTAGAAATTATGGTGAACTGCACTTCACTCCGCTTTTGGAAAGTCTTAGAGATTATTTTTCTGCTCAACGTGATTATATTTTCAGTTTTCTCTGTCTTATCCTGTATGAATTCTTTATGGTGCCTTACACAGTCCTTTTACGTAGACATTTCTGAAATGTACATTTCAGTATAGTATATTTCAGAAAAATATACTTTGCCTATAACCCAATACAATGACCGAATGCATTGCAGTAAGTATGCCTGGAGAGATGATAGTAAGTTCTTTAGCTATAGACTATTCATATAACTTCTCAAATTTGTACTTCCATTTGAAAAAAAATAAATTAACTTAGAACCACTAAGGACATTTTCAGTTTTGAAATGCTTACTTTTGGGGGCGGGCGGACGTAAAGGAAAACAGCCATATGTTTATCAGTTGCTTTCAATTTATTGACTTAGATGGAAAGCAGTTAACTTGGTCATCTTTCTCCATTTATGCCATTCACTTTAATATTCTGTAGCATTGCATTTTTAGTTTGTTTTTATCTTTCTAGGTTACAGATGAGCAAATTTCTTATGAAAATGCCAGATAATAAATATTTTAGGCCTGTGGGCTATCGGGTCTCTGTTAGAACTACTCAGGTACCCCATTATAGCATGAAAGCAGCCATAGGCAATGCCTAGTGACTGACTTTAGCTGTTCTAATTAAACTTTATCTTTCAAGAGTAGGTGGTGGGCAGGGTTCAGCCAGGGGCTTGTAGTATGCCAGCTCCTGTCCTAGGGTATTAAATATATACACCAGAAATAGAAACAGCAACTAATACATTTTTTAAAGACTTAAAATACCAGATACTTTGCTAAATGCCTTTCCATTTCATTTAAACTTCAACTATTTTTAATCCTTATTTTGTAGTCTCAGAAGCAGAGATTTACATAAATTAAGTGACTTACCCAAGGTCACATAGCAAAGGAGTGGCAGAATTGCAATTTGAACACAAGTACTCTGAACCGAGAGCCTGTGCTTTTAACCATTATGCTGTATAGCTTAGGGTAAATCGCTTCCCTGTGACAACAAAGAATATTGCTTATAAGTTGTATAATGAGGGTCCTAATTTAATTGTATTACATTAGAATAGCAGGATTTTCCAGCAAATACAATTTTATACAGAAGGCAAATGTGTTGAACAAATAATAATAAAAATAACTTATTGACGTAGTGAGGAACAGAAGAATGTTGAAAAAAAAATGTCGAAAAGGTCTACTAGCTTGCTTTGTTTTGAAGATAAAGGCTGATAGTTTAACAGTGGAGATAAATACAAATTTCAAGAAAAAAAAAGAAAAAGAAAAGGTCAGACTCTTTCCACCCTCTTACCCTGCAGCCCTAATGGTGCACAAGCGTGTCCTGGCCGATGCTCTCAAGAGCGTGGACAAAGCTGAGGAGAGATGCAAATGCCAGGTTCTTATTGGGTGGTGCTCTGACGTCCTCCTCCAGTTTCCAATTGTGCTGATGAAGCTTGGTCACATTGGCGGATTTGAAATCATTGATGATCTCGGAGCTGGGAAAAAATTGTTGTGAACCTATCTCATGGGCAGGTTAAAAAAGTGTGGAGTAATCATCCACAGATTTGATGAGCAACTCAGAGATCTAGAAAAATGGCAGAACAACCCTATCGGGTCCCGGCAGTTTGGTTTCATTGTACTGACAACCTCAGCGAGCATCATGCACCAGGAACAAGCAAGACGAAAACACACAGGAGGGAAAATCCTGGCATTCTTTTTCTAGGGATGTAATACATACGTGCAAATAAAATGTCTCAATGGGGAAAAAAAATTTATTTCCTAGAATCTAGTTGAATGAGAACATTGATAGATAGCCATAAATGCCACTGTCATTTAAAACACTTTAAACAGAAAATACCAACACATGTATGGCTGTAAGTTGCATAAACCAAATCATACAAATTAATTTCCTTCCTCTGCAAATTGCAGACTGTCCATAACTTTTCTACTTTATAATTTTGTAAAGTTTTAGGTTTTTAAAAAATATTAGTTAACAGATGAACACTAGGACCTCTTGCATGGTAGCACTTCAGTTTCAGCACTTCCACATCTTTGTGAAAAAGCACTTGTGCAATTATTGAATAGTTTATTACATTTCTTCCTTATTTTTAAGAAGTAGAGCAAATGGAAAAAAATCAAAGTGCTGATGCCATTTAAAGAATAATAGGTACTAAGCTTAACAACTTAGGACAATGGTGACTATGTTAGAAATCATTAACCTCAACCAGGTATCCATTGGACTTTATGCGTCAATTTCACATCAAATGTGAAAAAAAAAATTAAAGGAAATGTTAGAAATTGATTGTCAAAGATTATTACGAAACTATGTGGTGTAATTTAGGATTGGGTTTAAGTTTTTCAGCTCTTTTCATATCTCCATTATATAGGCCCAGTGTTCAACTTTCTTCTGTTTGATTTTCTATGTGTTTTCATGAATACGTTATGTACTAAAGAAAGGACTTTGTGTATTGAAAAGAAATTATATTACAAGTAAGCTTGAAAGAAGTTCAGTTTGGACTTTATATTTTGCTATGAGAAAAGAAAATATTTAACTTCTTGGGCTATTCTCCCCTTCAGAGAAAATAAGCAACTTAGTTCTTACAGTGGTTTCTCAGCTAGTTGAGGGTGTAGATTTTAGAAATAATCAGTATGTATTAACGATGTGTCAAGGTGGACTTGTAGTGCACAATTACAAAGTAGCATTTACTTTTAGATGTCATTGCACCTTTCAATCATAGGCAAGTTCTTTCTTGTCCTGGATGAGAACTCGGAAAAGAGCAGGTATGACATTTTTGGGTAATATATACAGTTCTCTGTTCATTTCAAATAGCAAAAGATCGGTTAGAAATGAAAACATTCAGTCTTAGTGCGAATAGTGAAATTAGCTGGTAGTCCTAGATAATAGTGAAATATTTCCACGTATGTATTACATCTGTAGCAAAAGAATGCCAGGATTTACCCCCTTGTGTGTTTTCGTCTTGCTCATGGTTCATGATGCCTGCAGAGGATGTCAGACTTATGAGGTTTCTCCCTCCCTCTTCCTAAGCTGGAGTCTGTTGTAAGTGGAAGAAGAAAAGTGTGGCTTGCTTCTGTTTTCCTACCTTGCTTTTATTTGTCTTCTCCCATATTCCTATCTAATTTCTGAACTCCCCAGGCCTGCCAGTATGGAAGTGGAGAAGGAAGATTCATAATTGCGATTCTATCTTGGTGATCTAGCATTGGTACCCTCTGTACTTGGATATATGTTTAAAGCGACTGTATTTCCCCATGTAGAAGACGCTCCCATGTATAAGTCACACCTTAATTTTGGGGCCTGAAATTTGAAAAAAAATGTATTACATAAAGTTATTGAACTCAAGTTTTATTCATCATAAAATTCATACAACTCCTCATCACTGTCAAAACTCACAGCCATTAGCTTGTCCTCATCTGTGTCTGATGACGAATCACTGTCTTCATATATTGCCTCTCATGGCCTTCTTCTGCCATGGCGTTTTCAGTAGGGTTTCTTCTTCCCGTAGCCAGTCTCGGATTGTTTTCTCAGTTGGAGGAGGACCAAACTTCTGTTCAGCAGCATGATTTCCATTCACTTTTGCAAACTGGATCACTTTTAACTTGAATTCAGCACTGTACGAAAATCTTTTCTGGGCCATTTCTGGGCAGAAAGTGGCAAAACGTAACCTACCATAATATACCAGTAACAAGTGCGAAACAATGAGCGCAAAGACAACAAGCGTGAAAAAGCGGGAAATGCAAGTAAAAAAAATCTACAACAATGAGCGCAAAAACAAGTGCGAAAAAAGTGGGAAATGCAAGTAAAAAAATCTACAACCATTGTATAAGATGCACCCAGTTTTTAGATCCCAAATTTTTCGAAAAAGGGTGCATCTTATACATGGGGAGATACGGTAACTGTATCTTATGGATGCTTTTGTGGTGGAGAGAACCTACCTCCACCATCACTTAATGCTCTCCGTGATTCACCTGCAATTCTCTTGATGAGGATGCATTCATCATTTACTCCTTCCTTAAATCTTAGGCCTTTGGTGATACCTCCAGCTTCCTGCTGAGGGTTGTTGGCCCTTCCTAGCCAGAAATTAATATGACCTTTCAGGTTATCAGGTTGATTGATGAAGTTCCCTTCTAGTCCTAGTGCGCTTAGACTTTTTTTTATGAATAGGTGTTGGATTTTCTCAAATGCCGTTTCTGCATCTATTTATATGAGCACATGGTTTTCTTCTTTAGCTTGTTGAGATGTTGAATTTCGTTGATTTTTAAAAAAAATGATAAAATATACATAACATTTATAACTTTTGAGTGTACAGTTCAGTGGCATTAAGTACATTCACATTGTTGTACAACCATCACCACTATCCATGTCTAGAACTTTTTATCATCCCAAACTGAAACTTTGTACCCGTTAAACAATAGCTCCCAATATCCTCCTTTCCCCAGCCCCTGGCATCACTGTTCTACTTTTCTGTCTCTATGCATTTAACTGTTCTAAGTATCTTATATAAGTGGAATATGATATTTGTCCTTTTGTGTCTAGCTTAACTTAGAATCATGTTTTCAAGGTCACCCATGTTGGTCACCATGTATCAGATTTTCATTCTTTTTGAAGTCTGACTAGTATTTCATTGTATGCGTATACCACATTTTGTTTATTAGTTCATCTGCCTATGGACATGTGGATTGTTTTTACCCTATAGCTATTGTGAATAATGCCACTATGAAAATGGGTGCACAAATATCTATTTGAGTCCTGGCTTTCAATTCTTTTGTGTATATACCCAGAAGTGGAATTTCTGGACCAAATGGTAATTCTGTGTTGGGTTTTGGCAGCTCAGCTTGGGTCGGGCATCGAACTGCTGTTGCTCTGTGTTGGGTTTTTTGAGGTACCACCCTACTGTTTTCCACAGCAGCTACTATTTTACATCACCACCAGCAATATAAAAGAGTTCCAATTCATCCAGATCTATGCCAACACTTGTTTTCTGGTGTTTTTTTTGTTATTGTTTTTGTTTTGTTATTTGATAATAGCCATCCTTACAGGTGTGAAGTGATGATATGTCATGGTTTTGGTTTGTATTTCTCTAATGATTACTGATGTCAAGCCTCTTTTCATGTGCTGATTGACCATTTCATACCTTCTTTGAAGAAATGGTGATTCAAGTCCTTTGCCCATTTTTTTTTTTTTTTAAGATTTTACTGGGGACTTGGGGAAGGAAAACAGTGCTGGGGAATCGGGGAAGGGAACAGACAAGTTGCTGTCCTTTTGCTCTTCAGTCTAGTTGTGGTGGATGTTGCTTCACTGGCCCATGTTGGTATTATCATTGCGCTCTTCCCGGGTGAGGCAGTTGCTCCCCGGCCATTGGACGGCCGCTTACGGCACCCCCGCTCCAGGCCAAGCTGTTGTTCACCATCTTAGTTGTAGAGGGTGCAGCGTCACTGACCCTCATGTGATCCTGGGATCTGAACCAGGGCCCTGCTGCTCAAAGCTGGTGTCCCAAGCCAACTCTTAACCAACGCGCCACTCGGCAGGCCCAGCTTTGCCCATTTTTTGAATTGGGATTTTTGTTTTCTTGTTGAGTTTTAGGAGTTCTTTATATATTCTGGATATTATTCCCTTATCAGATATGGCTTCCAAGTGTTTTTTCCTACTCTGTGGGGTACCTTTTTACAAAAGTTTTTAATTTAGATGAAGTCCAATTTGTCTGTTTTTGATATTGCTTGTGCTTTTGGTGTCATAGCTCATTGGTTATAATTGTTGTTTTATTGTTAGTTATTGTTGTTAATCTCTTTCACTCTCTGCATTTTAATGTTTTCTTTTTAATTCTTTGAACATATTTATTGCAGACTATATTTTCCAGTGTGCTCACGACATTATTTCCTATCATGCATGCTCTTCTACCGCTTTGTTACTGTCTAATCAAGAGATGGCATCCCCATCTCCCTTCTTGAAACTGGTCAGGCTTTGTAGATTTCTTGCTTAATAGAGTATGGATGTTATGATACTGTTATTTCTAAGGCTGGTTCACAAAAGGCAATACGACTTCTGCCTTGTTCCCTTGATCCCCATGTACCGTGCTGTGAGAAAACCCACGTGAAGTAGAGAAGCCCATAAAGAAATGAACCAAAGCCCGAGGCCTCAGCTAAGCTCCTAGCTGACGACCAGCACCAACTTGCCAGCCATGTTAATGAGCTCTCCTGGGAGGAGATCCTTCTGATCTCAAGTCAAGTTGCCACACCTGACGCTGTGTAGAGCCCTCCCTTCTGATCCCTGCCCAAATTCCAGTTTCATGAAAAAATAATGACTATTTTTTAAAGCCACTAAGTTTTGAGGTGATTTGTTGTACACCTATAGGTAGATTATAGGCAGATGTTTATATTTTCTTTTTTTAAGTCCTTATCTTTTAGTTCCATCATCTCTGTCTTTTCTGTATCATTATTGACTGATTTTTTCCTCAGTATGGGTTCCTTTTTTTTTTTCTGATTCTTTGTAGTAATTTTTGATTAGATGCTGGATACACTGAATTTTACCTTGTTGAGTACTCGATTTTTTTTTAAATTTTTTTTTTTAGCTGAGCCATCCTGCCACCTGTTGGCAGCTCAGGGACAGCTCAGCTCAGGCCGGGACTCGAACCGCTGTTGCTCAGAGTTCGCACTCTTGAGCGAGCTCTTAACCAACTGAGCCACTTGGCCGGCCCGATTTTTGTTTTTTAAAGAGGATTAGACTTTGTTCTGGCAGCTAGTTAAGTTAGTTAGGAATCAATTTGATATTTTTGAGGCCTGACTTTAGGCCTCTTTACAGTGGGTCTAGAGCACCCTTTACTCTAGCATGGGGGTCAGCAAACTTCTTGTGATAGGATAGATAGTAAATATTTTAGGCCTTGCAAACCGTATTTTAGGCTATTACAACTGCTCAACTTTGCCGTTGTATTGCAAATGCAGCTGTGAACACTATGTAAGTGAATGGGTGTTGCTTTGTTTCATTAAAACTTTATTTATAAAAATAAGTGGCCGGCAACGTTTGGCCTGTGAGCTATGCTTTGCTGTCCATGCTCTAGGGTACCAGTTCTCTAACTTTTTGGCTTCAGTACCACTCCAAACTTATACTGAAGTCTCCAAAGATCTCTTGTTTATTTTTCATATCTATCAGTGTTTACCAGATTGGAAACTATAGCTGAGGAATTTTAAAGTATTTATTTATTCATCTAAAATTAAATAATAATTAACCTATTATATATTAACCTAAATAACATTTTTAAATGAAAAATAACTATCTCTTCCAAAACAAACAAACAATGGTGAGAAGAGTGTTATTGTTTTACTGTTTTTGTATATCTTTTTAGTGTTTTGCTTAAGAGAAGACAGAGTCTCATACATGCTTCTTCGTTAAATCTTTTGCAACGCCCTATGTCAGATAGCATCTGGAAAACTCTACTATATACTTGTAGGAGAGTGATACTGAAAAAGGCAAATAACCTCTTAGTATTACTAGGGAAAAGTTGTGACCTCGTTGACCCGCTAAAAGGGTCTTGCGGTCCCCCTCGGTTTCCAGACCACTCTCTAGGGCAAGATTAGCCTCGTGGTTTGCTAAGGCTTGATCCCTCTGGGGTCGCCAGTGAATGTCCTAGATATTTGAAGAGGCATTTGGACTCAACAGTTTGGTGGTTGGGAACTAATGACTCCCTGCCCTGTGTGACCTCTGGGAATTGTTTGCCTTACTGCTGCCCAGTAATTGTTGTTTCTTCAGCAGTTGCTGTTCTTTGCGTGTTTTTTTTTCAGTGTCATCCTATGCATGTACTGATTGGTATTCATCCAGAGGCTCCAGGGTACTCCATGAAGATTTCTTTTTTTCCCCTCAATATAGCTAGATTCTGCTGGGTTTTTCATAGGGTTCACCTCATTCGTTTCCTTTCTCTCAGGACTCATAGTCCTGTGCTGTCTGTTGTTCAGCGTCTACAGTTTTTCATATACGTACATTGTCTGTTTGTTCTAGTTTATGGTGGGAGGGGAAGTCCTGTAACAGTTATTCCTTCATGGAGAGACATCCCTGGCTTTTTGTGTTTGTTTTGTTTTTGTTTTTAACCATATCTGCTGGTTTGCATTAAGGCCTTATATGTCCTATTAAAACAAGGTCTCGGGGCAGCCGGTTAGCTCAAGTGGTTAGAGTGCAGGCTCATAACACCAAGGTTGCTGGTTTGATTCCCACATTGGCCAAGAAGTTGTGCCCTCCACAACTGGATTGAAGACAACTACTTGACTTGGAGCCAATGGGTCCTGGAAAAACACTGCTCCCCAATAAACTTTTTTTAAAAAAACAAGGTCTTTGTTGTCTTAGTCTTCAGTGAAAATTTTCACTTTAGCATGCTGTTATCATTGATTAGAAACAAACTTTTACACAGAGGCCATTTTCCACCTTGTACCAGGAACAAAGATGAATATAATCACACACACACACACACACACACACAGAAGAAAGTAACCATATATATGTATGTGTATATATATATATATATATATATATGATTGCATATATACAGAGGGCACCAAAAAAATGTATACCCTTTTTTTTTTTTTAAAGATTTTATTGGGGAATTGGGGGAAGGGGAACAGACAAGTTGCTGTCCTTTTGTTCTTCAGCCTAGTTGTGGAGGACATTGCTTCATTGGCCCATGTTAGTATCATTGCGCTCTTCCCGGGTGAGGTAGATCGATCACCAGCCTTTGGACAGCCGCTCACGGTGGCTCTTGGCAGCTCACACTGGCTGCTGGCCGCACACGGTAGCTCTCGGCAGCCCACTGTAGCAGGGGATGCAGCCTACACAGTTGCTGGTGACTCATGGCAGCCCAGCTCCAGGTCGAGCTATCGTTCATCATCTTAGCTGTAGAGGACAGTGTCACTGGCCCTACATGTGGGATCCGAACCGGGGCCCTGCTGCTGAGAGCTGGTGTCCCAAGCCAGCTCTTAACCAGTGCGTCACTCTGCCGGCCCTACACATTTTAAGAAAGGAAAAAACTGTATTAAAATTACGCTGATGGTAACTACTTTGAGCATCTCTTGTAATTGCAGAAGTCAAATGTGACTTGTATTCATCTTTTGTTATCAGTATATATTATTACAATTTTAATACAGTTTTTCTTTCTTAAAATGTGTATACATTTTTTTGGCACCCTCTGTATATATGATTACATTCTTCTTTGTTCCTGACTTTTTTATACAAACATGCACACACACACACACACACACACACACATACAGAGAGGGTGCCAAAAAAATGTATACACATGACTTATATTCATCTCTTGTTACTGGTATATATTGAGTATTACAATTTTAATACAGTTTTTTCTTAAAGTATGTATACATTTTTTGGCACCCTTTGTGTGTGTGTATGTGTGTGTGTGTGTGTGTGTGTGTATGGTTTGCCTTTTTTTTTTTTAAAGATTTTATTGGGGAATTGGGGGAAGGGAACAACGTTGAGGAATCGGGGAAGGGGAACAGACAAGTTGCTGTCCTTTTGTTCTTCAGTCTAATTGTGGAGGACGTCGCTTCACTGGCCCATGTTGGTATTATCATTGCACTCTTCCCGGGTGAGGCAGTCGCTCGCCGGCCATTGGGATGGCCACTCACGGTGGCTCACAGCAGCCCACTGTAGCCCCATTGCAACCTATGCCGTCACCGGCGACTCACGGCAGCCCAGCTCCAGTTTAAGCTGTTGTTCACCATCTTAGCTGTAGAGGGCACAGCGTCACTGGCCCCATGTGGGATCCGAACCGGCGGCCCCACTGCTCATAGCTCGCGCTCCCAAGCCAACTCCTAACCAACGAGCCACTCGGCCAGCCCCTGCATTTTGTTTTAGGAAAGTATGGGTACTCTTTCTTATATGTCTCAGTCTCTTAGTAATAATGTGTCTAGCATGTTAGCAGGAAATGATAAACAATTTTATAACTATTTTGTTTTTTATTTTTGTCCTGTACCTTAGGAATTTGTAGTTGCTCTTACATAGTGTAGTCATACAGACCTAGATTCAGATTTTGGCTCTGTGCTTTGCTAGATGTGTACATGAGGATTAGTTGCTTAGCCTAATCTGAGGCTCAGTTTCCTCATCTGTAAAGTGGACATAATAATGTTATATTAAATAGGAATGAGAACTTCTAGTAACAAAGCTTCTAACAGTGTTTTAGACAAAGTGAAATTTATTTCTTTTACCTTCATGGAAGAGGAGCCTGGCAGTTTGGGAATGGTATGGCAGCCCCACAGTATATTGTGGACCCAGATTCCTTCTTTTTCCTTCTACTCTTCTTAGCTTGTGGATTCTATCTACAAGGTTGCATCATGATCCAAGATGTCTGCTGGAATTTCACCCATCATGTCCATATCCCAGGCAGCAGGAAGGAGTAGGTGGGAAAGGTGAAATGGCTTGTCTTCCTTTTAAAGAAACTTTCTTTACAAGACAAACTCATTCAGTTTAAATCTTACAGGTCATAACTTAGTCATGTGGTCATTCCTCGCTTTAAGGGAAGCTGGGGAATAGAGCCTTGCTGGATGTTATGCAGAAAGAAGGGAAAAGGGGCTGTTAGGCTGGCAACTAGGCGTGTCTGTCACTAATGTCTTCTCTTGCAATGTCATGCATTCCAAATCAGTTGAGAAGTTATTCAAGAGTCAGCAGATGGAGACCAAAATATCACCCTTATAAAACTGACAAACGGGTTTATATCTGCAGTGAAGTGTTTCCTACTATGAACCCTAGAATTAAGCAGACTTACCCATCCAGTTATGAAAGTGCTAGACCAGGGAGCGCCTGCCCCTATTAAATTTGTGGAGGAACAAAGCAAACGTTTGCTTCCTGTCAGCAGCTTTCTCAGTGGACCGGGAGTAATGGGTGAGGGGTAGAGAGGCTGGGAGTGTTGCTTATGTCATCAGAAATGGGGACGTATTACCTGCGCCCTTCTCCCTTCATACAATACCTTATCCCAAGAGTTTAGCAGGATGTCTGGCATATATTATAGTAAGCATTCAGTTTATAGTGATTATTTTTATAATGACGATTTGAGCAATTTGAGTAGATGACACTATGTCTCAGAATCTGTGCATTTAATTTTCCCATGTGCACTGCTGTTTGACAAATAGCATCATTTTCTATGCAATATTATTTTTTAAATTCACCATGAGGTAAAATTTATAAATAATTAAAAAAATAATTTATGGGTACATTTTAGAGGAATAGTTTTAAACTTTTGGTGAGGTCACAGTTTCCTTTACACATTTAATGAAACTATGTAGCATAAATTATACATATGATTTCTCGGGATAGTAGACCTTAGGATAAGATCCCATGGTGTAGATATAATTTAAATAACTACAAACACCTACATGTTACTGTAAACTGGTATCAATGACTGTTGAATGAGCTAGTATAATTACTTAGTAGGAAGGTGATAGTGGTAAGATCGTATGAGGCAGCCGGACACACATTTGAACTCCTACAGTGTCCACCTACAAGCCTTTTTTTACCTTAAACCAGTTATAAATCTGAGTGTTGGTTTTTTTAAATCAGTGAAATGAAGGTGATACTAGCTCCTGTATCACAAGGTTGAGGAGTAAATGAGATAATCCATGTAAAGCATTACTTCTAGGCCAGACAGAGTATTCATTCACCTGCTATTTGCCACTGTTGTGCTGTTGTTTTTATAATGATTAGTGTTGTTATTATTCTTTGCCTTTCTAGCCTCACCCTGATTATGTTGTAGGTTCCAGTGGCTAAGTTATCCTGAATTTCATAACTTGGAGATAAAATTATTCTGAGCATAAAGCTTGGTCCTTTACATCTGCTTTTGTTAAAAAAAAAAAAAAGTCCTTAGGAGCAGTCTTTATGATCTTTGATCTCTCTGTAATAAGAAAGACCTGTCACTCACTGCCTGCCTGTGTCATCAGGGGAAAGATCTTATGTATGCCCTTCAGAATTGCCCCTGCTTCCTTTGCTTTCTCTCATGTCTTCCTCCGGCCCAGTACAAAAAGAAATGTGCTTTTGATACCTCTGGCCTCTTGTGAAAACCTGGTAATGGTATTTATCCTGTCAGGGGTTCCTTGGTATTTAGCGTATTACATCTTCATCTGTCTTTATTATTTGAGGGAAAGCCCTTAACTTTCCCCATTCCTTTCTGATGAATAGTTTGGCCTACAAATGCTTGGTTGCCTCACTAAGAGCTACAGACCCCCTGTTGTTTTTATAGGTTGACTTTTGACTCAGGCTACTTCTGTTCAAGGATCTCATTGTTACTAAGTTAGTGCCAGTTTATACCAGAACTTAACTTTTAAAAGCACATTTAAATAGACTTGATGTTTTTTCTGGTTAATATTTAAAATTGTCTAATTTTTTTCTAATGACCACAATAACATATGCTTATTTTAAAAAATTATTCAGAAAATATAGAAATCATAAAGAAGAAAATAAAGATCTCCTATAGTTCTACCCCACCAAAATAGTCGCTTTCACTGTTTTTGTATGAGTCTGTCGAGTTCTTTTTCTATACATTTATATAGGTTTATAGGCCTTTAAAATACTGTTTTTCCTAAAATGTGATCCTTCTGTATATGCTGTGTTGTAATACTTTTTTCCCTGCTCTATATATCTGTGTGATTATTTTAAATAGTTGTATAATATTTCATTGAATGGATGGATATATTATAATTTGTTTGACTAATTCCTATTGAGATAGATATTTAGTTTGTAATTTCAGTAATTTAACTGAAGGACAGTAAACATTTTTTCTGCATCCATTTTTAAGTAGTTGTAGTATTACTGCCTTTTAATGCATTGTTAGAAGTTGAAATTGTGGATCAAAGCTGTGTAACGACTACCTGGCTATGAAAGTACCTTTTACTAATCAATTTGGGTATTACCTGTCATTTAAATATTTTGCAATATGGTAACAAAACTAATGTCTATGTGTGTTTTAAATTCTATTTATTTGATTGTTAAGAGTTCGAACATATTTTCATGTTTTTTAGTCACTTGCATTTTTTCTGAGATTTTTCTCTTATGTAGTCTTTGCTTATCTTTCTAAATATGTATATTTAAAAAACAGCAGAATTTTGGTCCGGCCGAGTGGCGCATTGGTTAAGAGCTGGCTTGGGACGCCAGAGGGCCCTGGTTTGGATCCCACATATGAGGGCCAGTGACACTGCCCTCTACAGCTAAGATGCTGAACCTGGAGCTGGGCTGTGGTGAGTCGCCGGGGTCGGCGTAGGCTGCAGCCCCTGTGGCAGTGGGTTGCCGTGGGCTACCGTGTGTTGCCAGCAGCCAGCGTGAGCGGCCAGCAGCCCCGCCGTGAGCCGCCCAGAAGCCGGTGACTGATCTGTCTTGCCCGGGAAGAGCGCAATGATGGTGCCAACTTGGGCCAGTGAAGCAAAGTCCTCCACAACTAGACTGAAGAACAAAAGGATAGCAACTTGTCTGTTCCCCTTCCCCCAATTCCCCAATTAAAAAACAAAACAAAACAAAACAAAAAACAGCAGAATTTTATTTCTTGCATTAAGGAATAGATGATACTACTTTTAAAAAAATGCTTTTCTCTTTGCTGGACTTAATTTCTCACTTAGCTAGTTATTTTCAAGTATTAACGTAGGAAATTAAGGAATGAACTAGTAAAGAAAACCAAGCTTGTTAGAATAATTTTTTTGTCTAAAATACAAATGAAGAGGACTGAAATCCTTAGTGCTTGTTTGTACTGTAAGGTGCCTATTTTGGCCTAACTTTTCCTTCTTGGCTCACACGTGGCTCTTAACCATGTTCTAGATAAGAGACATCTGTATAAGTAAAACATGTATGTATATTTTTACATATTCTTTACTTTCATCATTGTTAAAAGTAAGGGACATGGAAATTGTTGATTTAAATACTCATTTTAGCAAACTATGGTTTTTAAAATCAGAAGATAAGATGTTTTAGATATAATCTTTCCACGTGATAAAGGTCGTGTTGTTTTTACTTTATTGCTTTTAGAAGAAAAACAACAGTGAAGACATTATGTATTTATGCGGACTACAAATCTGATGAAAGCTATACTCCAAGCAAGATCTCAGTCAGAGTAGGAAATAATTTCCACAACCTCCAAGAAATTCGGGTATGTCTTTCAAATTTTATAACCTATTATCCTGTAACTCATGCTTTTTAGAAGATAGTCACATTTAATGGTAGATTGGAGAGATTAAAATGTTATAGTATAAAAGGAAAATTGTTGGTATTTAAGAAAACATTTTTAATTTTTTTATAATCTGTCCATCAATCCATCTAACTTTTGTATGTATTTCAAAGTAAGTTGCAGCTATCTGTAGATATCACCCCCAGTACTTCAGCAGGATATATATAATAACTGGATTATTAATATTTGCTTACGGTTCACTTTTTAAGGTAAATTTTATATAAATTTTGCACAAATCTTAAGTATATTATTTGGTGAGTTTTGACAAATGCATGTATCTGTGTAACCCCAACTCCTATTAAGATATAGAATATTTCCGTTACCCCAGAAAATTCCGTCATAACCTTTCCCAGTCAATTCCCATCTCCATCTTACCCTCAGAGGTAACTATTGTTCTGATTTTGTTTATGTATGTATGTATGTATGTATGTATGTATGTATGTATATGTATGTATTCACTCCATAGATCAGTCTGTCTGTTCTAGAATGTCATGTAAATGGAATCGTCCAGGCTGTAACTTTCATGTAAGGCTTCTTTGATTCAGCCTAATTTTTATAAGATTCAGCCCACGTTTTTGCATGTATCATTACTTCATTCTTTTTTATTCCTGAGCTGTGTTCCATTGTTTGAATATACCACAGTTTATTTTTCCTCTATATAACTTTTGAAGCTATTAGGATAGGGCTTTTGTGACCTAAATGTTATCAGTTCCAAAGTATTTACATTTGAGAGATATTTTCAATGATTTTGAATTATGTACTTGTGAAGTTTAGGCCCTTAGCATTTTTCTTGTCAGAAAATCATTGAACTCAAATAATCATTAAAATCTTTTAAGTTAGTTGGCTCTGAGAGATCTGGAAAGCATTTGTGATTTTTCAAGGACTTTCAGTTAATTTGTGTCCTGGACATTTATTTGACTTTATATTTAGACCCTTTCTTTACATTTTCTGTTTAATACATGATTGGGTCACTCATATTGAGAAACCGTTTGGGAGTAGAGTTGCCTTATTTTGGTTCAAAACTCAAGCTTTATCATATAATTCCTCAGTCAGGTTGAAACATATGAAACCTAGAAATAAAATGTTTTGATCCAAGATATGTGTGGTACATATTTGAAATGTTCGCTAGATGTCACTGTTGTCCTTCAGTTGCTAGTCTCATAGCCGAGTTAGTAAATTCAGTGCCTCAAGTAGCCTTAAGCTGTACTAGTTTTTCATACATAAACACAAAAAACCTTTGATGCGTTTTGGAAAATTTACGTCTTCATACATGATTTCTAGATTTATGTGTTAAATATATGTCTAATATTGTATTGTAAATTAGGGGAACTTTAAATGATATTTGGGCCATTGTTAGAATACTTTTAATCTAGTCTTTGCTTCTATTATACCATTTAAGTGCTGAAACATTAGCCATATAGAGTAAGGGCTCTTTTAGGTAGTCTCTTAATTTTATTCTAAGTGTGTTTATATTTCTGTGTAGTGACCACATAGCCTCATGAGACCAGTAATACTAAATATTACCAGGTGATAATGTAAGTTGTTTTCCTGAAAAATTTAATGAACATACTGCTTTTCTGCCACAGTTCTCACTAAGGAACCATAATTTTTGGATTTTCCTTTAAAATATTAGTGCTGCCTTTGCAGCTCACGACATAAAGGATACTTCATCTTTTAATTACGTATCTTTATATGCGATTTGTCCTGTTGACCTTTTTTTCCTTTATAAGTTAAAGAAATAAGAATTTGATAGCACTTTATTTTTTAAGGAAAAATAAGCAGATCATGTTTTTGTTTCTTATATTTCCCTATACAAGATCAAAATTGTTATTTTTAAAAAATATCTTTGCTTCATCTAACTCAGATAGTAAATGATTAAAATAGTGTGAACTTTTATGAGGTTTTAGAGCCATCATTTCATTAGTTATAGGACTGATTTAACTGAGTGGAAAATCCAACTAAATCTTTTTATATTTTTCCATGGATGCTTGCCCACTGGAGGGTGTAGTGTGTATTGAAGTGTTTTAATAGGTTTTCCTTTTTTACTAGAAATTATGGATTTGTTTACTTGAAACACTCTAAAAACCCATTTTCTGTAATTTTATTATTGATTTGAGTAATAACTTTAAAAAAAATTTAGTTCAGAGGGAGAAAGGTTCATGGCTATCCCATTCATCCCAAAATTATTCTTTTTCTATCATTTTTTTTTTCATCTCAGTTGCGAAGCATGTATTTATATCTAGACCTTTGTTACCTTTGTTGAAAAATCTCTATAAAGAGATCAGGCCCTTCTTTACTATTCTAGAATGCATATTTTAATCTCTACATGAGAAAGGACTTAAAATGGAACTGACCGTTAGGCTTTATGCTTAATGGCTATACGATACTAAAACTGGGTTTGGCCAGAACATTTTGACACCAAAGTTGAATTTGTGTGGCTCATTCTACTTTCTTTTTCTTCAAAGTTATCTATCCTATACAAATTCGAAACCAACAACCTAAGAACATTTTATAAGATGTTTATAATTTATTGCTTCTACACGAGACTACAAGAGACTTTTTCTAAACAGAAGTGAGATTTAACACTCATTTAACATGAGCCTTTATGTCGTTATCTTTTCAGAATACTTTATTTTAATTGTGTTACTTTTATGCCAGAAGTCATGTTCATGTGTTCAAGATGCTATTCAAGTGAAGTTTTCAAATAAAGATATAGGTGCTTTTAAAATTTTTCAATCCTTTGTATTTTAGCATTATGTTTTGGTTTAATGTTCTTTTCCTTTGCTTTCAGAACATATGTGAAGGAAATTTTTTGTTATTTAGAGTGAGGAACCAAATGATTCTATATCTCAGATGTGACCATTTTAGAAACATCTCCAGCTAAAATCGAAGAAAACTTAAAGTCCTTTCCAGTTTGCTAGCTAGTCATCCCTCAGAACCCCCTCCCCCACCAAAATCTGTAGATGCTCCAAGTCCCTTATGCAAAATGTGTAGTGTTTGCATGTAACCTATGCCCATCCTTCTGTATACTTGAAATCATCTCTAGCTACCCTGGCGGTAATCCCGAGTGTGGTTTGGGGTTAATCCTCACTGCCAGAATGGGGTTAATCTTCACTGCCAGAAAGCGGCACACTCAGGATTACACTGCAGTGTCCCAGAGAAGTCCCTAACCTGCTCCCTGCGATCCTGCAGTTTCCTCCTGTGATCGCCAACGAGAACGCCGGCTGATGACAAATTGCAGTGTTTTTTATTTGATTACATTATTGAATAAAATTATATTATTTTTTATAATTATTTATTATATTATAATTTATGATTTTGTGTTTCAAACTTTATCATACCTGGGATGCCTACTAGACTCTTGTTTGGACAGATTTAAGTGAGTAATTCCTAAGAATTACAGACCTACAATATAAAACAACAAATTTCCATGCAAAACAATGTACCGCTTTGGGTACAAAATTACTGACATAATCAGACCGCCAGGGAGGCTAGATCATGTATAATACCTAATACAATGTAAAGCTATGTAAATAGTTATACTGTATTGCTTAGGGAATAATAACAAGACATAAAAGCTGAACATGTTCAGTACAGTATCGACCATCATAGGCCTAACTATAATACATAGTACACGTAACATTTTTTTTTCCCCCAAATATTTTCAATCTGTGGTTGGCTGAATCCACAGATGTGGAACCCACAGAGGATATTTCTCTTTTTAAAAGCTATTGTAGAAATGTTTGTACTTAAATATAAAACTAAAGTGGTTTATTAGACATATAGTCAACAGCTCTCAAAATTATTTCTGTTCAGTTCTATGAAAAATAACTTTTTAACTTTAGGCTAAGTAGATATATACTTTCGGCATATGTGAAAGTTGTCCTTTGGTTCATTGTTAGCATTTTGCTTCTAAAATTTGTGGCCACAAAAGGATAAAATGTTGATGGAGCACTTAAGTGAATTTTAAGCCTTGTTTTTGTCTTCAGATAATAAAGCTGTTACCAAGTGTTTTTTTTTTTTTTAAAGAGGTGTGTCTTGAAACAAGTCTTCAATGTTAAGAGAACTGTAATGATACTTTCCCTTTCTTCCATGTGAGAGAGCCTTTTGGCTCTCTATCTTGTATGTTAAATCAGTAGCATGGCTATAGGAGTCTCTATATGGTACTTTGACAGAAGTGCTTACTAAGTTAGTTCTTCTGTTAAAATAACATTTACTATTACAATTTGAGTTCCATTAATGTGTGTGGTTATATAAGATGCAGACAAAGGCTTTGACTGTATCATTGATCTTAAAATCTACTGCTATTTACTTTCTTATGAGGGGCGTATTTTAAACAACTTGATATAAAATGGAATGATTTAGGGCTGGCCAAGTGGCGCGTTGGTTAGGAGTTGGCTTGGGAGCGCCAGCTCTGAGCAGCAGGGCCCCAGTTCAGATCCCATATGAGGGCCAGTGATGCTGCGCCCTCTACAGCTAAGATGGTGAACTACACCTCAACCTGGAGCTGGGCTGCCATGAGTCACTGGCAACGGCGTAGGCTGCAGTGGGGCTGGCCGGCAGCGGGTGTGAGCTTTCATGAGCTGCCATGAGCCGCCATGAGCGGCCGTCCATTGGCTGGCGAGCAACTGCCTCACCTGGGAAGAGTGCAATGATAATACCAACATGGGCCAGTGAAGCATCCACAACTAGACTGAAGAACAAAAGGACAGCAACTTGTCTGTTCTCCTTCCCCGATTCCCCAACACTGTTCCCCTACCCCAATTCCCCAATAACATCTTAAAAAAAAAAGGTAAATAATAAAGTGGAATGATTTAGGCAGTATCTACAAACATAAATTGGTTTGATAAGACAGAGTGTGTTTAATTTATTGAGCCTTTGGAAAAAATGGTTTTTATTGAATTTAACTAAAAAAATATTATTTAAAATTAGTTTTTATGACTAATTTTAGAACATCTTTGAAATGAATATAGAGTGTTTTGATGTAATACACATAAGTTTTAGTCCAGACATGTTATCCTCTCTTATCGCTCTCTTAAAAGTAACATATGCACTTAAAAAAATTATTCATAATTATATACATTATTTATTTCCAAAATAGAATTGAGGTTAACTATGCATTTGGGCTATATTGCCTTTTGAAACTAAAATATTTTGCACAATAGAATGTCATATGTATTTTTTTAAAGATTTTATTGGGGAATTGAGGGAGGGGAACAGACAACTTGCTGTCCTTTTGTTCTTCAGTCTAGTTGTGGAGGACGTAGCTTCACTGGCCCATGTTGGTATTATCATTGTGCTCTTCCTGGCTGAGGCAGATCGGTCGCCGGCCAATGGACGGCCACTCACACCAGCTGCCAGCCGCTCACAGTAGATCACGGCAGCCCACTGCAGCCTCACTGCAGCCTACGCCGTCTCCGGCAACTCACGGCAGCCCAGCTCCAGGTCGAGCTGTTGTTCACCATCTTAGCTGTAGAGGGTGCAGTGTCACTGGCCCATGTGGGATCTGAACCGGTGGCCCTGCTGCTAAGAGCTTGCGCACCCAAGCCAACTCTTAACCAATTAGTCACTTGGCCAGCCCGTCATATGTATTCTTAAGAGGGAAATATTCTGTGTCTCTTTTTTTTGACCACCAACTTAGACTATAGATTTTTTTTTCTTTTACTTTAGATTTTTAAAGATGTGTAGTCTAGCATTCCCATACAAGACAGATTTGTGCTTTATTCGGTAAATATTAATTTAGGGCCTGACAAATGCCAGACACTGTGTTAGGTTCTGGCAATACAGCAAAGATAGTCACTGTTTCTGCCCTTAAGCACTTCATAGTCTGGTGGAAGAGACAGGTAAATAAATGTCAACAGTTACTATAGTAAATACATACAGTGGGCTATGCGAACACATGGAATACTGGAGCAGTAGTTTAAACAGTTTTTCTAAAAGAGGTGATGGTTCCACTGAATCTTAAGGAGAAACATGAAGCCTACTCAGGTGGAGAACACAGTGGAGGCATTCTAACGGGCACAGTGTACACGAAGGTGTGGAAGCGTGAGGTCATGGCATAATGGCGGAACTGCAGGTAATTAGGTTGGTCTAAAAGCTAGGGAGGTGGGGGGGAGTGCTGGCAAGACTGGAGAGGTATTCATTCAACACATTTATTGTGATGGTAATGGTAACATGGCCTCTGCACAGAAGGAGTGTACATTCTTGCAGGGAAGAAATAAGTAATTGTTACAGTGAAAATATATATGCAAAAGTCAGATTGTGCTGACTGTCAGACTCCTAGGGAGTTTAAATGAGGACACACTGATAATGTTTAATCTTGGGAATGCTGGGGCTGGAGCAATGTGAAGACCAGGTAGGTAAATCCAGGTGAAAATGATGAGGATTTAAGTAAGGCTATAAGTTTAACTAAGTTGGGTTCAAGGGATGTACCTGAAGTAGAATCAAAAGGATTTGTGACTGACTGCTACCCTGGGTATACTTGGAGTATGGGTTGGGTTCAAGTAGGTAGAAGGGGACATCTAGAATTCTTCTCAGGTTTGGTAACTGGTTGAATGTTGCCATTAATCAGAAATGGAATACAGAGTTAAGCAACACGGGGGTAGGGACGGAGAGAACAGTTAAGCTAATGAGATTAATTTTTGTCACTGATTTTTGGTATCTTTTCTGATGGAGGGCTTTTCAGCGAATAGTCAGGGTATATGGTTCTGAACCTGCGGAAAAAAGTCTAGGTTAGACGTGTAGACTTGAGAATTATCAGTGTGTAAAGTAGAAGCTTAGGCTTGAGTTTTGATTCGTTCGGAGAGTGTGTTTAGTAGAAAAGAAGAGGGCCAGGGCTGGAACTGCGGAAATGCTAATACTCAAGGACTGGGTAGAAAAAGATTATTCCGTGAAAAAAGCTGAGAAGAACTGCAAGAGCTAAGAAAATCAAGAGAATATGATGTCACAGAGGTTAGAGTATCCAGTTAGGGATTGAAAAGTTTTCTTCCCAAGCCTGTGTTAACAGGCACTTTTTTAAATGCAATTCTGAACTAAGGCCGTTCTTGCAAGTAGTTTAATCACTCTTTGGAGTAATAGTCTCTAAATTTATAGTTTGAGACTAATGAAATTATTTGTTTTAATAGCAGGAATTCCAACTTTTCTTACCATAGTATTTGTTCCAAGTAAGAAGATTGTGAAGGAGATGCTTGTTTTGTTTCATAATGCTTTGAATTGGAAGGTTTTGTACTGCTAATGCAAACTTAAAGTAAACTTTGAAGTTGATGAGGTTTCTTTCAAGAGCCTTGTGCTGTAAGGTCACTTTTGTCAAGTGCTCTTTTGCAGCAATTATGGAAGACCTGCAGTTTCTTTTAGGCAGCGTGACAGTAGTAACAGCCAAGGGCACAGAAAATAAAACACAAAATGGAAAAACCTTTAACGTAACCCTGTGGCAGGATATAATACAATAGAAATATTTACTTTACTTATAAAAGTGAAAAGGACGTGGTTTTAGAGATACAGATTATCAACTCCTTTTATATAAGGAAAGTCTACTGAGCGAGTATGGCCAGCTGAACAGGACAGCGTGGGCACTTGGCTGAGAACCTAGCATACTGTCTGTCGAAAACAATAGGCATTTAATAAAAAGTTGTCAAATAAATATGCCAGAAGTCAGTCCATAGGCTTGCCACTGAACCATACTTGTTTAATTTGTTTCAAAAAGATTATCTGGGCAAATCCAATTCCTTCTCACAATTTTTAATTGTGATAAAAAAAACCAACACATAAAATTTACCATCTTAACATTTTGAAGTGTAAAGTTCAGTGGTGTTAAGTATATTCATATTATTGTATAACAGATCTCCAGAAGTTTTTCATCTTGAAAAATTGAAAATCTAGCCCTTAAACAACTTTCTCATTTTCCCCTCCCCTCTGCCCCTTGCAACTACTATTCTGCTTCCTGTTTCTATTAAGTTGAATATTTTAGATACTTCATATAAGTAGACTGATAAAGTATTTGTCTTTGGTGACTGGCTTATTTCACTTAGCATAATTTCCTCAAGGGTCATTTAGGTTGTAGCATGTGATAGAATTTCTTTCCTTTTTAAGGCTAAGTAATATTCTATTGTATGTATACACCACATTATGTCTATCTATCCATCTGTTGATGGACATTTGGGTTGCTTCCATCTTTTGACTAGTGTGAATAATGCTGCCATGAATGTGGGTGTGCAAAATCTCTTTGAAACCCTGCTTTTAATTGTTATGGGTATATACCCAGAAGTGGGATTGCAGGATCATACAGTAGTTTATTTTTAATTTTTTGCCTCTGTTAGAGATATGACTCAAGAAACGGGCAAGACTTGGTGCAGATAGAAAGTGATATGGAGAGGGTGGGTAAGGTGAAGGGCCATGTGCAAACTGAAGTTTTAAGGTTAGAAGGATATAAATTTTATGGGAATAGGTAAGGTGGTATTAAATGAATACAGTCAATGCAAGAACAGAGACAACCAGGACAGAGAAAAATAGAGTTGAACAAGTGGCTGGTGCCCCAGTATTCTTCATTTACTGACCTCTCTGATACCTGGTTGTTTACTTGTTCCAGCATTCCCCTGGGCATAAAAACTTTTCAGTAAGCCCCTCTCTTCCTTTAGAAACTTTTAAGTGAATATTCTTGGAAACTAAAATGTCCTTGATTAGAACAGTAGTAGTAGCAGAAAAAACAAACTTTACGGAAAACTGCCTGCTGAAAAATTTTATCATAATTTTAAAGTATATCTTAATATCCAAAAATGGCAAATAGTTGATTTTTTTTTTATGGGACCAATGTTGCATTTGGAAGAGAAGAACCAGTATGTCAGCTTTGATTTAGATTGGATTGACCACCATAGAATTGTTTTTGAGTTACTGTGTTTACCATTATTTGTGTTTATTGTCATCTCTGCTATTTATTAAGCACTTGCTACATGCATGTCACTATGTTAAGCAGTTACCACTCACTATTTCATTTTGTCTCTCCAAAGCTCATGGGGTGGTCAGATGTTATTATTATCCCCATATTCAAAGAACACTGAGACTTAGAGAGGTTAAGTGAACCTTTTGCTGTATGGCTCACTCTAAATGTGAGAATGTTGGAGCTTCAAGAAACTTTAGATGTAACCCGTTTCATCAGAAAAGTTAGATGCTAAGCAGTGAGGCGGGTAATGTAACACCAATAGCCCGTGCCTTATCCAAAGTGACAGCTACTGCTTGGTTTCAGCCTCTGTTGCCACATGGGAATGTAGGGTTGCTAATTATACTTTTTAAAGAGAAATCAGAAATCTAGATTTGAATGTGAAATTTCCCAATTTTTAAAACTTGCTGGGCAAACATGGTATGGCCACAGGCTGAATGAATGTGGCCACAGGGCCACCAGTTAGCAACTTCTAATCAAGTACAAGCCCCTTATTTTATGAAGGAGACACAGACAGGCTGTGTGAGGTACCTAGTGTCACCTAACAAGTCAGAGGTGTAGCTGGGGATCAGCATACAATACAGATTCCTTCCCTTTTTTACCCTTAAATCACATTAAATTTTAAGTTGCCAAAACATTTCTTTAGGTTTTTAAGAAAAATTGAAGTGTGTCGCTGAGGAAATGAGCTAGTGAATGATGGGATAGATTGACTATAGATTTTTGAAATGTGTTTAAAAATTGTTTACTTTTTAAATATATTTTAGTGAAAATTGATTGATATTTGTAATGTTAATGATTTTGGCATAAACATTTGTATGTCCAGACAGTGGTTGTTATCCACCACTAAAAAGAAATGATCTATCAAGCCATGAAAAGACACGGAGGAGCCTTAAATGCACATTGCTAAGTGAAAGAAGCCAATATGAAAAGCCTGCATACTGTATAATTCCAACTAGGTGACATTCTGGAAATGGCAAAACTATGGAGACAGTTTAGGTCAGGGGTTGCCAGGAGTTGGGGGTTGTGGGAGTGATGAATAGGCAGAGCACAGAGGATTTTTAGGGCAGTGAAAATATTCTGTATGATTCTGTAATGGTAGATACACGTTATTATACATTTGTCCAAACCCATAGAATGTACACCACCTAGTGAACCCAAATGTAAACCCCGAACTTTGGGTGGTGATGATGTGTCCCTGTAGGTTCCTCAGTTGTCACAAATGGACCACTGGTGGGGGATATTAATAGTTGGGGGGGGGCTATGCATGTGCACCGGCAGGAGGTATGTGGGAGAGCTGTGTACTTGCCACTCAATTTGGTTGTGAGTCTAAAACTGCTCTAAAAACAAAGTCTTTTTTTTTTTTTAAAAAAGAAAATATAGGTATCCCCTGCTTTTTGAAAGTACGTGTTATGCCACTTCGCTTTTATGAAAAACATACACTAGTACCTATTTTCACTAACCAAAAGAAATCCAAAGAGGATTTTCACATTTAGGAAAAAAAGGAAAAAGTGAAAAGAGGGTCATTGTTTGTTTTGCACTAGCCGTTATAAAGCCAGCACGCACCCTGAGCAGCGAGAGGGGCCCCGCCTAGCTCCTTCCCCGGGAACCACGCTCAAGCCGCCAGAGCTCTGAACTGTGCCTGTGAGCATGTGTGCTTTATGCTGATTTATTTTGTGCATGCATTAGCAAAATGTGTCCTAAGGTATCAGAAAAGCCTAAGACAGAGCCCTTACGGGTGTTACACATAGCGTGAAACTGGATATAAGTCAGCGTTTTGATAGTGGTGAATGAAATAAGGATGTGTGTGCGTTTAACTTAACTGCCTCCACCTTTTGTGCTATTATATTAACACTCAGAGAGAAAGAACCTTGAAAGCTGCCGAAGTTACTATTGATTCTGCTAGTGGCAAAGTGGTTTCTTTTAGTCTGCCATTATCCATTGCTCATTTTATTCAATTAATATAAAATGGAAAGTCTGTTGCTTGAGTGGATCAATGGGTGTACAAAACATGATATGTACTTATCACGTCATTCCTGATTTTACTGTATATTACTGTTATTTTAGGTTTTATGTCTTAATGGCTATGATTTGGCAGGTCATTTTTGGGTCTGGGAATGGTCAAAAATTTTTCTGTGTAAAATAATGGTAATTGCTTCTTTGCTTTACATTGTCATTTAGCTAATGAAAGCTTTCATAGGAACGCTCTACTTTCGGATAATGGGAGGAACCTGTGTGTAATAATATGCTCGCCATCTCCTCCTTATCACTCAGGATAAGAAAGTTTCTTAGGGTTTGACCAGCCCATTGAGCTCATATAATCATTATAAGCTGGCAGCTTCTGTTTTGTCTGTTTCTTCCCTGAGATTACATATGTGCTGCTAAGCAAATGAGATTTCATAATAATGAGTACCCCATTTTTTTTTCTCTCTAGGAAAACATCTGTAATTTTATAATAGAAATAAAGTAATTATAATAGAACCTTATAGTCAGTAACTACTAAATACTATTTTAGTATATTAGTTTACCTATTTTATATGTATTTAGAAAGCAAATTTGAAAATATATAGATTTTTGGGCCGACTGAGTGGTTCAGTTGGTTAAGAGCGCTAGTGCAGAGCCACAGGATCGCCGGTTTGATTCCCACATGGGCCAGTGAGCTGGCTGCTGAGCTGCCAACAGGTGGCAGGATGGCTCAGATGGCGAGAGCACGTGCTCCTAACAACAGGGTTGCCATTTTGATTCCCGCATGGGATGGTGGGCTATGCCTACCCGCAGCTAAGATTGGACTCCGTACCTTGAGCTGAGTGGCTGACGGGCAGCCGGATGGTGACTGGACTTGGAGCCGAGTTAGCTGCGCCCTCCACAGCTAAGACTGAAGGACAATGTGGCTGTTCCCCTTCCCTAATTCCCTAACACTGTTCCCCTTCCCCAATTCCCCAATAAAAAAAAATCTAAAAAAAAAAAGAAAATACATAGATTCTAACTTCTTCTTTAATGAATTTTAATTTTGTATGAATTAACCTAGATATTCAGATTCAGTAAACTCTGAAGTTGAGGAAAAGGTACTCTGTGATTATATAATGGTAAATAGTGTCCTTAGAGTAAATTATGTTTTTTAGGTAGAGTATATCATGTTTCAAGGTCCCATTTTTCTCTCATTTCACTTAATTGTAGTGAATCTGGCCATTCTATATATGCCATTTACATATAGTGTCTCTTCTTATAATAACTATATACAATAATTGTCACCTTTGACTTATTCCTCTAATTGCAGTTTCTTTGAGATTCATGAGAAAAATGAATAGCCCTTTTAAAAAATATTGCATGTGTTTTAATTGTCCAAGTATTACACTCGTTTTACATATAATTGCTAAAACCTCAAAACTTAATCTGAAAGCTTTATTTTCCTATGTTTTATGAATATGGCAAACCTTGTGTAAGAAATGACTGTGATGCCAATAGTCTTAAAAACTTATTCTTAGGTCTTAGACTATTCTTTCAAGAGTCAAATTTCCTTTTTTTTTTTTTTAATTGGGAACTGCTTGAAAGATGTGCATGTTCTTTAGCTGTTACAAATATTATACTTTGGTTGTATTATTTAATTAAATTTCTTTTATAAACTTTCTCTTTAGTGTTAATCCATAGGCCTACATTGAAATGCATAAGAAATTATGAAGCTTGTTATTGTAATTCTATTAGAAATATTGTTGAGGATGTAGTTCACTCTATCACAGAGTCACCTTTTTGTACAGAGCCAGAGTAACAGTTTCTTTCAGATGTGAATTTAGGAAAACCAAAATGCTTTTCCTGAATTTTTATCTCTCTCTGTCTCTCTCTCTCTCTCTCTCTCTCTCNTCTCTCTCTCTCTCTCTCTCTCACACACACACACACACACACACACACACACACACACACACACTCACTCACACACTCACTCTTCTCTGCTCAAGAACTTTCAATTTAGGGACTTGGATCGATATGAAAAACCTACCTATTGTGAGAGGGCAGTTGGGGGGAGAAGAAGTCAACCCTGTTAGTCACCAGTAGATAGTCTTAGCAGTTTCTTGTGTAGTTAACAATTTTTACCTGTGATTAAATGGACTTAATAATAATTCTTTGGAAACTAATCTGTTTGTAACTAGAACTTCTGGATTATGTCAGAAACAATAATGATACCCACATTGCTTTGACTGTCAGGAAGCGTGGCGCCAAATTTGTGACCTACTTCATGACAGTTGTATATATATTTCTGGGCACTAATCTTACCCTTCTGCCATTTAGTTAGCAATTTTATGGCGTATTTCTTATCAGCTGCCGCACACCTTTGATAGCTCCTTAGCACAAGGACAGTATCATGCTTAAGCTCCTGGCACATAGGTGCTCAGCTAATATTTGTGCAATTTGTTTTCCTTCAGTGGCCCTTGCATTTATTTTAAAGATAGTTGAAGGAGTATTTGTTTTAGCTTTACTGAAGAAAAGGGTCCACGAAAGGTTAGTTCATAAATTGATTCTACCTAGCAGCCCACATTTTGCTATAAGCGTGTGATCTTAGAGAAGATAATGACTAAAGGGATTGTAATTTACCTTGGGAGAATCGAGGAGACTCATAACTTGTCTCTTATCATGGCCCAAAGGCGATAAGCTCAGGTCAAATATGATAAAGAAGGCACTTTAGCGAATAAGAACAAGCCGAGGAATGAAAAGAAATCTCTGCCTGCCTTCACTCTTCTACCTTAGTATTTGTAGCTGCTTCACATTTAAGGTATAAAAGGATAAAAAGTCAAATTTTTTCTCAGCTAGTTTGTAAAATCTAGTTGTTAAATGTTAGCTTTATCCATTTAAAATTTTTATCATTTCTCTGAGAAAATTAGTGAAAGGCATTGAGAAGTGTTCCTGGCTTTAAAATAGTTATTTTGTATGAAGAGTTGCTTTGTGTTGAGAGAGAATTGTCTAAGGCAAATATGGAATTTAAATTTGAAAGTTTTCTGTTGACTGAGGTCAGGATTACCAGTAGCATGGAATTATCATGACTCACTGAACTCCATTTAACCTGACGCTGTAGTCGTTTGAAACTTGCTGCTATTTCCCCTAGAGTCATGTTGTACTCACCATTGAACGCAGAGTTCTCTAACCTTGACTTACGGGGCAAACCCAGTCTGTTTCATAATCTGCAATTTGGGTTTTAAATATCATTTTTGAACGTGGGACAGAAGGACGAGACCTAAGCCAGAGGAAGGAACATGTTTCTAGATCGTCTTTGCCACATGCTGCTGTAATTGTGGGTTTTGGAGTCTATCTGATCACAGTTGGAATCTTGGTACTATCAGTTCTTTATTTTGTGATACAGGGCAAATTTCTCTGTTTTTTTCTGAGCCTCTTTATTTATTTAAAAAAATGGCAATCATAATACCTATCTTATTTGAGTGGTTGTGAAGATTAAAAGAGGTAAGGTGTGTAAAACATCTGTAATATACCAAGCAGAGTAGGTTTCTCAGTCAAAATGAGTTTATGTCCTTCCATACTCCTTTTTCCTTTAGTTTTGTGATGACTGTTTGCTGTATCCTTACTCATACATGACTACAGAAGATCAGAACTTGAAGGATAAATGTGTCTTCTCTTTATTAAGGCATGTTCCAGCAATAGACAGTAAATGGGTTGTCTTGTATTCAGTTTCTACTGCCAGATCTAAGCCTGAAGTGGTTTAAAAAAAAAAATTGATGTTGATGTTTGGCATTTCAATATCAATTGTCCAAAGTTGGACTGAGTGTACATCCCATGTGGGTTTTCTAGTTTTTTATTTTCATGCAGTTTCCATTGGCTTTGGGTTAAATATGTGGATTCAATCCACTGAAACTAGAGCAGCAGTGCCATTATTTTGTGGCTTTCGGAAGGGTATAGTTTAACAGTTTTAATTTTTTTTATATGACCCACTTAATAGCATAAAACCTATTAGATCACATATTGATCTACAGTGTCAAAATATTAGATCTCTTTATTAACTAAGGTAATACTTTACTAACTTGGATGCTTCCTTTGATTTTTGTCTCTGTTCTTAAAATTTTTTGTGCTCATGGAATTTAGTTCAATGTGATTTATTTTAAAAATAAGCAAAGCTGACGTAATATTGATTACTCTGAATTCTACTTCTTAGCCCTAATACCTTCTCTGCAGGATATATTCTTTTAAACTAATACATTTTTTTAAGCCATAAAACAGATTTTATTCAGTACTATTGCAGTAGGGGAAAAGAGACCTCAATATAGAACGGGGCTCAATGCCAAATACAGCATAGGCAAGTGGAGATTCATAGCCAAAGAGCAGGGAGGCTAGTGGATAAAAACTTACTAAGAGGAAATGTCAGGGGTAAGGGCGGCTTCTGGCTAAACTGACCTAACAGGATCTTCACTGAGGATAGGCTAGAGTGACCAGACAGCACCTGGAGGATGCGGGAGCATGAAGAGCCTGGTCAGATAGCAAGGTAAACTAATAATACAGTATTAATAGTAATACATTTATAGAGCAGGGGATATAAGTGGGCATTTTTTTTTAAGATTTTATTGGGGAATTGGGGAAGGGAAATAGTGTTGGGGAGTTGGGGAAGGGGAACAGCCAAGTTGTTGTCCTTTAATCTTAGTTGTGGAGGGTGCAGCTAGCTCAGCTCCAAGTCCGGTCACCATCTGGCCGCCTGTCGGCAGCTCGCAGCTGCTCAGCTCAAGGTGCTGTGTTCAATCTTATTTGTGGAGGGGCGCAGCCCACCATCCCATGCAGGAGTTGAACTGTCAACCTTGTTGTTAGGAGCACGTGCCCTCCCCGGCTGAGCCATCCTGCCACCTGTTGGCAGCTCAGGAGCAGCTCAGCTCAGGCGCAGCTCACTGGCCCATGTGGGAATCGAACTGGCGACCCTGTTGCTCAGAGCTTGTGCTCTTAACCAACTAAGCCACTCTCCCGGCCCAAGTGGGCATTTAAAAAAAATGTTATTTATGCATACCTTAAATATCATGACTTTTAGTCAAGCCAGTATTTTTCAACAAAGCTCTGTCTGTCCTAATTGCACAAATATTTTTACAAATGAATGAAGCCCTGAAAGTCACTCTAGCCAATCTGAAGGCTTCCATCACGTGGAAGTTGAAAGTAGTAATTGATTTTGTAGATGCACAGCGTGTGTTCCTGTTAATAGGCATTTGCTTATAGGGCACTTTGGCCTAATTATTGAACAGATTGCTTCTGTTTGAATTTGTAAAGCAAAGGCAGGTAATCACAATACAGTTTCGCTAGAATATATGTTAAGTTGGCTCACTAGATCAAATGGTTTAAAAAATATTACTGTGTGTATATGAAGAATTTACTCAACTTATTTTAAAAGTCCTTTGCAAAGAAATTGATATACCTTGATACCTGTAGTATTAAGACAGCTTTTCACTTCTTTGCGGCCTGACATAATAGACAATACTTTTGGTAGAAACTGGGAGTATTGGGTGTGACAGTTTGGATGAGTGTGTGTGTATGTGGGCAGGTAACGTATGGATACAGGGCTGTGTGTGTGATCACATATAGACTCATATATGTGAGTGCATTTGGGTTGGAAGTGATAAGAAAAACTGGAGTATTGTCTTGCTGTTATAAAACCTTATGGCTGATATAATTATGTGCCTATCAAAACACGCTTATTCATTCATTCATCTCCTTCTAGTTGTTGATCAGTAATGGTTGGACATCATTCTTTTATAGAATGGTTTTGAAGCTTGATGGTACTCTATGATCCAGTCAATACAAGAGGATACTGGGAGATGACTAGGGATTAGCTCATATTTTTTAGGTTGAGTGATGTTGAAGCACTACAATTTAGCAAACTAGACAGTTCTGGTTTCAGATCTCAGTTTTGCCATTTACTAGCTGTGTGAAACTTGGGGACACATTTAGCCCCTTTGAATCCTGAGTTTCCTCATACACAGAATAGGGATAACAATGCCCATTTCATTGGATTTTGAGACAAGTAAAGTAAAGTTTGCAAAGTACTTGTTCACATTGTCTAACAGACAGTGCTAACACTCAATTACTGTAAATTCCCCTTTGTGTTTTTAAAAAGTAAATAATAATCGACATCTTAAAGATTTTTAAATACTTGAAGTAAAATTCAAATTTATTTCTATAGCAGCTGTTGGGAGAGCAGTAGTTCTTTCTGCACCTTGGGAGAAAACTTAATAAGAGCACTGGATATTGCATGTTAAAGGGTTCTCATATTCTGTATTAGTGTAAGCCACGTAGGCAAATGTAAGCATAATAGGGGATTATTGTTTTTAAAAAGCTTCAATGTTTTTATGGTGAGCTTTCATAAAATAGAAATTACATAATTTGTATACCATAACTTCCAAATTAATTCAATTTGAGAAAAATTGATTACTTAATATTGATTGCTCTGAATTCAGATAATATACCACCAATTTGGGGAGAATTACATTACTGTGGTATGTTAGGATGAACCTAAAATCCCATTGAATACCAGTACTGTCCTGTTTCTGAGGTTAATTGGCTGCATTCAGTTATAGGTTATAAATGGTCCCGCTGGAATCATTCACCAAGTTATCAGGCAGAAAGACCAATAGTTCACAAGACTAATTGACCTTGTCAGTCTAATAGAAACACTTACAAATAAAATTCTCTTTGCCAACAACATTGCAAGTGAAAACCCCAGAAGAAACTGTTATGTACTGTAACTACCCTGGAATGCTGTGATTCAGTTAGCCGTCTGGGGGGGAGGTGTGGGTCATTTTGGAGGGAAATTAATCAGGCAAAATGTTAGAAACACATAGCTTTAGAAATGATTTTCATCATCTTGAATCTCCAAAAAATAGTGTCTTTCAGTTCATTTTATGTTCACCCTTCTTGATCTGTATCTTGAGGCCTGTGTGTGGTAGACTCGATAGTCATTATTGCAGTGAGCCCTTTCTGAGAGGTAAGAACACAACTTGGACGAAACGCAGTGCTGAAATGAGGATGAAGCATGTTTGTCACTCTGCAGTCTTGCTTCATTTACCAATATATGACAAATATTGTCTAGAGCACTATTATATCCTTGAATCTAAAATGGCTTTTGGTTAGTTGGTTGGTTGGTTGGTTGAGGTTTGGCTTTGTGCCAGCATGGGGCAAGGGAGGAATGTTGGGAAGAGACGCACAGAACAGTCACTCCATGACAAATTTTGACAATTCGTTTCTCTCTCGCGGTTTTTTTTTTTTGTAATGATGAAAACCATCTATTTTATTAAAGAACCCCCAGAGTAATATATCAATCTTTCTTAAAGAAAGCAAATGTTTTTGAACGCTTTAAGAAGCGTAGTGAACCAATCAATATCAGGGTTTGGTCTTTAAAGGGGAAAAAAAAAAGAGAGAACTTGAGCTTAAAACTCATTGAGGGGATGGAGGTCTCCAAAGTTAGCTATGAGAAACTGTGCAGCAGATATCAGCCTTCACTGGAATACTGTAGGAGGGTGATAACATTCCTGTTGCATTTTCTTTTTTAAAAAGGCATCTTTTACATAGTAAGAAAAAGACAATCAAATTGTTAAGTGGGCTTCAAAAAAGTAATAAAAAGAGATTTATAATGGAAAGAATTGATGGTATATTTCACCTAGAGTAAGAAAGACAATGTGTAATAAGGGATTTTGTGGTTTTACAGCTCAGTGCATGTGTTTGAAAGCTGTTCTCTCAGCAACGTGGGTGGCAGGTTATGCTACCATATAATGTATTGTAGTTGGCTCTCCACACTTGTCAGGGTTAGTGTTCAACCATTCGGAAAATTTTCCCATTGTTCTATCATGTGAACCAAGACTAGTGTTGAATTCCCAATAACTTACAAAAAAAGGTTTAATTATAAAGTTTGAAATTTGATTATATCTTATTGTTTTAATACAGTGCTATATATTTCAGTATTTTATCTATTATTGCAATTATTTTTCAGTCAAAAAGATACCAAATCAAAACTTCATCTTATTCTTTAAACAGGTTTTACAGAAATCTCTATACTGAATCTTGCCCTTTTTTCTGTATTAACACTCTATTTCCATCTGAAGCATTTTGCTTTAGATGGACCATGGCTCTTGGCAGCTAATGCATTTTTAGCAAATAATACTGTTTCTAGTAAGAGTTGCAGAGAGAAAAAAAAAAACCTTAGTGTGAGGTCCTTGTAAACTGAACCTTTGGAACATTACTTTATTTCTTTTTTCCCCCTTTTGTGCTTCTTCTCTATTTGTGTAATGGTTATAAATTACATCCTTTGAAAAGAAGAATTAAAAACATTTTGTTTTGTTATTTTTGTAGTTGATTTTTTTCTTTACCTGTTATTTTAAAGATACACAGAGAAATAAGCAATTATGGTATTGAAATTCCATTGTGCCAACACCTCCAGAGCATAATCCAAAAAAAACAGAAAGCCGCCTGCTGGGTTGTCTGCAGTATGCTTGTGTGAACATCAGTGTCTGCTGTTCACACATCATTTTTTTACTGAAAGTTCCTTTTGGAATAAAGACTCTGTGTTTTCCGAGTGTAGTAAAACATTTGTTGGTCCTTATATTTTAAATTTGTGAGGATTTCTGTTTATAGGATTAGTTGTCATAGATTTATATTACATGATTGTCACTGGCACATCAAGAAGTAGAGAAAAGGCTTATATGTTTATGTGCTATAAAATACTGAAAACCTTTAAATGAAATTATAAACTATTGAAGGTAAGAAACAATGAGCTTTTGTCAAAGATATATATGAAGAAGGATTGATTTAAATATTGACTTTTGCCCTTTAAAATCTATTTTATTTATAAAGTGGACTGTATCTTGGCTAGATGAATATAAAAATATCATAAATTTATCCTGTATTTCATTTGAAATTCAGATACTTAAATATGGTGGCTTCTTGACAATATTGAGTTAGTAATTTTTTTTGGCTGACCCTATGTAATTAATCAAGTAATGTATTAGAAAGTATATTTATGGATCCTTAGATATTTAAACTTTTTTAAATCTTATTAACTTCATTTTTATTCTTGTTATGCTTCTGGGTACCATATTCGATACAGACAGCAGACTTGCAAAATGTATTAATAATCCACTGTGTTGGCAGTCTGAACCTTTTACTCAGACTCATAAAACATCAAAAAGAGAAAGCATTTACCAGATAAGAGAGAACTTCGGTTTTAAATTTGGTAAAATGGAAGTTGATGCCCACAGCCTCCTTTAAGGCTTATTTGAATCATTCAACATCATTTGTTTTCTTCTTAGAAACTTTCCACACAGAAGTTACCAAAAGAGTAAATGTACCCGTCTTTGCTGAAACTCGGTTTTTACCCATTAGAAATATGTTTCATTGAGAGATAATTTCAGGCTTGTTTGCTTCTGAGCTTTACTTTGAGTTTCTTTCTTTCTTTCTTTCTTTCTTTCTTTCTTTCTTTCTTTCTTTCTTTCTTTCTTTCTTTCTTTCTTTCTTTCTTTCTTTCTTTCTTTCTTTCTNTTTCTTTCTTTCTTTCTTTCTTTCTTTCTTTCTTTCTTTCTTTCTTTCTTTCTTTCTTTCTTTCTTTCTTTCTTTCTTTCTTTCTTGTCTTTCTGTCTTTCTTTCTCTTTCTTTCTTTCTTTCTTTCTTTCTTTCTTTCTTTCTTTCTCTTTTAATATTAAAATTTATTGGGGTGACGGTTAGTAAAGTTACATAGATTTCAGGTGTACATTTCTGTAATACATCATCTATAAATCACATTGTGTGTTCTGATAAATTAAAATGTGCTTTTACGTTTTATAATAATTGTATCCATCTTTTAATTGTTGTTTCTTCTGATTATTAGAATGAGATAATGACTGTATGTGGGACCAGTCATTACATTTAGTCATAGGTCCAGTATGCAGTGATGTTCGCTAATCTCTCACATGGTCTCCTCAGGCTGCTTTTTATTAGTCTTAACCTTTCTTCAGTCCTGTAGATGGAAGAGATTGTCATCTAAACAAGGTGTATCTCACATGTGCCTCCTGGAAAGGGAAGTAAAAGCATCAAGTCCTTAACATTCTAGTTTTATAAGGGCCTAAGACGCCTGAGTCTTCTGATTGCCACGAAGCCTAATTGCTCACAGGGCAACCTGGCACGCTGCCATTTCCCCACTGGGCTGTTTGTTGGTGCTTGTGAATAGAACAAAAATGTCTTTGCTTTTTCTACTCACTTGTCACTGACTGCAGTTTTAGGAAACAAGTTAACATTTTTCTCAAAATGATAGTAATTCACATCAAGATGAAGTCAAACTTCATAATATCGAAGGCATAAGTAGTAGAGTTAGTTTAGTGCTTTTAAAATTCATGTTAAATAAAATTTATTACTTCTTACTCCAAATATTCATTTTGTATAATTCCACCTTAACTATTCTAGACAGATGTTTTAGATTTGGATAAATACTTTTAAAAGTAAATTATGAGGTGGATTTTTTTAACATTTTGTACTTTTATAAACAAATTTTGTTATATATATATGAATTATGGGACCAATGGAAATCACAGATCTTGCAAGTAAATGTGTGTGTGTGTGTGTGTGTGTGTATGTGTGTGTGTGTTCAGCTGTTTTGAAAACCTGTCACTGAAAATGGTAGAGATGTTTGCATTCAATTTTTTTAAAAAAAGATTTTTATTGGGGAATTGGGGAATGGGAACAGCGTTGGGGAATCGGGGAAGGGGAACAGACAAGCTGCTATCGTTTTGTTCTTCAGTCTAGTTGTGGAGGACGTTGCTTCACTGGCCCATGTTGGTATTATCATAGCGCTCTTCCCGGGTGAGGCAGTTACTCGCTGGCCATTGGACGGCCGCTCACAGCGGCTCACAGCAGCCTACTGCAGCAGGGGCTGCAGCCCACGCCATTGCCAGCGACTCACAGCAACCCACTGCAGCAGGGGCTGTAGCCCACGCCATCGCCAGCGACTTACAACAGCCCAGCTCCAGGTGGAGCTGTTGTTCACCATCTTAGCTGTAGAGGGCACAGCATCACTGGCCCTCATGTAGGATCTGAACTGGGCCCTGCTGCTCAGAGCTGGCGTCCCAAGCCAACTCTTATCGGCTGGCCCTGCATCAATTTTTAATATAATTGGAGGTGTATATTGAGTTTTCACCTCTCCCTAGACCTGTAACAAGAACTTCATGTGTTCCCATTGTCATTCTTTACTTCTAGGTACCATAGCTAATAAGAAATCATGAGTATTGTGAGACTTCCACACAGTCGAGTTACTTTCCTCTTTTCTTCCCAATCCCCTTCAGAGTTCCACATCTCTTAAAGCATATACAGGATTATAGCCTTTTGAATTGCCAATATTGATTCATTTGTGCTCATCTCAGTATATTCTTGTCTTGTTTTTATTTCGGACAGACATATTTTAAAACTACTTTATTACTTTGATCTTCAGAGCTAAGGCAGGGAAATTACTTTCAAATCCTGACTTCATTCTTCACCAGCCAGGTGACCTTTAGCAAGTTATGTACCCTCTCTATGAACTTCACATTTCTCAGCTATAAATTAGGGATGCGGTATTGGGATGATTAAAACAAATATATGTTAAGTGCCTGGCATATGGTAGCAGCTCAATAAACGGATAGCTGAAAGGAGCAAAGGCTTGGAAACTGGTAATGTTTTTATAGGCTGTAAAAGCACCCACTAGTATGCTTTTCTATGTAATCTTATAAAATTGGGGAGTTTTAGGTATACATCGCTACTGGATATACATTTATATCCTTGAGTTGATGGGCTTTGGATCACCTATTGGAGTTTGAGTTTCTGCTCTGCCTCTTGACTATGAACCTTGCAAAGTTAGCTTCTCTGTGCCTCAGATTTCTTGTGTATAACATGAAGATGGAAATAATATACCTCGTAGGGCTGTTGCAAGGCTGGATTAAAATCAGTACATGTAAAACTCTTAAAACAATGCCTGGCAAAGAGAAGTGCTCCAAACATGTTAGTTAACTACTATTATTCTTGTAGAAAATGAAAGATCATGAAGCCAGAAAGCTGGAATGGAGTCAGCCTTAATTAATGGATGTCTCTTTCATCCAAGCCAAAATAATTCCTGTTACCTTTTTTTTCCAATCCCCTTCAGAGCTCCACATCTCCCTAAAATGTATTTAGGATTATATTGCAGTTAGAATTGTGCTTTTTATTTATTACCTCCATATAGAATTGTGATACCCTGGCAGTAAAAATCTTGTCTCCTAATCAAATGTATCTGTTGAATTGTCACCTGCTTCTTAAAAGTCTTGCCTGAGTTTTTTAAAGAGCCCTTTTGAAGGTAGTTTGATTGTGAAAAGATTTTTTTAAAGTCTTCATTGCTATCTATACTGAGCATTTTTGAAAAATGATAATTGGGTCTCCATGTATCCTTCTGCTTCAACTGGATTTTTAAAATAAGCGATTATTTACTTAGTGGTTAAATGATTTATATAAAAAGCATTTTATAGTGATTCTTTGGGATCTTAAATTCCTGATTCCCCCATCTATTTTTCAGTGGTTTGTAATCCAGTGGTAGGACATCAAACAACCTGTTTCCTTAGATATATTACTGACATGTATACCTAAAGGTATCTTTAACCTTTCCTTGTTTTGAGTATTTATTTACTATTAAGATTTATGGTGATAGAATGACAGTGTACATTTTAATTTGCTGTGCCTTAAAAATTACACACACAAAAAGTCCAAGTTTGTGTGTATTTGCATAAGATTCTCTCATAGCTATTATACATACAAATTGTTTCATTTTCATTCTAGAATAAAAGAAATTAATGTAGAATGCCAGTGAAATATACTTTACTTCAGAGCTCATTTAACAGCAAATCATAATTTACCTGGAATATCAAGGACTTGGAAAAAGCTAAACGGCATTTATAGCAGAAGTTCTGCAGCTGTGTGCTGGGGTTTCTGCAGTTGTTTCTTTTGTATGCTTAGCGCTCCCGCCTTCCCAAAATTCGTAAAATACACACATACGGTTTATGTGTGTATATAACTTTTTAAAATGTAAGAACTAGAACTTTATGAGCGCCCTAGAAGGAGTATGCTCTCTTTCCTTCCCTGTCCCAGGCCTTCCCCTGCCCTTTAGAGGCAACTACTATCCTAACTTTTTGTGATACTTTCCTTAGCCTTTTAATATTTTTACCACCTTTTTAACTTTAAGTACATTCTTACTACTGTAAAACATGTACATAGGTTAAAAATCTGAAAGGACTGCAATAGCATTTATAAGAATAGCACTTCTCTCCCTATCCCATATGCCCCACCCGCCTCTTGGGAGCAATCATGTTATTTTAGCCTTTTTTTTTTTTTTTTTGCATTTTCTTCCATATTTCTAAATAACATGTACACAGATATCTGTAATAGACATGTGCAATTCTGACTAACATGTGTACATATTTATATTTAAAAATATGATCTAATGATATTTTACTATGAAACATCAGGATTTAACTCTTTAATCTCATTTCTTCTCTCATATACTTCCTTTTCCTTCATCTTCCTAGTATAGTTCTTTTGTGGTATTTGCTGAAATCATTATGCACTTTTTCATTATTATGACCATATAAGAGGTCTGACAATTAAGTTCGTGAACTTGCCACCATGCGCTTACGTTGGCAGCCCTGTTCAAACAGCTCAGTAAGGTTTCATAACCTTGGTATATCAGTGTCTCACAGCTGTGTTTGTGTCAACATGTGGTGGTGTCTTGCTGAGTGGCATTCATTATTGTTGTATGTTTTTGTGTGCCATCGTGAGAATGTCTGAGTTTGAATTAGAGCAACGAACAAACATTAAATTTCTTGTTAAACTTGGCAAGAGTGGACGTGAAATCAGGGACATGTTAGTCCAAGGTTATGGGGATAATGCCATGAAGAAAATGGCAGTGTACAAATGGATTAAATGTTTTTCTGAGGGGAGAGAATGTGTCACTGACGGAGAGAGGTCAGGGCGGCCAGTAATGAGAGCTGATGAAAACATTGCAAAAATTCATCAAATTGTGTGTCAAAATTGTCGGCTGACTGTGAGAAGCATAGCAGACCAAGTAAACATCGATAGAGAAACAGGAAAATCTTAACTGAAAATCTTGACATGAGCAAGATGTGTGCAAAGATGGTCCCGAAGGAATTCACTGATGAACAAAGCAAAGGAGACTCAAAGTTTGCCAAGACCTTTTGGAGAGGCAAGACAATATTTTGGACCATGTTATCACTGGTGATGAAACATGGGTGTACCAATGTGACCCTGAAACAAAGCGTCAAAGTGCACAATGGAAGTGAGCCAGTTCTCCACGACCTAAAAGTTCTGTCAGTCCAAATCAAGAGTCAAAATGATGCTGTTACCTTTTTAGATATCAGAGGGATTATTAATTATGAATTTGTATCAACTGGACAAGCAGTTAACCAAGTTTACTATTTGGAAGTGCTGAAAAGGCTTCATGAAAAAGTTAGATGACCTGAACTTTTCACCAATTCATGGCTCTTGCATCATGACAATGCACCAGCTCACACGGCACTGTCTTCGAGGGAGTTTTTAGCCAGTGAACAAATAACTGTATTGGAACACCCTCCCTACTCACCTGATCTGGCCCCCAATGACTTCTTTCTTTACCTGAAGATAAAGGAATTATTGAAAGGCAGACATTTTGATGACATTCAGGACATCAAGGGCAATATGACATCAGCTCTGATGGCCATTCCAGAAAAAGAGTTCCCAAATTGCTTTGAAGGGTGGACTAGGCGCTGGCTTTGGTCATAGCTTCCCAAGGGGAGTCCTTCGAAGGTGATTGTAGTGATATTCAGCAGTGAGGTATGTAGCACTTTTTCTAGGATGAGTTTGCAAACTTAATTGTCAGACCGTGTAAGACTTGTTTATATCTGATTCATGTCATGTCCTATGCTTAAATTTCCTCTTAGGCATAATTTTATTTTCCTGGAATTAATAGATGCTTCATTTTTTTCTTAATTTCTAGAATGTTATCGAGTCATCAATATATCCCTAAATTCTCTGACAGATCTATAAAATACTTCTTGAAATGGTCACATATATTCTCTTGGTTTCACATTTTTTTTCTTGGAAGCATCCCTCCTGGATTTCCAGCTCAAATACTGTGTCAGTGTCAGTGGAAGTCCTATCAGAGAAGAGAGCACTAGTGTGTGTGTGTGTGTGTGTGTGTGTGTGTGTGTGTGTGTGTGCGCGCGCGCGCGCGTGCGCATATAGCATAGATATATGTGCGTATATATGTGTATATGGGGGTGGTCCCATTATGTAATAAGGAATTTGTTACAGGAATTTTACCTTATCCAAGTAGGAGTTGGTTAAATAAATCTGTTAAGCTCTTTTCATGCTTGATGCTGGAGCTTGAAGTCAACAGGCCCGGCTGCTGCTCCATGGGGTGAGCCAGCAGGTAGTGACAACATGACAACATAAGAGTGCCTACTTCAACTTGAGTGCAAACACCAAAATGGCTGCTGCTTCACTTCTGCCCTCCAAATCTTACATGGAAATGTCTCTTGTGTCCCACCTAACCAGAAACATGCAAGGAAGGGAATGCTGGGAAATGTAGTTTAGGCTAGCCAAGGTGACACATTACAGAACCACCACAGGTGGCCTAAGAATGTTTCTCTCAGATCTCTGAGCCTGGGGAGCAGCTGACTGATGGCCCCAGCTGCTGCTCTCTGAAATCCATTATTACCACATTAGTGCCCAGGCCATGCCTTCCAGTCTTCCCCCAGCCAGTGACGAGCCCAGCAGGGGTCCTAAAGCAGGGTCATCCCTGGGGACTGTGGAGTCTTCTAACAGGCAGCCCGGGCTTGGAGATCCTAACAGCCTTGCCAGACGTTCCCTGGACCTGCTGCAGCCTGACCTGGGTCCACCCCGCCTTCCTTCCTTCCCTGACTCCTTCCCTTGGACTCAGACCTGCATCACCATCTAACAGCTCTTCCAGCTGCCTCCGGCTCCCCCCCCCCCATTTCCTCTCACAGACATTTCCCCTAATACATTTCTGGTATGTCTGTTCATGTCTTGGTTTCTGTTTCTTGGAGGACCCGAACTAACAGCTGCCTTCTTAAGACATCCTTTCCACGTCATCCTGGGAATTTCCTTCACCTTCTCTTTTGGTAGTTCTCTTGTTTCCTGGATCCCAGGTCTTCTTCTTGATTTACTTCATTTTTTTGGTGGTATTTTTTACCATATGAGAGGTAAAATTGTTGAATTCTTGCATGCCTGAAAACTTCATTTTAATCTCACCCTGGAGGGATGATTTGGCTGGGTATGGAATTCTAGTTTGGAAATACTTTTTCATCAGAATTTTAACCACACTCTCCGTATCTCATAGTTTTCAGTGTAAATGTTGAGGAATACAACACCACTTTTGATTTTTGATGCTTTGCGTGTGACCTTGTTTTTCTCTGGAGAAGCCTGTACTTTCCTTATTCTTCATGTTCAGAAATTTCAAGATGCCATGTCATTCTTGTGTGTGTGTGTGTGTGTGTGTGTGTGTGTGTGTGTGTGTGTGTGTGTGGTGTTTTTTCACTGTGCTAGGTGCTCTGTCCACCCTATCAGTGAGGAGACACCTGTGCTGGGAGGTGCTCTTAGGTTCTTCCATATTTTTCCTTTTCATTTTCTCTGCTCTCTCTTTCTGACTTCACATTTGTTAGCTGTGATACCTCCCACGTTGAGCCACTGATTTCCTTATTTTCTCTTTGTTTCCTGTCTTCCAAGCAATTCACTTAATTTCAGTTAATTTAAAACAATATGCATACACACACGACAGATGACCTATTTTAAATGAAATACCATTAACATCTCTTTGCCATCTCTTGATTTTTGGATATTTTCAGAGTCAGTTTCCTTTATAATATAAATTTATTTTTACATCATTGCAGCTCATGTTGCTGAGATGCAGGTGAAGGACCATTCAAGATGAGGCTGAAGAGCCAAGCAGGGACCAGCATTAGCCCCAGCTCTGTGCTGTTCCCTCGCTGGCACCTTCAGAAGTTGCCTCTTAAAATGGAGATATAAAATTTAAAATCATCAACATATATCCACTTGACATTCAGACAGCGATACAGGTCTGAGCCCAGGGGACAGAGACAAGTACCTGAAGTCATGGTCTGGATTCCGTTATATCAGATAATTGTTTAGATTAAACTCTGTATTGAGAGACTAGGTTTAGGACAGCAGTAAGTGCTGAATGCCTATTCGGCTCTTACGGAACAGACAGAGGAGTCTCCAGAGAGATGGGAAAAGTAGGAGGAATACCTGAAGAGTGTGAAGTCTCAGAGGCCGTGAGAAGAGAACATTTTCAAACAAGGTTGCATCAGGTTGTGTAGAAAGGATTAGAAGGCTTGAACTAAAACGGACCTCATGGATTTAGCAATAATGAATCTTAGTACCTTACAACTTTCCTGTGAGGAAAGTATAAAAATTATACAGGAATAAAATTACCCTGATTTTACTTTGGATCTACAAAAATGACAATTTCATATGACTTACCTAACAGTCGGAGAAGTAAAGGTTTAGGAAGGAGAGGTAATTTGCTTAAACTCAAGACTAGAAGAAGTGATAATTCAAATCTCCATCTTCTTTTGACATATAGGGTCTGATGTTCTCTCCACTGTGCTACACACCGTGTTTCTCCCCCACAAAAAAGACCCAACCGGAAAATAAGCCCTAGCATGATTTTTCAGGATGCTTGTAATATAAGTAAGCCCTACCCACAACATGAGCCCCAGTTAAGATCATCAGTGAGACATGACTGTTAGAATAAATGTAGATTTTTGTACATGAATAAATGTATAAATGTAGATTTTTGGAGCAAAAATTAATATAAGACCCAGTCTTATTTTCGGGGAAACACGGTACTTGTGTTTTTATCTATTGCTATCATTTATTGATTATTCATTTACTTAGATAAGACTTTTAGCCTTGCTTTTACAACTAAACAAGGCATAATTTTATTGTGTATGTATACATGTATTTATATTTACTGGTTTCCTTTTTAATAATAGTTAAGTGTGGTTAATTTCAGAAGTCATTTTTTTTTGTTGTCTAAAATTTTTTGCAATTTCTTCATAACATTTCTTTACCATGTTGGGCTTTTGATGGAATTTTTAAAAAATTGACATTGACTTCAAATTTGTTCAGAATTGCTTATGTAGGTCAGTAGAACACTTTATCTAACTCTTCGCATTTGTTATGCCTGTTTTTTAAAAACAGGTTAACTTTAAGATCAGTTAAACTATATAATGTTAACTCTTCAGGGACTCTGTGGAGTAAATTTCTCTGTATAGAAGCTTTTTCTGATTTACTAGTCCAAAATGAATGTCTTGACTATCTGTGGCAGGGTGACTGATTTTGACCTTTAAGTCACCTTCTTAGGTGGTCACCTTCTTCACTCGGGCAAAAGAGCCTGCTTTCCATACTGAGCTCTTTGAGTCAGATTCTGTCTTTCTTGTTAAGCTGCTTTTGTGGTATCCTTACTTTTAACACATTTGTAATTCATGGAGTTTCTTTTGGATCATATTAGACTTTCTTTCTCTACAAGCAGGTCATCATTACTGTAACTGGTTCTGTTCCTTCCTAAGTAAAAGGATGGTTAAAATTCCATAATCTACTGCTTCATGTGTTGACAGTTCTCATATTGAGATTTGGTAGAATTTCATCAAGTCACAAGTTTGGTTGATGAAGGGAGGAGAAGGTAGTAAGAATAGGGAACGGGGGACAACTTTCATGAAGTAAGTATCAAGTATTTGTTCCTTCTGTCATTTTATTTTCCAGTGATATGTGATTAGCAATAGGAGAGGACATGTAAACAACTATATTTCATATATGACATGACTTTTGTTGACGAATGACTTCTGCTTTTCTTAATGTAAGTTTTGTTTATGGTGGAGTTAGTACTTGAATCAGTATATTCTCAGAGGAGTATACCTGCCCTTAAATAAATCATAGCCCAAGTAGAGTAGCAACTTGTAAGTCACTAGTTAAATTGAGTAAACAACATCATGGTCAAGTAATGAAATGAAATGTTGAAGAAATACTTATTTCAAATTAATACTGGGAATTGTCTCAAACACTCATAAAATCCTAGACATTTTTTAATGTGGAATTTTCACCAGTCTTATATAATTTTTTAAATATTCATTATTCATCTGCTACCCTTATATATTACTTTTCTATTGCAGGGTAATAATTACCATGAATTTAGTGGCTTAAAACAACACATTTATTATCTCCCAGTTTCTGTGAGTCAGGAGTCTGGGCGTAGCTTTAGCTGGGTCCTCTGCTCAGATCTCACAAGGCTGCAGTCAGGCTGTGGTCTCAGCACAGGCTCGACTGAGGAAGCATCCACTTCCAGTCTCACTCAGGTCCATGTATTTTAAGCACATAATTTCAGGTGTCCTGCACAGCTTAGCATTAATATGTCTTAACTGTCTTCATCTTTAAATGTATATATCTTTACTGAGTTACCAGTTATTTTCTGTCATGTACAACATTCTTTTAATGTCTTTAGTAAACCATGCTATACATATTGTGTAAAAAACTATGTTTAAACTACAATATTATATAAAACTTTGAAAGTCTTAAAATTTTAAATCTAAATAGACCTTGGTCAGGCACGTCATTAGATAAAATCCAGAATACAATAATAAACTGTATCAAAGAACTGTTCTGACAGAGAATGATTTGGTAAGGTGGGGTCACTGGTGATTTTGACAAGATTGGTTTCAGTGGTGGGGACAAAAATTCACATTGGAGTGGAATAAAGATAACTAGTAGGTGAAAAAATAAAAAACAGAACAACTTTTCAAGTGCACGAATATATGGAGAAAGGAGCCAAAAGGAAAGATGGTAGAAAGAAAAAATAAGGAGGAATATAGAAAAAAATTATATCTTGGTGGTGATGAAATTTTAATTTATTGAGGTCCAAACCAGAAACGGGAGAAAAAAGAAAGTTATGTTGAGGCTTTCTGCACATGGGCAGCTGGTTGGAGCACTGGTTGGGAGTGTGTATTTGCACACTACTGGGGTCACCTCGTTTCTTTTTCTTTTCCCAAATAAACCGTTCTTTTGGCGGATTTTCTGGAGAGTTATTTTTGGCCAGTCGACATTTGGGGGCTCTTGTCCGGGATCCAGAGAGGAATGGAACTCCCTGATGGCTTCTGACTGGTGAGCAAACTCTGGTGCCTAACTGAGCTGCTTCTGCGCGAGTCTTTGCTCTGGCTTAGAAGCCTCAGGTGGGTTGCTCTGCTGGATCTGAACCAACAGGTTTTTGCATCTGGCGCTCTCCAGGGTTTATTTGGGAATTGTTTTAAAACGTTTTGTTTGTTTGTTGGGTGTGTGTGTGTGTGTGTGTGTGTGTGTGTGTGTGTGTGTGTGTGTGTGTGTGTGTGTGTGTGTGTGTGTGAATGTGTGAATGCTTTAAGGCCTGTTTCTTTGTCTGTATTGTCTGAGTACTCCTGGCACTTTGGCTTGAATTCTTCGGAAAGCAGGCTGTCCTTTGAGACAAAAAAACTGGCCTGCGCCTAACACCCCTTTGGGGATAGGAGGTTATTTCTACTGAAATTGGTCAGTTTTAGCCGGCATTAGATCATGCTATCTCATTTTAAAAGTTAACAGAGTGCCACCCAGCTCAGCCGGTAACTGAACTCCCTGAGTGTTGGTTATTTCCTGCAACTGGCTCTAGCCTTCGGTCTGATTTGCAGTGATCAGACTGTTCCAGAGTGAGAGTTGGGCGAGCTGAAGGTTCCCAGTTTGCCTGAGTTGTGAACTGATTTCAGCCCAGTGCCAGTGCAGCCTATAACTTAATTCCCTAAGAGTTAGTTATTTTCCTGGAACTGGCTTTTAGCCTTTGGCCTGGTTCTCAGTGATCAGACTGTTCCAGAGTGAGGTGAGCTGAAGACCTGCAGGTTATTCGAGCAGTGAATTGTTTTGGGCCCAGTGTTAAAAATAGGATCTCTGATTTCTGAGCCTTCTAAAACTGTCCCTCCTCTGGGGACACCTGCCGAGTATATGTTTAAAACCCGCAGGGAATTTTCATGCACGTATTTAACTAAATAGATTTAAGAGTAATTTTAAAAATCAGTGGCCACTTTTGGGGAACTTTTGAGATTCCCAAACTTGATTTTCTTAAAACTAAATTGGATAGCAACAGCGCTGTAACTAAGAAAGAGGAATGGAATGCCTATTTGGAGTGGTATATTGAGGCTGCCAAACAAGACTAAAGTTGTAAATCTAAAGTTGTCTTTTTACAAAATAATGTCTCACAGTTAAAAAAAAAAAGTTATTTTGACAAAATGTTGCCTTTTATTAATTCTGCTTAAAATATAAAAAATAGTATAATTTTTTGCTTAAAATATATTAACCTTTTAATCAAACATTACAAAAATTAAATTTATATATACTATGTGTGCTTGAGGTTTTTTTTTTGTTTTTTTTTACTTGAGTTTTTACTTGAGCTCTTTTTTACTTAAGTATTTCATTCTATGAAATAGGTTAAAATATGGCAATATCAGAATAATAAATTTTTAGAGATGACTCTGAGAATTTCAAGCTGAGTACAGTAGACACATGAGTTGGTGTGTATGCCTTCCAAGCAATATAGTTGATGGTGAAGCCATTTGAGAGATGTTAACAGCTATACATACTTTATAATATACGTTTACTGATCGAGATCAATAAACTTTATGTATGTTCTAAAGAAATAGTTTATTAATTGTATTTGTTGAGTAATTTAGTACATTTATAATTGTGTATATATCATATCAAAAGTTACATATGCTACAGAATCTTAATACAGCTTTTAATATACCAAAGCACTTAAAATATAAGTACTCTAAAAATAACATTGTGTCCATCACAAATATAGCTAAATGTGTTAAAAACGTTCTATTAGTAAGGAGTTGAATTTAGAATCTTAGTTTTACTTTTCATTCACCATTGAGATTTATTATTGTACATTCAGCTGGAGAATAGATTATTTCAATCAAAAGTATTTTCTCCCTCTGAACTCCCATGCATATCTATTATAACAGTTTCTTGTTTCTGCTATAACAAATTACCACACACTTAGTGGCTTAAAACAACAAATATTTATTATCTTACAGTTATGGAAGTGAGAAGTCCAAAAGGGGTCTAATGGATTAAAATCCAGGTGTCAGCAAGGTGGATTTATTTCTGGAGATTCTAAGGGAGAACTGTTTCTTGCCTTTTCCAGCTTCTGGAGGCTGTCTCCTTTCCTTTGCTTGTGGTTGTATCAATCTAACCTTTGCTTCTGTCATCACACCTCCTTCTCTGTCTCTTCTGCCTTCTTCCTCTTATACAAGGACCCTTGTGATTTGGCCCACCACGGTAATCCAGGATAATCTTTCCATCCTGAGATCTTTAACTGAATCACATCTGCAAAGCCCCTTTTGCCATGTAAGTTAACATATTCACAGCTTTGGGACAAGGATGTGGACATCTTCCTACTACATCTTCCTTCTTTTATTTAGAATCATTGAATATCAGAGCTGGAAGAGACATTGGATGATAACTTGTCCAATCCCTTTACTTTATACATGAAGAAGTTGCATGAAGCCAGGGTGGATGTTAGTCTGCCTCTAAGTTTGCCTTTTTTAAGGTTTAGAACAAGGCCTTATTTGTGTTTTTGTATGCTTAACTATACTTAGAACAATACTTGAACATTTTAAGTAAGCAACACTATTTGTGGCCTGAATGAATAAAAAGTTAGTGATAGAAACCAGATATACTTGGTCCCTGAAGCACTCATTTTAAGTTAGTGCTAATGGAAATTTGTGAAGTGCTACTGACCAAAAATATCATGACGGGTAGAGATTCAGTTATTGTTATATTTTGTAGTTAAAAGGAGGAAATCATTCAGTGTTAAACACAACTGCCTTTTTTAAGTTGCCCATCTCTATCCACCCTCTTTCTCCATGAAAAATGAAAAGAAGGAAAGAAAGAAGAGAAAGAATGAAAGAAAAAGGAAGGAAAGAAAGCATGGATGGAAAGAAAAGAAGATATAGTGGCGTTCATTTAATTGTTTTTCTAACGTAACGCATGGAATCCAGATTTAGATTCTTTGACACTCATTGCTATTTGACTGTTGATAAGATAAACCTATATTTTCTGTGATACATATAGTTCATATATGTTCAGTAGTTAAGATAATTTAAAAATCAATATTTTTTTAAAAACTACTTTATAACTTTAGGAAAATTTTTAGAAACTTGGATTTACTTTTGACTTATGATTTTCTTTCCCTTGTTAAGGAAGGACATTGGACTCTTGATTAAAATAAAATAAAAAATTAAAAACAATTATTTAGTATTTCTTATTGAAAAACACTAAAAATCTAGATGTTAGGTTTAGATCATCATCCAGATTAGATAAATCACTATTTTCAAGAAAGAAAACTTTATTTGATGCCTACTTAATGACTGATTTTCTTTTGTTAATACTCTTGTAATTTATATAGAATCTGATTGTTATATGAGTTAGGATGTATTATACATGGTCCTTGAAATAAAATATACTGGAAGCATAATGTTAGACTCTTTTCCTACTTGTATTAGCATGGTCTTCCAGTAGATATATATATTTATACATGTCTAATTCTAAACTTGTGTGTTGTACAAGTTTCTGTAAATACTAAGACTGCATACATCTATTTTTATCTTGCATACTAACATGGTACATGTAAAGTGCTTAGCAGCTGTAAAAATGCACCTTGGTAAAAGTGCCCAATAACTGGTAATGGTTATGTCATCATATTGTCATTCTCTCAGTGAGTAAGGTGTTAATTTTAAGTCAACTTTATTTTTATTCTATTAAAAAATTAAAACAACTTTTTTCAATACAGTTAACATACAATATTATGTTAGTTCCAGGTGTACAACATGGTGATTAGATGTGTGTATAACTCACGAAATGATCATCCTGATAAATCTAGTACCTATCTGACACTATACATAGATAAGTCAACTTTAGAATGTATTCATTATAATCAAGTATATTCATTGGGTGGAAACCTAATATGACTTTTCTTTTCCTGGCAGCAACTTGAATTGGTGGAACCAAGTGGCTGGATTCATGTTCCCTTAACTGATAATCATAAGAAGCCAACTCGCACATTCATGATACAGATTGCTGTTCTAGCCAATCACCAAAATGGAAGAGACACCCACATGAGACAAATTAAAATATATACACCAGTGGAAGAGAGCTCCATTGGTAAATTTCCTAGATGTACAACTATTGATTTCATGATGTATCGTTCCATAAGATGACTGAAAACAGAACAAAAGTCATTAAACATACTTTTTCTCTTGTCAGTAAATATTATATCTGGTATCTTTATTGAAAAAACATCCGTTATTTTATAATTTTTGTATGCATTGAAAGGTGTTTTATTGTAGCTTTAATAAATAAATTTTGGGTCATACTATCTTTATTTTCTTTAACATATAATAAACCTCACATATTTTACACTATTAAAAATGGATTTGAAGCAATCATTAAAAATTTCCTTATACCAAAAGAAACCAGTTGAACTGAAAATTTTAAGATATATGTAATTTTTTATTTCATATAGTTATTATTTCATATAGTGATCATGCATTAGAGTAATGATTTACTACATGTTTGGGAACAGACCTATTTTATCAATAGATATCTTTAATAGGCCAAAATCCTTCTTTTTTTTTTTTTCCTATACAGATGAAGTTTATTCATTTAATATTGGTCCTTTTTAAAAACAGTGTCAAAAGCTTAGCACTAGGTGTCTCATGAGAACAACTCTGATTTGGGGGATATAGTTAATTGTGTCATAATTACCTCAATGAAATACTTTTAACCCTAGCATTGTCTAGATCCTGATGTCATGGCAGAGACTGCCAGTATAATCTGCTGTTTATTCTAATGCTAGTGCTGCTATAGAAGAATTAGTTTCAAATTTGTGTCCAACACTGAATCATTCCTGAGGGATAATATATCTCATGAAAATTTTTTGAATGTATGAAATTACTCTTTATATAGAAAAAGATATTAAAGGGGCTTAAATATGTTCTCTTTCCATGGTTTAAAATGAGTAGACTTAGTTCTGTATACTTTTTTTTCTATACCGATTACTTTTTGGGATGATGATTATTTAGCCACAAAACTTCACCAGATTGGCTCTTGTTTGGGAAAAGAAAGATTCCTTGGTGGTTCTTGCATTACTGAATAGACTGAAGTCTTAAATAGTAAAGTCTAAAAAATAATTTTCTTTGCTTTATTATAGCAGAGTACTAATTTACATGGATACTATAAAAAAGTTTTCACTTTTTCACTCAGCAGAATCTCTGCTGTTCTTTCCACGAGTTTCACAAAGAGTTTTGTCTTGTGCATTTTGTTGCCTTTGGAGAAGTGTGGTAGGTCACCAAATAGTCTGCTACCAGAGTCTATTGGGGTCAGCAATGAATCCCGGTATAGATGTGGGATACTGGGAAGGGGAGAAGAGATGATTAGAGGAAAACCCATGGATAGGAATTAAAAGCCAAGGGGAGAACTAAGGAAATTAGAATAGCAGTATACACTAGGCACTATACTAGATGTTTTGCCTTATTTAGTCTGATAAGGAAAACATTCATGTGAACAACAGAGTCTTCGTTTAAGAGACAGACAGAGAAATCTAGTAAAAATATAGGAGATTTTATTAGTAATAATATTACTACTTGCTGTTTTTTAAAAATTTGCTTAAAAGAAAAAGGAGGAGGACTAATTATCATTTATATGACCCAGTCTGTTATCTCCTACTACTAATAGTTTTGCTAAGAGAATCCTAAAATTAGGAGGGATTAAGAAGAATGTTGAGAAAATCAGTATGCTTTCTACTTCTACTTCCTTTCTTTATTTTTCGTATGCTAGCTGGCTGACCACCTTATTAGACGTGTGAATACTTGATACCTGAGGTTGATGGAGATAATGCTTCCCTGTATTATAAGGATTATTTAACGTACCGATAGATGATGTGTTATATTACAGCATAATTATCTAAAGTAGTTGCATTTCTTTTTTAAAAGTACAAATACTGACAAAGGATTTGTATCTAGAATAAAGAACTCTTACAACTCAATAGTAAGAAGACAGTCCAATTAAAAGTGAGCAAGAGATTGAACAGTGACTTTATTAAAGAAGACATATGATTTGTAAATAAGCATATGAAAAGATGCTGAACTGCATTGGACATTAGTGAAATGCAAATTAAAACCATAATGAGGTACTATTTTGCAGCCACTAAAATGGCTACAATTAAATAGATGATTGCAGGCGTTAGCAAAGATGAAGGAACTGGTCCTCATGGTGCTGGTAACAATGTAATTAATGTGCAACCACTTTGGAAAAACGGTTTGATAATTTTTAAAAAATTAAACGTGTACCTAATTATGTGACCCAGCCATTGTACTCCTAGGTATTTACCCAAGAGAAAAGATAGCGTATGTTCATAGCAGCTTTAATTTATAATATCTCCAAATTGAAAACAACCCAAATGTTGTGGTATATCCATATTGTGGTATATCCATAGTAGAATATAGTAGAATATATATTCTACTATATAGTGGAATACAACTCAGCAATAAAAATGAATGAGCAATTAATGCTTACAACCTCATGGATAAATTTATTTCTTATTGTATAGGATCTGAGAATCAAAAACAGATTGAAAAGCCATTTTAACAGTTAATAAAACGACAGCAAATTCACAGGTTCACTTGTGATGAGTATACATTTTTGAGTATTAGACAAACTGTACAGTTACAAGATTTACATTTTTAAGTTTCACATGTAATTGAAGTATGAGACACTTTTAAAATCAGTTTATTAGCTGAGGAAGTATTGTCACAAACTGTATAAAACTGGAATTTTAAAACGCAGCAGTTTGTTGAACACTAATAAATATATAGCTCTAAAAAAACTAGTAGATACTGGGCGTTAAATTAGATGTAATAAGGAAACCAAGATACATTTGATGCAAACTTTGGTTTCCAGTTGCTTATGGTCTACTAGGGGAAATAATAATTCTGTAAACAACCAAGTCAAAAACGAGGTAAGGTCTCCCTGATGGGTGGCAGTGCAGAGAAGACAGAGCTGACTTCCCGTCCAGGAAGATCGAGGTGAAGCTAAGTGTGACATTGTAGAGGAGGTGGAATTTTGGAAAGAAAAACTATTTGTGATAGCTAGTTATTCACTTTTCAAGCCTATTGAGTCCAGATTGTCATTGTTTTTATGAGTAACAACAATTAATTTGAAACAGATGATTTGTGTGTTCGGAATCAAGTGATGTTTTGCACATTTACTCTTGTTTGAAAGGTTCCAACAATTAAAACAGGCAAATCTTGAAAAAAATTTTAGACACCATGCCTTCTGTTCTTTTAGCCATGATGACTACTAATGAAGTACAGATTAATACACTACAGTGTAAATTTTTGAGTATAAAATTGTGTGACTCAAATACAAATATTTGATATGTTTCTAGTGTTTTAGAAAATTGTTATTGCTCTAAAATTCTTAATAAGATGTTGGCTTATGTATTATTTTTTATTGGATTCTTGGTTATTAGTTTATCAATTACCTTTTTAAAATGATAAGAGATTTGCAAAATATGTTACATTAAAGCAGTAGGGAAAATAATACTTTGTAGTTGTGATTCTGTGTGGACACTTCGGCTTGGTGGTTATTTACATCGAGATTATCTTCTTTTGTCCACATTGTTCTGGCATTCCTTACTTCTATGACCCCGTAGAGTGTGGCGTTTGGAAATTTTTGCTGTGCAAGGCTGTTTATCTCTGTGTGCCTTATGGTTTGCCATTTAGTTGGACCTGTTTCTGTGCAGTGGTGTCCAGAAAGCCTTAGAGAGAGGAATATGATGAAGAAATCCTTGAGGATTAGTTTATTAATTAGCCATGATAATGATTTATTATATCAACAGTACAAACCTGAAGGCTAATTAATTAGAACCCTCCCACTATAAATCTAAGAAAATATCTATAATCAATGGCAGTTTTATATGGAAAGTTAAAATTAGTTTTTAGTACTATTAATCTATTTTTCAGTTTTATTTAAAAGTATCCCTTGATTCCCACCACCATTGTTCATCTTTTGTCCTTTTTGGTGAATAGAACCAACTTGCTATTTTGCAAACATAAGCAAAATTACAAGTGGACCAATTTAGGGGAGTTCTACCTGCTTATGAAACCTTTTTCTGAGTGAATGTCTATTTCAGGAAATGGTATTTCACATCTTGTATAACTTAAGCATCGCAGTCATTTTTTTTTAAATTTTTTTTATACTTTGCCCCTCCATCGCAGTCATTTTAATTGCTGCGTTTGTGGCCATCAGCTTTCCACTGATGCAGTTCAATGATCATCATAAGATGTTCTTCTATTAGGCATTTGCTTTTCTGATGTTGAGAGCAAATTACGCTTCTCCCCCTGTGGTCCTGGAAATAACTCCCCAAACTGTTTTTATAGACTTTCTTCTAAGACTAGCTCTCCTCTTTACCCTGGCATTCATCTATAGCTGGACATCCAGATTTTAACAGATCATTTCCTGTTATTACTACAGCAGTATCAAAATACCGATCACTTACCAAGAAGCCAAGTATCCAAAAGACTGAAGCAGAAAGTTCAGCCAGCTGTTTGTTTTCAACTGTGAAAATTTATAAGAATCACATGTTAAATGGATATGGAGACAAAATGAATTTGAGGGTAGCCTCAGTTTAAAAGGAGAAAACAACCCATTTCACTATTGTTATAACATATTAATACTCAGGTGCTTACCAAAGACAAAGCAAAGGAATTTTCCTATTTATTTTAAAATAGTGCTTATTTTTTAAGGTAGCATTCAGTAACTAATAGGAGATGCAAAGAACTTATTCTTCAGAAGTTTTCTGTCATTTTTCTGTTAAGTCACCCAGTCTATTTAGAAATTATCAGTTGTTTGGTGTCATTTTCTATAATTTGGTGTAATTTTGACTCTTATCCTTCATCTTTTCATCCTCAGTAACCCGTCTCCACATTAATTATCACTTGTAGTTTCACCCCATTCACATCGTTCTAGGCCAGTTGCAGGAAGCTCCCAGATGGACCATTGGTCTTTATACTAAAATGAAAGTAGCCAAACTGTTTCATCATGTGGCTTTCTGTAAATATCTACACTAATTCCATGTTACCTATATAAATTTATCTGTATAAATGACCCTGAAGTCCTTTGACATCCCGTCAAGGCCATACCTCTTCCCTACCTCTTTTATTACTTTTTTTTCATTATTCTCAGACTTTCTGCTCTAGCCAAGCAAATATTGCTTCTCTGTTTTATGCACCCTCATTTTTACCCTTTTATAGGTAACATCTAATGACCTTTAATCTTGTCACTATTTTACCAACGAAGACCAATGTCCTGAACAGAAACTAGCTCAAAAGTCACTCCCTCCAATGCTTTTAATCCTCTATATTTTTGTTCACTCTTTTATTCTAAATCCTCTCAGCATTTAATGTAACCTGCCAGTACTATATTAACATATGAATGTTATACTGTGTATATTGCTAACTCTTAAAGACATGGAATCTGTCTTATTTATCTTCTATATTTGCATTATCACAGTTCTCAACATATAGTAGGCATGCAGTAAATACACATTGCACTTCTAAGATCTTGAGTTGATATCTCATTTTCATAAAATCACTGTCAGGATTACATTTAGCTATGAATCCTAAATGTAAGGTTTACATTTAGCTAGAACATAGAAATTTCTACCACAGTGACTTAAATAAGTTCTTATATTTCATGTATATTTAAAGATTTGGTGATCCATGGTTCTTCATTGGCCAAGTAGCTTAATAACAGAGGCTTTCTGAGAATTTTTAGGTAATTTTCTCATGATCAAAAGATAGTTGCTGTAGTCCCAGCTATGACATTGGCACTTGAGAGAGAAGGGAGAAGAGCACTGCCCATATCTGTCCTCCTTTATCAGAATGGGAAAAGTCCCCCAGAATTCTGCAGCATACTTACATCTCATTGGCCAGACTGGGTCACATGGCCACCTCTGCCGGAAAGGGAGGCAAGTTTGTCTGAGAAAGCACCGGGTGGGATTATTATTGCTGACTGAGGCAAATTCTGTTTTATAGGGATAAATACATTGTCTCTCTGGAAAACACACACACAAAAAAAACCCAGTATTCTCTATGCAACAAAGAAGGGAGAATAGATTTCAGGTAGTGAACAATATCTGCCACACACAGCCTTTCTAAGCCTCAGTATCTTCAACAGCAAACTGGAAATACAAACAGTAGTATACCTCCAAGGATAACGTGGGATAGTAAATGTAAGCACTTGGCCCAGTGCCTAGCAAATGGCAAGTATTCGATAAAAAATAGGTGGAATTTATTTATTATTTTGTCTTCGGTTCATGTTGTTTGATCCGAGGAATCCAGCGGGGAGAAATGGCAGTTTTCCCCTCTTCCCGCATAAGTTCTGCTGGATTTTGGAAGAGAACTGCCAGTTCTGAACACGACTGCACATGTGGCAACCTTGGAACCCCTTTTACAGCAGCTGTATCGTATCATCTATAAGTTAACACCTCGCTGTATAGCAATTATGTAGAATTTTACCACACGAAACAAGAATTTCTAAATTCTGCAAAGTTCATTACAATGAGTGGGGGCTAAAACACCTTTTTAGCTTGGTTAACTACAGTGTTTGTCCTTCTGAGCCCATGCCAAATATCAAAACTCTTGTTTCTTGCATTTCTCAGTATTACCAAAAAAGAAAACATACCTGATAAAACTTTCTAATGTTGCAAGCTGGCACAGATGCTGAACAACTCTAAGTTCTTTAAGACACACGCTCATTACCAGAAGTAGGAAATGAGCAAACCGAGAAGCTCCAACATACTCGTACCACATCTAACTAGTTCTCAGCCCTTGTACTAGGCCCAGTCTTCTGATGCGAGTTCTGAATTCCTTGTTTTCTGTTCTTTTCTGGCTCTTTGGAATTTCATAATGAGCAGCATTGCTCTACTAGCTCCAAACTTGACTCCTCTCTATGTTCTCTCAGGCCACTTTGGGTAAGTTTTTTCTATTTTGACCAACTGAGTTGAAGTCCCTATTTTAAATTATCTCTAATAAAATCATGTTATTAACACTGTGCCAGTGGAGAAAAGTAAATACACTTTGGCATATGACTTACTAAGCTTGGAAAGCATGCAACACAATTTATAAAGATTTACTAGGGAATAATCCACAGTGTCATTTTTTAATAAGGACACTTGATTGCTTATCTCTGTCAAATAAAAAAGATGTTTACAATGCTGTGACTAATTGTATTACATAAAGTTTCCAGGAGAAAAACACTGCATCTTTTTCAAACAACATATACTATTTAATACCTTATATCCTGTGCAGAATACAAATAAGTAGAAAACATGTTTCCTATTCAGAAATAATTTATAGTCTAGCTGATGATGGCTAGGGACACACAGACATTTACACTCTGTGTAGGTAGTAGCGAGTAAATCAGATAAGTATTATTTTAATAAAGGCAAATATCACCAATGCTGAGAGTGGTGGGGAAGGTCTTCTGGAAGAGAGAAATTCATGTATGTAGGGTTATCTGAAGAGGCCTTTCTAGGTTCTGTGCAAACTGAAAAATAAATAGTGAAGATGAAGGCCCAAATACTACCTTCTTTCTTGATAGATGACAGGTTGACGGGTGTGTTTTTAAGTCTTAGCTAATTTAACCTTCTTACAATGGATCTCTTAAGATTTGTGTCATCGCTGGTTGCACTGAATGGGGGGGGGGGGGTGGGAGCTCCTTACAAGAAGGCGGATGGAGCCATATACTCTCAATTATTTTTTCTATATTTACCAATCAGGTGTTTACCTCCTCAGGGATGGAGTACAGGGGTGGAGAGAAGCTCAGAGTAAAGGAATTGAGCTTTCTTCCAGTTGGTGATCATCAGGAGTGGGGAAGTTTCCTTAAATTTACACTCTGGTTCCAGGACAATGTGCAGATTTGAGTAGACAGAGATGAAATGGGAGGGCGTTTTAGGCAAGGAAAGCTACAGATTTGTGGAGGAGTGAGGAGATCATAGTATTCAGACTGCAGTGTAACAGGATGTTAATGTAAGCAACATGTAACGTCTTTAAGTTGCAGGATGGACACGGTAGGGTCGGGAGGGGGGAAGGTTTAATCTTTCCCTGTTATGTGTAGGGCAACTGTAGGTTTATACCCATACCCTCATACAACTCTATTTAATGCTATATTAAAACTTTGGAGGCAAAGAGGCAACATGGGTAGCCTAACACCACCATTATAGGTTGTGAAGGAGACTGTGGGCTAAACACTATTTTCTGAAACAATTTTATGTCAATCAAAATATTTAGTGAATATTTGTCATATAATATTTTGTCATAATTATTTAAGATTAGACTGAGTAGAAGGCTATCAGAAGGTTGCCTGGAGTAAAAAGTTGGGTGGACAGCTTCCCCAAAGGCATTCCTGAGAGGATGATGCTAAATCATGGAAATGTCCACCCAATTTGAATCCATTGTTCCAGGCATCCTCCTTTCATTCCAGAGGTTTAGATAATACATGGAATTCTTAGAAAAATCCACTTGTAAGCAAGACCATCAGAAATCGTACACAGCTCCAAGTAAGGCTCTCAAGTGGCCATTACAAAAATATTTGAGTTCTTGGAATATGGCACGCTGTGTGTTGAAACAGAATCATCATTAGTGGGAACACAACTTGATTCCGCTGGGTCCAATTGGTGCTTGTCTTACATCTAATTACTTTTGGATTGAAAATAAGACAGGCGTCTCTTAAAACTGAAGAAGTCTTTGAAACAGTATTATTCATGCTATCATCCCTTTTAAACATGTCAACGGAAGCATGAAATATACCAGTGATAGGAAGAAACAACATATAATAGTATAAGCAGAGGTTTCATGTGATAAATAGTAATCACTTTGCAGATACTCTTTGTGTAGCTAGTGAATATGATGAATAAATATTTTAATGGAAAGATTCTATATGTGAAGAATTTTCTCTATTATTTGCAAACTAAAAGGAAGTAACTCAGTAGTATGGGAATTATATAAGCACCTGACTCCTATCTACTGTAATCTTTGGCCAATTTTCCTTTTTTGCACATGTGTGCACGTGCATGTGTGTGTTTGAAGCATAATGTATGTACCGTGAAGGGCACCAAGCACCAACTCAATGAATTAGGACAAAGTGGATACCCATGTGCAGGCTAAAGTTGAGAACAGCTCAGTCCCCTGGAAGCCCTCTTCCTGTGCCCTCTCAACCACTGTTCCCCACTCCTCTCCAAGACTAGCCTCCACCCCATGTTAAATGATGTAGCTAACTAAGTTACACCTATGTTTAATGTATATACTGGGGGTGCCAAAAAAAATGTACACATTTTAAGAGATGTATCTAGGTATTACTTTTCGAAGTTGAATTACGGTAGCAATGTGTAGTATGACGTTCGCTCAAAAGATGGCATTAACCAAATGAATGCTAGCGGCATTCATTGTATTACAATTTTAATACGGTTTTTTCTTTTCTTAAAATGTGTATACCTTTTTTTGGCACCCTCTGTATTATGTATATACAAACGGACAATATATTTTCCTTTGTGTTGGTTTTCTTTAACTCAGCATGATTTTTGTAATATATATCCATGTTACTGCATGTAGCTATAGTTCATTTTTACTATTGCATACATAGTATTCTATTGTAGGAATATGTTATAATTTTTCAATTCTACTATTGTTGGTTATTGGAATTTTAAGTTTGAGGCTATTACAAATATTGTTGTTATGAAATTCTAGTACTCACCTGTTGACTCATATTGCATGTTCATTTCTGTTAGATATGTATACAGGAGCCAAATCTCTTGCTCGAAGGGCATATGTGTGCCCTTTTTTTGTAGGTAATACCAAATCATTTTCCAAAGTGGGTGTACCCATTCACATTTCAACAGCAGGATATAAGAGTTGCTGTTACGGGGCCAGCTGAGTGGCTCAGTTGGTTAAGAGTTTGCTTAAGATCACGAGCTCTGAGCAACAGGGTCACTGGTTCAATTACCACATGAGCTTTGCCTGAGCTGAGCTGCTGCTGAGCTGCCAACAGGTGGTAGGATGGCTCAGCTGGTGAGAGCACGTGCTCCTAATGACAAGATAGCCTGTTCGATGGTGGGCTATGCCTACCTGTGGCTGGGACTGAACTCCGCACCTTGAGCTGAGCTGTCGCCTGGACAGCTTAGTGGATACAGAATGCCTGTTAACATCAAGGTTGCCAGTTCGACTCCCACATGAAACAAACAAACAAACAAACAAACAAAGAGTTGCTGGGTGCCCGAGTGGTGCATTCGTTAAGAGCTGGCTTGGGATGCCAGAGGGCCCCGGTTCGGGTCCCACATATGAGGGCCAGTGACACTGCCCTCTACAGCTAAGATGCTGAACAACAGCTTGACCTGGAGCTGGGCTGCCTGGAGTCCCCGGGGACGGCAGGTGGGTTGCCATAGGCTACTGTGTGTAGCCAGCAGCCACAGTGAGCGGCCGTCCAGAAGCCGACGACTGATCTGCCTCACCCGGGAAGAGCGCAATGATGGTGCCAACTTGGGCCAGTGAAGCAACGTCCTCCACAACTAGACTGAAGAACAAAAGGATAGCAACTTGTCTGTTTCCCTTCCCCCAATTCCCCAATAAAATCTTTAAAAAAAAAAAAAAAAGAGTTGCCATTGCTCCAAACACTCACCAGTCTTTATCATTGCTGGTCTTTTTAATTTTAGCTATTTTAATGGGCATAGTGTTATCTTGTTACAGTTTTAATTTTCCCTTCCCTAATGAGGCCAAGCCGCTTTTCACATATTTGTTGGCAATTCGGATAGCTGGGAAGTATTGTAGTCTTCTGTTCACTTAAAAAATTTGTCTTTATTTTTCTTATTGATTTATAAAGGTACTTCATATATTCTGGATATAAACTGTTTGACAGTTATAAGTGTTTTTACTATCTTATCCTACTCTGTGGCTGCCTTTTCATTCTCTTGAAGATGGGGTCTCTTAATGAACAGAAATTCTTATTTTTAATGTAAAAGCAATTTATTAATCTTTTACATGATGTTTAGTGTTCTTTTGTGTGTTAAGAAATCTTTTTCATCCTGAACATCATGAAGATATTCTTTCTATTATCTTCTAAAAGCTTTATTTGCTTTGTTGTGTGGATTTTAGATCTACAATCCACCTTAGATTATAGGAGTTAAATTTCATATTTTTTCTTCTCTATGCAATTGACTCAGTACCATTTGTTGAAGACCATCTTTTCTCAGTGCCCTGTAATGCCATCTTTGTTTCAAATCAAGTATTCATATGTGTGTTGTATGTTTTTCAGCTTTCTAATCTATTTAATTTGTCTATTCTTGCATCAGGATTCCACTCTCTTATTACTGTTGATTTATAATATGTTTTGACATCAGATAGATCAAGTCTCCCAGCTTGTTCTTTGTTAACAGTGTTTCTACTTTTTTGGCTTTTTTCATTACTATATGCATCTTAAATTCAGCTGGTAGAATTTTTATTGGGATTGCTTTGAATCTATAGATTAATTTGAGAACTGACACTATTACAGTATTGAGTCTCCTAATTTGCAGAAGACTCCATGTATTTGAGTCCTTAATGTCTTTCAATAATGTTTTATATTGGGTTGTTGGAAAAGTCATGATGCATTTTTGCAGCGAAAAGCATAGAAAAAATATGTCATGACTTTCCTGACAACCCAATAGTTTTCTAGGAAGACATCTTGTACACCTTTTGTAGATTCCTGAGAATTTGATATTTTTTTATGTTATTATAAACGATACTTTAAAAACGTTTAGTTTGGTTAAATGAAATAAATTTATTTTTGCATCTAGGCCTTATATCCAGAAACTTTCTAACGTGCCTCTTAATTATAATTAAAAATAAATTTTCTGTAGGTTTTTTTGGATTTTTTTACATCCCTAAGTGATAGTTATTTTATTTCTCCTTTTCCTTTCCTTGTACGTCTTGTTTACTTTCTTTCCTCGTTGTATTAGCGACGCCCTGCAGTAATGTAATATATAGAAGTCAGAGATGTTAAATTGAACATCAAAAGCAATCATTCTTATCTTGTTGCTGATCCCAACGGGAATCTCAAAATTCCACCATTTTCTATGATGTCTGCTTAGTTGTTTTTCAAGGAACCCTTAATAGAATTAATGTTAGCCCCTTCTGTTTCTAGTTCACTGAAATTTTTTGTGTTTTTAAATCATGAAATAATATTGAGTATATAAAATGCTTTTCTTGCATCTATTGAATAACCATATGATTTTCTTCTTTATTTTATTATTATGTTGAATTATTTTGCTTGATTTTTGAACATTAAAACAACTATCATTCCTGGAACAAATCCAACTTGATTATAGGCATTATCCTTTTTTATGAATTACTGGATTTGGTTTGCTGAAAATTAGTTCAGAAATTTTTCATTTATGTGCACCAGATGGTTTTTGCATTGTGAATGAGATTGGCCTGTGATATTACTTCTTTGTACTGTCCACATCATGTTTTGGCAGTGGAATTACTTTGGCTTCATAAAATGAATGGGGAATTTTTTGTTTTTCTATTTTCTGGAAGAATTTGTGTGAGAGTAGAATAATCCCTTATTTATAAGATTCACTGTGAAGACATAATTATAGGTTTGATTTCTAATTCAAAGCAGATGGAGAACTGTTCAGATTGTTATACTTCCTCTTTTGTAAGTTTTGGCAATTTGTATTTTCATGGGAGTTTATCCATTTCATCTACATTTTCAAATTTCTTGATATCAAATTCTTCATATTATCATTTTATGATCTTTATAATGTCTGTAGGATCTGTAGTGTTAGATCCCTCATTATTCCTGATTTTGTTTATTTGTGATATCTTTTTTTTTCTTCATTAGTTTCAGCAGAAACTTAACCAATTTTGTTAGTCTTTTTTAAGAACCAACTTTGGGCTTTATTTATCTTCTGTATAGCATATATTTGTTCTATTGCATTAATTTCTCCTCTATCATTTTCTTTGGGCTTATTTTGACTTATTCTAAGTTTTTGAAATTAATACTTAGATTAATGATTTTCAGCATTTTTTTCTCTAAAAGCGAAGAACATGCCCTTAAAGCTGTACATTTCCCTGCAAGCACAGCTCTAGTTGATCTATGTTTTGATACAAAATTATTCATTATCATTCAGTTAGAATATTTTCTAATTTCTATTAGAATGTTTCTCTTTGACCCATGAGTTATTTAGAAGGACATTTCTTAATTATCTTTAGGAATATATGGGGATTTTCCTTGATTTCCAGCATAATTACTGTGTGGTCAGGGAACATTTTTTGAAATTTGTTGAAATTTTCTTTAACAGCCCAGCATGTGCTCAATTTTTATTAATGTTTTATAAAAATCATAATATTTAGGGTACAGTGCTCCATATATATTAGTTCAGATTTATTAATTGGGTCATTCAATATTTTATATTCTGTGGATTTTTTTGGCCACTTGTTCTATCAATTAATAAGAAAGGCTTATGAAAACCTTACATATGATTGATGATTTTTCACTTTTCCTTATAATTCTGTCAATTTTCTCTATATATTTTGTGGCTACATTATTAAGTACACATTACACACTTAGAATTGTTGTGTCTTCCTGATGAATCAAAACATTCCTTATGAAGTGTACTTCTTTGTCTCCAGTAATTTTTTTTGTCATAAAATCTAGTTTGATTTAATAAAGCTATACTAGTTTTCTTTTGATTAGTGTTCAAATATTATGTCTTTCTCCATTCTGTTACCTTCCACCATTTCATATCTTTATATTTCTTATATGTTTCCTGTCATAGAATATAATTGAGGTTTGTTTTTCACTCATTTGACTCTCTGGTAAGAAGAAATCTATATGACTTATTTGGAAGATACTGCTTCCCAAACCAATGTAAATAAACATCTAAACATCTAGGAGAGAAGTGAGAGAGAACTTCAGAAAGATCGTTTCTGGCTAGATTTTGGAGGGCCTTAAAATATCGAGGTAAAATGTTTGGCCTATATCTTTCAGGGAACCATTGAATTGTTTTGAACAGGTGGGTGAGTGACATGTGTTATAAGAAGTTTAAATCAGTAAGATTCAACTGAAGCAGGAAGCACTGGAGGCAATAACGATTTGTTCTGAAGCCATCTTAATAATGTAGCCTAGAACAGCAGTACTTGATACATGGTAAGCTGGCAATAAAATATTTGGTGATCAAATGAAAAACCCAGGTGTGATGTGATGAGGACCAGATAGGAATAGGGCAGTGGAAATGGCAAGAAAGAACTAGAAATATAAAATAGACAGAGTTCATTGTCTGCTTACATGTGGCTGGGCAGAAAGTTTAAGTTTAGGTTAAAGATAATCAACAGATATTGAAACCATGTTGTCTATATTATAGGGGGGCCTCACAAATATAAACTAAGGAGACAATGGTGAATATATTGATCATTCATAAAGCATTAGAAATTGTTGAATATAGGAAATATTTTAAAAATGAGTGTAACATTTTTCTTCACCATCATCTCTTCCAACATTCAAACTACCATGTTAGCTTTGTTCTATAGACCCAAATCCTGCAAATCATATATAGGTAGTTGTTTGCTGCACATCAATGTTTTTGCAGGTACTTTTGAGGAAAGAGCCTCAATTTACACATTTCCAAGAGGAGGCCATGTTTCGCTATAGTCGCTAACTGTTAAGTGCATTCACTTTATGTTATGTGGTGCCAAAAGAATTCAGTGGCAAATAATTCAGTATTTCCTATTTCTAGTTTTGCCTTCATCTTCCCTCCAAATTCAGTTATTAATCTTTTCCCTAACAGCTGCTTACCCATTTTTCATTTTTATGTATGTTAAGGAATGCAGAGTTTGTAGTAGTTATCAGAATTTTAGGGAATTTTGGACTAATAAGTTGAAATATGTGATAATTCTTTTAGTCATAAATTTTTAGTAGTTTCTATCAGAAATTTCTATTGTGTTAATTTCTTGGGTGTTTCCATCTGCTGTTTTTGGCTGCTGAATCCACTTAACATAGATTGTTTTCCCTTCTGTTTTAAATCTTGGATTGTGAGTCTATCTTCAGGTCTTTATAACATTCCTGTGCAGCCTGGGTTAAGAATGTTCTTTCTGGAGAGTTTCGGGTTTACTTCTGTTTACACTAAATGGAGATCCCTGGCTTAGGACCCAGTTCTTTGTAATTCCTTGACTGTGCCTTCCTAGACCACATGTGACGTAAATTCAATCCACGGTGTTGTGCAGGCCATATTATGAATTTCCAAGTGACTTATTTTCCTCACTCCGAGCCCAAGCACAGATAAACCAGTTTCCCTATTGTCAATTGTCCTGTTTGCTAATGTTCAGATTCCCCCCCCCCCCCGCACCCTCAGTTGAGAGTTTAGTCCTTCCATTTTAATATGGGGATCTTAGTTTCAATGAGTGCTCATCTCTAACCCTTTGCATTCCCTTTAAAACCAAACTCTTAGATTGCAACCATTGCTCACTCCCTGCCATTGAGGCAAACAGTGCAGCCTACTCATTTGCCAGTTAAGTTTTCAGTTGCTTCGTTATTCCTGGCACCTGGATATTTTTCTTTTATATGCTCTTAGCTGTGCATTTTTTAAAAGTTTGTGTAATTTTCTCCAGCATTTCCAGTTGGTCTAGCGGGCAGGTTTTTATGTATAGTCTGCCATATTGCTGAAACTCAAATCTTGAATTCTTTCCACATTTATACAGTTTTTTTCCTTTCCATGTTTCTAAATATCCTTTGGTTTATTTTCTTTTTTAAAAGGACATTACATTTCGCAGTTGAAGTGGCCTTAAAATGACATAATTTCCCTCTTTTGATTTAATAGAAAAAAAGTACCTAATTCTGATATCATTAGAACATGCCCCATCATAAATTCAAAGGGAATAATTAACTCTAAAGATTCATAGAAGGCTAGCTCTTTTATCTTGGCCTGAGAGAGCAACCTTGATAATACATCCATGTGAATAAATAACACCAAATTCAGTATGACGATTACCTTGGGGACCACAGGAAAGAGAAATTGAGAAATGAGGTCATGATGGGGAGAGGGATTCAATTACATTTGTAATGTTTTATTTCTCAGGTTAAGTAGTATATACCCAGAGGTTTATTATATTCTCTACATTAAAAAAAGTATCTGGAATATTTCATAGTAAAAATTATTGTAACAGGAATTATCACCATAATGAAATTGGACCATATCTTTAATCTCATATGATGAAAAATACACATGGCATCTCTCATTGTCGTATGCATTTGTCAAGTGAAAAGATGTTTTTCCATCCTAAAGAGGTAAAGGAGTAAGTTGTTATTTCAACTACTGTTAAGATTTAGTTATTTCAGGGCTGGCCGAGTGGCACGTTGGTTAGAAGTTGGCTTGTGACGCCAGCTCTGAGCAGCAGGGCCCCGGTTCGGATCCCACATGAAGAGCGCATTGATAATACCAACATGGGCCAGTGAAGCAACGTCCTCCACAACTAGACTGAAGAACAAAAGGACAGCAACTTGTCTGACCCCCTTCCCTGATTCCCCAACGTTGTTCCCTTCCCCCAATTCCCCAATAAAATCTTTAAAAAAAAAAGATTTATTTATTTCAATATTAGACTCTGTTTCCTCATGCTTGTTGAAGATGTATGATGACTGACCATAAACTCCAGCCTTTCCAGTGTTCATGCTATTTCCAACGTGGGGAGTAATTCTGGCATTATCCTGAGTTAGATCTGAATCATCTTCTGTGCTAAAAAGGTCCTTTTAAGTGTTTTTGCAATCAAATTCTCTGCCGCTTTTTAAAAATGTTAATTACAAGCCTTGTTGTTTAGCGATCTAGTTCACTCACATCTTTTAACACTGAAATGTGAAAGAGGAAAGAAGGGTTGGCATGTAGAGGGACCCACGTTCTTCCAAATGTTGACTTAGGCCTGACATTCTTACTTGGTTTCTTGCAAAGACTGCCTCTTGTCCTCACAACAACATTAAAAATAGTTAAAATAGTTAACATTTACCGAGTGCTTTCTTTGTGCCAGTCATTATGATGAAGCATTACCTATGAATTGTCATATTTAATCCCTATAATATTATCATTATCCCCTTTTTAGAATGAAGGAAACAGTTTGATTAATTTGACTAAGTTGCACAGGCACTAAATGACTAAGTTGAATATTTACTTCTAAGTAACTCTGAAGTACCTTTATATCTATCTATCTATTTATCTATGTATCATCTATCATCTATCATCGTCTATATCACATCATCCAGTATTGCATACGACATAGAAATAATTTAATGTTACTTGAGCATCAGAAATAGCCATGTAGATGTTATGAAATGTTGGTAGCCGATTTCTATTACACATAGTCGATAAGAGGAAAATACAAGGAATGGATGAGCAGTCAAAAGCAAGTGGGTCATCAGGATACAGGAGTCGGCTGGCAGAATACTTGTCAGAATAAACTGCCGGAGGCTGTGGTGGAATACCTACTGCTGTTGATGGTATTTGTGGATAAGATAGGTATGTGGCCTCTGGTTTTACGTTTTCTGTCATACCAAAGAACATTAAAAGGACACTATTGTCCTGGGATTCTCACCTTTGACCTAATCAAGTAAAACCTTCCCTCCTGTATCATTACAGTAGGAGAGTGAGGAGGGGGTGAGCAGGATGGGAACACAAAGATAAAGAAATATGAAAAGTTGACCAGGCTGTGTTTCCTATATCTTCACAGATTAGGTCCATTGCTTTTCAGAAAAAAAGAGAAAGATAGAAGGAAGGATGGAGGGATGGATGGAGGGACAGAGGTGGAGAGGAGGAAAGATTGATTCAATACAGAGAAAATGTTTCTTTCTGTGACTTTTTAGAGAAGATGCTTGTGTGACTATTTTGGGACTTTATAACTTTGAAAATAAATCAGTGTGATTTAATTTGAGCCTTGTAAAGAGTAAGGGATCTCTTTCCCCCAGTCTTTCTTAGAGAAACTCACACATCTCCAAACTTCCTCTTGAACTACTTCGTACTGAGGCTTGTGTCTAATTATTTTGGCCTTGTGTAAGTAGTTCTAGGCTTGGGGCACTTAGATACTTAGGAGCCCTTCATTGGATTAGCAATAAATCACAAGTGAATTAGTATAATCTCAATGAAATAATAGTTCATCTATCCAATTTACTATTGCCATCTATATGTGGTCTCATCTAAATCCTACTATGATACTATAATAATTATTACTAAAGTAATAATGACATTGGCTCATAGGACCCAAAGGCATAAGTAGGGGTGTGAGCAGATGTTTTCTTTTGCCTTCGGAATTTTACAGGTGTCCAAAGACATCGTAAAGATGCAAGAAGGGGCCAATCTAAGGACAAGTGCCCTGAGGAGGCCAATAAATAGCTCCGCTTGCACGAATATTTTGCTGCTTTGTAGTTTAAAAAAAATAAAAAATCAGTAAATTAAATTGAAATTAGGGCTTGTAGGAAATTGCGAATCTCTTTTCTCCAGACTTTCTTAGGAAGATTTGAGTATTTTCAGCGCTCTCCCTGATGCCAGATTTTGAGCTCTCTGTTGTCTGGTTCCTTGGGCTGTTGCTGCCTCGCTACCCCCTTCCCTTCTGTTTCTGATGAGAACAGTAGGGAATTTTATTAGGAATCTTTTGCAGTCCTTTTGAAACATTTTAGTGAACATTTCATTTAAAAATGTATTCCATTTTCTGTACACACAACAAGAAAGTAAATTATTAAAAAATTTGGCAAAGCCATTTATTGTTTAGGGAGAACAGTCGTGCCTATTGCCCCCTTCAGATGCTTAAGGCAACCTTGTCAGGTCAATAAGGCAGGTGTTGGCCCCATAAGACTGACGAAACTGAAACCACAGGTTGTGCATGACCTAGGCCTTCTTACTCCGAATGCAGTGCTCTTTCCTTGTTTCGACTAGCTTCATGAGCAAATGGCAATGCAGGGGCTTCATTTTAATATGGGTTCTTGGGTTTTCACCTCTAATATTAACTTTTTGAAATTTTATGGCATCATTAGAACAATAACTGTTAAGAGGGATAATTAATAGTTGATAAATTCTCAGTCAGTTCTCACTGACTTTGCTTTCTCTTCCTGTGTGTATTCTGGGTCTCCAAAGTGCAGGATCAAGTGTGACTGGAGCAGCTGGAGCCCTCATGCTAAACAAACATCTAATTTATTGCTGCTGCGTGGTAAATATATAGTAAATTGCAGCTTCAAATGTCATTCTTAATTCAGAATCATAGGATTTAAACACCTCCTTTATTAATGGGAATGATGTGGGCTGCACACACTCAAATCACTTCTTTTTACAACTTGGATGATGCTTTGTATATCCTTGTGTCGTCCCACAAAAGCAGTGAGCCCCAAGTGTGCAACGGTGTTGCCCAAAGGTTGTGAACTCTCTGACACCATTGTGTTTATTTTCAGAGAATCAGGTCAAGATTAGTCTGAGCAGAGGCACCAAGTAACCTAGGATCACAAGCAAAATGGGAAATGAAATGTATTTTATACTGAACCTTTACAGATGGATTTCGCAAAGAACAGTAATTAACTGTGGGCCCAACTGGGGATACATTTTTAATGATTTGCAGGTAGTCTAGCGAAAAGATAAAAAAAAAGAAAAAAATTCCAGCCCCAACTGCTCTTCTAAAATGGGCTAAGAACTATAGCTGTGAATTAAAATAACCTGTGAATTTTTCTAACCAAAATAAAAATACCAGTTATGAAATATTTCTTTTACTCTTTGCCAGTTCTTTAATAGTCCATTAGGTATTTCTAGGAGGTAGAGTAGTTGAAATGAAAATTTGAGCTCAGAAACCTGAAAGGCCAGAATCTTGAATAAACTGACTGAGGCGAGATAGAACTAGGTGTGAAAGGAGGCTTTTTCTGGGGTAGATTTGCCTTCAAACCGGGCATGTGTTTCATTTGGAATAGTCTTTGAAAGTTCCAGGAATCATTGAAAAAAGAGGCTTGAAGAACTTAGAAATAACTAGTTTAATCCTCCTGCAGCCGAAGAGTAGGCCACTTCATGGAGAAGGTATTCAATTGCTTCTGTATGATTTAGCGAAACTCTTCTGTCCTTTTCAGATTCAAAGTTGTCACTCAGCTTGGTTAAAGAATCCGTTCTTTCAACCCACTCCTTCTCCCCATTAGAACCTTGTTATAAACCCGGATTTCTTGTGTACGACCTCTTTTTTGCCTGACCCAGAAATGATTGAATGTGTTATTCTTTATGTCATTGTTTATAGAGAAAGCCAGAATGAATATCTGGCCTTTACACTTTATTTCATTTCAGCTTCATATGCCAACATTTAAGGACATTTTAATCTTTCTGTTACTCGCACTGGAAATGCTGGTAATAACATGGCGAATAAATATGAGTAGTAATTGTGTCCGACAGTGAAGCTGAATATGTTTTATTCTGATACATTTTCCTCTAGGTAGTGCATAGGAGTGATTTTCATTCCCAGGTTCTTTTCAGAGGAATTAGGCTTTATTTTATTATTTTTTTAACCCCTTAACTACAGTAAAAGCAGTTCATTTACAGTAGCCCCTTCTTTTGTGAGGCCATTTACAACGCAGGGATATGGGCATGGTATTTATATCTATATAGATAGGTTAAAAGACGATGCACTTATATGTGGCATTATTTCATTAAAAAGAATTCCATTCTAAATTATAACTTGATTTTCTAATTAAATGACTGTTTCTTTAAATGGCAGCCATTCCTTGTTTCATTCTTTAAATACCACCCTAAAGGAATACAGCTAAAATAGATACCTTCAGCTTTTTGTACCATAGAGATTGAAAAGAAAAATGAAATCAAATTTCCTTGAGGCAAAAGTTGGAAATTTGGCTTTACTCCGGGTTCTTCAAACTACTAGTTACCCGAGGGAAAAAAATGAGATAGAACTGTGGAATGTTAGCTGTAAAAACCATTTAGTTTAATCTCTTTGTTTAACAGTCAAATAAACTGGGGTCTTGTTGGCCAACGAGTTCTCTAGTAGATGCCATAGATGGGTGATGGGGAAGACCGCAGGGCTTTTTCTCAACTCAGAGTGATTCTGTTGAACCCGAGTGTTTGGCTGGGTTTGGCTTGGGAAGTGGTGAAAGAAGGGAAGCTAAGAAAAAACAACCCATGACAGGTTTATGGCCAGCTCATTAAATTAAATCCTTTGCTTGACACTGTATTGCTTTCTTTGCTGGGTGTGGATTGACAGGTATTGATGAAATATCTTAGGTTCTAATTCAAAATGCCTGGTGGCAAATTATAACTTTGACAAGTTGAGGTTATCAACAAGCCACAGGGCGAGTCTGTGGACTCCAGCGGCAGCAGCCACTCCACTATCTCCAGCGAGCCTCTGTGCTGGAACAGGGATGCACTTGATCTCTGCACCGCCAAGGACTAGATGAAGTCCTTCAGTAGATATGCCATTATGATCCTCCATTGTACTAAGCCATTAATGTTCACCTCAAATACACTGGAAGCTGAGGCCGTCAGCCACCCAAGAACTATATGAATGGCCTACAGAAATGCCTAATGCTGTATCTACTTTGATACGTCATTGTTAAATACAATTTAAAAATTGCTTTGGAAGTAATTTTTCTAGTGGTTTGAATAAAACCAGAATGGAGAAAATAGTAACTTTCTTTCTATTGGGTTGTTGGGAAAGTCATGAGGTATTTTTTTCTGTTTTTCGTTGCAAAAATGCGTCATGACTTTTCCGACAACTCAATCGTCTCCTCTAAATGATTCCCTGTGCTATACCATGTCTACTTTGTTGGGGTTCCGACTACATTCGTTCCTTGACCTTGGGCTGTGTCTGACTGTAGGTTTCAGAGTACCTTTTCACCCCACCAGCTAAGCCTCTCAGAGATCTCACTTTCTTACCAAAGAAGCTAAATTGGAAGCATTTTAGAGATGTGTAATACGGATGTACTATTTATGTTGTCTTGATATTTTATTTCTTACTTTTCTGGACATAATTCTCATGATAATAGAATAACATGGAAATAGAATTTTAGTACCACATTGGAACCAAGAAATCATTTAACTCAGCTCTTCATTTTAGAAATTATTGATCAAAGACATGAGAGACAGTCATTCATATTGCCTTTGCTATCTTAAAGGGATATGGTTTAAATTGTTTTCTTAAAAATGTAAATGTATTTATCTTCTCTAATCCTTAGTCATGATTTGGTTTTCATCACCTTCTAGTGATTGATAATGATGTTTTGGGTGAAAAAGCTTAGGTATAAAGGGATGACTTAGCCAAAGTCAGAGATTGCGGTAAGGTAGAGAAAAACCTGATGTTGAATTTCCAAGTGCTAGTCCGAGGAGAGCCCTTTTTTTTAAATAAAGAAATTTAAAATCTGCATTTTTCACATTGAACTTTAATATTTCATCTCTTTCAAGAAAGACTTCAGAGAAGCCAAATACATCCTGCAATTTTTGTAAAACAACCCTTCAAATGGCTTACCTGGAGTGGTACATTGACTTATTAAGTTTAGATGGTTTTATAACTCATTTGTCTTTTGAGGGGGAAAAGTGGTAGTTTTGATTGATTTCAGTGAAAGACTTCAGGTTGAATTGACAGAACCAATAATGAATATGAATGCAGGAAAATGTTGTCCATGGGACACCTCTTTGAAAGGAACCATAGTGGTACTAATTTCCACCAGTGTCAGAAGTTGTCTACCTGAGCCTTACAATCATATGATGATCTCTTTGTATTCTGTATACTCAACTCACTTGCTAAATTGGGATCTAGTAGCTCTTTCATTACCACTTAAGCTTAAATAAAACAAAACAAAGCAAAGGCCACTGTTTTTTTCCCCCCGTTAGCTCTAAGGATATTACTTACACGAAGAAAGTTTTAGGTGTAATCTACTGACCATCATTATTCTCTTTATTCAGGTACAAAATAGTAAAAAATGACGGGAGGGTGGAATCAAGATGGTGGAATAGGTATTACCAACCTCAGTATAGACTAATGAATCGATGTGAGTTTGTCCCTTTTCATAAATATTCAACTGTGCAAACACCCTCCCCTCCAAAAAAAAAACCCAGTAAAATGATGGTATTGTGGATTTTTTTTCATAATAAGCGTGTGTTACTTTTTATTATTTCAATTAAAAAATATCAGAAATTAAAACAATGATTTTTTTAATGATGATTTATTTTCCAATCAGATCACTTTTTAGCTTTCCCATAAGACCAGGTATTATATATAATACCACTACTTAATGTTATTTCATTTCGATTTAATACATTTTCAGGAAACCTAGATACTGGGAATACAATGATTGACAGTCACAAGTCAACCTTGTGAAAATGTTGTAATACTCATTTGCACTGTCTTCTCCACTGTCTTAAGTTCTTCCAGGATGGAGACCATGTCTTACACATCTTTGTATCTCCAGTTCATAGGACAATGATGAACTCACTGAATATCTTTTGAATGAATCAAGTTCTATAATTCTAAGTTTCTTGTGGGTAGGATGAATTCCAATTCTAAACATTTAACACAGGGTAGTGTCCTAACTTGGTATCAAAGTCACTCATGTGTAACTTAGTACAGCTGTTAAATAAATGGGGAGGACACTGTGAGACTAGTAAATAGAGTATGTGCTCTTCTTGATGCTGATGACATGGTTTTATTAACACAAACCAGGATTTTCCTTGAGAAGCTGCTGAACCTGTTGCCTACTTACTGTCAGAACAGTTTAACATCAACTGTGCTACAACGAAAACCATTGTATTTGACAGACATTCTCCAGTATTTAAATGAACAATACTAAGTAACCCCATACAATAGGTCAACACATTCAGCTATTGGAATGTATATTTTGCAGCTAACAGTACCCGGGCTTACCCGGGGTGCGTCCATCCCATCAGGATACAATTCTACTTAAAAAACAAAAATTTTAGACATTCACCAAAGGCCATGCTGAACTGTTTTTTATGGTCAAGGCAGCCAATTGGTAGTTTTTAGAGTGCCTGGCCCTCCAGGAACCACCCCTCCTTCCTGCTCAGCAAAGAGGATCCTAATCCCTCCTCACAGCCAGTTTGCTCAAGATTACATGAGTCTTTAGATTCTGAATAAAGCTGCCAGCTGCCTTGACAGGAAAATAGATAAGAGAGACATTCCTGAGAAGAGGGAGTGGCCCGGGGTAGGAGGGAGTGGAGTGGAGCTCCTGGGGCGAGCTGAAGGGATGAAACACCCACAGAACAAGTTAAGATAAGTGAACAAAGGCTCCCCGGAGCCTGGGCTGAGATAGGATAACAAGGGGAGACCACCAGGATGGTGCGTGAGGAGGATGGCCAAGGAGTGAGGTCACTCGCTGGGTCGCAGGGCAGGATCTTAGAGAGAAAGGTTCAGCTACCTCACCAGTTTCTGCCTCCGGATCCAGGGTCTCACTCTCAGGGATGTACCTGTGCTTCTGCCAATTGGGCAATTTGATCTAAAAGAGCGGAGACACTTCTGAGAGGAGCTCTCAAGCTGTGTGAACTCGAGGGGCACATAAGAGCGATGCCGGTCCCGGAGGAATTACTGCAAGTATGAAGCCTGGTAACAGGTAACACCAGCCCTCAAACCAGGCCCAAATCATCTTCCTGTGTCATGGCACAGAACCCTAGGGGCGCAACTGAACATTCACCTGAGTATTTGAACAGGGTCATTGCTGCTTTTGGAAAAAACAATTTTGCCTTGTTAATAAGGAAAACTCCCATGTCCCATTTCCACACAAGGGTAGAGAATGTCAGGTTTTTAGACATTTTAAAAACATAAGGTCAGCTTGATCACACATGGATCTCTGATATCAAGTGCTTGGCCCTTTTTTAATGAGCACTATGAAATGTTGACATCTCAGACATCGGTAGAGCTTTCAGTTATGAAATGACAACGATTTGCTTGTCAAAGCCTGGTTGAAATATCTGTTAGGTTAAAGAGATCTGTTAGGGCGGAGGGTCAAGTAAACTGTGTAGAAAAAATTTTGTGTTTCAGTGGAAAACTATGCCTCATCGATAGCATCCCCTTGCAGATGATCCAATTCTAGCCCAGTTCATTGTCTTTAAGCTATTTTGTTCTCTCTGTAAGTTGTAGCTCACTGATAGACATACATTGGGTTGTTGGAAAAGTCATGACGTATTTTTTCTATGTTTTTCACTACAAAAATGCGTCATGACTTTTCCGACAACCCAATACATTATATTTGATCTAGTAGTAATTTTAATTTACTTCTCCTCTGTGCATAAACTAGTTTTGTCCCTATTTGCAGTTCATCTCAGTGTTTCTTTACTCCTTATAAATCTGTGCTGTTTTGACTTTTCCCTTGGTTATAACATCTGCCTAATTCCCTCGTATCGTAGGATTAAAAAAAAATCTTTAACGTGTTTATTTTTATAGCTTGTATGGGAGCCATGATTTTACCTTTTTCAGGAAATTATCTTTTAACAATTCTCTCTTCTGCTAACCTCTCAAAGCACTATTTCTTTACTAGGGGTTACAAGAGAATCTAATAGTTACATATTTTACAAAATGTTCTTAAGTGACCCAAAGAATTTCTGAAGCAAATTTGTCAGGAAGAAAATTACTCCCACCTACCTCAAGCCCCACACTAGCCTGGCGTTTTTATTGTTTACCTTGATATCCTGGTGTTTCTCTGGGGCCTCTATTCTCTCCTTACCATCCAAATGCTTATGAGCTGTTCTATCCCTGGAGAGATTGCTTCAAGGGCTTCTGAGCATCAATAAGGTGAAGCTTGCCAGTTCTGGCCTTTTCTGGCATGTTGTGAACTGCTCTAGGTTCCTTTTGAAGAAGGTGGACTATATTGGGTCGTTGGGGAAGTCATGACGCATTTTTGCATTGAAAAACATAGAACAATACATCATGACTTTCCCGATGACCCAATATTAATCCATAAGATAATTGCTTCCTCGCCATTTTTCTGTTATCAAATTGCCAAAAGAACTCATTTCCCTTGATGTTCAACATGACTAATTTAATCTAAAAATGACTTTTTCAGGATATAAGGAACTGTTAAGAACTGTTGGGTTGTCGGAAAAGTCATGACATAGTTTTTCTACGTTTTTTGTTGCAAAAATGTGTCATGACTTTTCTGGCAATCCAATATAAAGGAAACTTATTTTGCAAATTTTGCTTAAGTGTGGAGTATTTTTGGTATTGTGTTGTGACTTAGTTATTAATATTTGCAGTTTAGTCAATGCTAACTGAGACCTACTCTAAGCTAATCACCATGCAAGATACTCAGCTGCAAGTAAAACAAATCCTTGTCTTCAAGGAACTCACAGGAAAAATACTCACATGCACAGCTATCCAGAAAATAAGTGTGAGATCATTGCCAAATTTAGCAGCATGAAAATAATGGGAGAAGCAGAACAGGTCCAAAAGGTGAATATAATTGCTTGGTAAAGAAACCTATTAAAATTTTTAATTGGAAAGACTTGAGAGTTGTTCAGTCACTTTACAGATGAGGAAACCAAGTCCCAAAGATGTTATATGATCACAATTCATCTATAATATAAGCACACATATATAAAAGTATGTGATAGCACTATGATTCAATAGCAAATACATTTCACTTCTTGAGCTATAGTTGCTATTTTGTCAGTACAGTGAATTAACCTGGAAAATGTGTTGCTGTGTTTCTAGCCTACTTGTGAAAGTAAAGAAGTCATTTGTAAAAGGCTTTTGGCAGGCTAACATCTCAGGCCTGGGGGAGAAGTTCTCAGGTTTTGCAGTGTATCCTAGTATCTGTGCTGTTATGGGAGGTCTCTCTGGGCTGATGGGAACAGTCTAGTAGCTGAGGAAGTTGGGATGGTAATGTTGGTAGTACCGAGACAGGGTCTGTCTCCTGGGCTGGCATGAATTAAGTGGAGTGAGGGCTACAGCTTTTTTGGCTGGGATTCCGGGCTGGGTTCCTATCCAACAGGGAGCTAGGGTGAAAACCAGAAGCTGGGCAGGAGGCCAGTCACATCAAATGGTAGCTTAGTTCCCAGGGGTCTCAATTCACCTCCAGGAGCCCTGGATAAACGACTTCCAGATTCTGCTCTCTCATCAGAAGGAACCTTCTAGCATATTGACAGACTGAGTCATCCCCAGCTCTAGCTCCGGTGGGGAGCAGATGGGTGGAGTTGGAGCAGTCAGCAATTGACAAGGATAGATACTATCTTTCATATATTTTGGGTTTCTTATAAAAATTTACCTGTTGATAGTAGAAAATACAGAAAAACATAGAGGAAAAGTTAGAATTAACCATGAATTCAAAGACTTCCAGTCTTATTTCTCCCTCTGTCTATCTCTCCATATATATGTACACATGCACACACACTCGGTGCCATAAAAAATTTATACACATTTTAAGAAAGGAAAAAACTATTAAAATTGTAATATTCAATATATACCGATAACAAAAGATGAATACAAGTCACATTTGACTTCTGCAATGACAAGAGGTGCTCAAAGTGGTTCCCATCAGCGTCCAGACACTTCTGATGATGGCGAACTACTGCCTGAGCAACGTTGACCAAAGTGTCCACTTGAAGACATTTTTTGGCACCCCTGGTAGATATGTGTATATGATTGAGATGTGATCAAAACATATGGTGAATGTTTAAATAAAAAAATGTATTACAGCGAAAGACACATTGCTATTAATCCTCCTCAAAATACTCCCCCTCACTTCAAACACACTTATCCCATCGTTCTTGCCACTTGCTGAAGCAGTTCTGGAAGTCCTCTTTCATGAGTGTCTTTAGTTGCGCTGTGAACCAGGCAGCGGGTCCTCACCAGATACCGAATCTGCCGGGCACCTTGATCTTACACTTCCCAGCCTCAAGATCCATGAGAGATATATTTCTGTTTTTTAATAAACTACCTCATCTCTGGTATTTTGTTATAGCAGCCCAAACGGACTAAGACAGTGGTATTCATTGAGTCTTTCGTTCACAGCAATGGAAGTTGACGCTAGGTACCTTAAAGCAGAAATGGGAGTGATGGCATTTGTTGCAAAGATACTAGTGTATCGTGGAGAATTGAAAACCAAGTTAGGGATTAAGTCTCGGGGACCCTAGAAATAGGACTTGGTTGGCCTTTTCTGTGGGGCTCTATTGTAAATGCAATGCCCAGTCACAGTGTCTTTCCATTCCAAGTTTTAAATGCCAGAGACGGAGAGGCAGAGACAGAGAGAGGTGCAGTGGCCGAGGTGAAGCGTCATGCAGCTGCGTGGCTCCTGGACCCCATCCCATACCCATGAGCCATTCCCAGAGATAGAGGATCATTGACAGGCAGGGACCGTTACAAAAGTGGCCTGCTGTAATTTTTAAGCCCACTTTTCACTAACAATTGGGCACCGAAGTATGAGAAGAGCTTACTTCTAGTCTCTTCCCCTCTGTAGTCCTTTTTTTTCTGATTTTTGTTGTTGTTGCAGTTTCTCTTTCAAAGAGATCATACATTCTAATGATTTCAGCAATTCACATTTTGCTGGTGACAGCCAAACGTACTTCCAGCTTGAATCTCTTCCGAGTTCCAGCCTCATACCTCCAAATGTTCTGTCACTACTTAAAGTTCACCATGGCCAAAATTGGGTTCATCATATGTTCCTCCCAATTTCTTTCTTTCTATCAAGATGCTACTGTTTTCCATGATAACTAGCATCTGTGGCTCCTTCGTTGTTTCTCAAATGCCAAATCCTGAACTTTAAAATGTGAATTTCTTTAATCTCTCCCTTCCCTCCTTTCTGCCAAGTAGAGTTCAAATCCTCATCCCCGCTCCTTTAGACCGTGACCTGTAACCTTGCCATGCCCCTCCACCTGTCCAAGCTTTCTGTCTTCCCATCGCCATGCCCACTCGCATCATCGCCCTGCCCACCTCAGCAAGTATTTATCATTTCAGGACATTTTATATATAAGCCTGAGGTTGTCTCCACAAGATATCACAGGTAACTCAGAGATCCCCAATGCCAGTGATCTAATTCATAGTTATATGAAAAGAACCTTTTTTCTACAAATATTCTATAAAATGGATTGCCAACTCTATTTGAAATAAATAGCATAGTGTTGACAAAAAGGACAATATGTTTAGCATAACCGCTAACCTTATTTAAGAAAAAACTGTTTCCTCTTCTCACACCAACACTTCTGACCCCAAATCTGTGGGTTTTCCACATCATGCAATTGTGCAACTCTCTGGATACCAGCTGGTGTTCTATAATTCACTTATGACATCACCTGTGCACACGCCACAGATTAAGGGCTCAGGCCCACAAGAGTGCCCCACACTTCAGATACTAATTGCAAGTCCAGGTTGGTACCTGTGCTTCTGACTGAATGGCTATAAATCAGAAATTCCCATGACCCTCTCCTCAGGTTTGATAATTTGCTAGAATGGCTCACAGAATTCAAGAAAATACTTAACTTCTTAGATTCCTGGTTTATTATAAAAGGATACAACTCAGGAACAGCCAGATGGAAGTGATGTATAAGGCAATGCGTGGAGGGAGTGGTTGTGGGGCATCTATGCCCTGTCTGGGCACCCCACCCTCCCAGCACCTCAATGTGTTCAGCAACCTGGAAGCTCTCTGAACCTCTACGGTTAGGGTTTTGAATGGAGGCTTTCTTGTATAGGCATGATAGACTAAATCATTGCCCATTAGTGGTTAACTCAACCTTCAGCCCTTCTCCCCTCCCCAGAGGTCTAAGGGGTGAGGCTGAATGTTCCAGCCCTCTAATCACCTGGTTGGTTCCCCTGGCAACCAGCCCCCATCCAGAGTCTCTTCAGGAGCTCACAGCCCACAGGCATCTCACTAACATGCAAAAAGACACATCACTTCTGGAGATTCCAAGGGCTTTAGGAGCTGTAAGCCAGGAAACGGGGACAAAACATATATTTCTTTTTATATCACAGTATCACATCTGTTAATTTTAATTTCTTATTTTGAAATTATTTTGAAATAATTTGAAGTTTCAAATTATTTCAAAATAAAAAGTTACAAAAATCATAGAATTTCCATATGGCCTTTACTCAGCTTCCCAAATTTTAACATGTATAACCATGGTACAATAGTCAAAGCCAGGGAATTAACATTGAAAGAATATTATTAACTAATCTACATACTTTATTCTCATTTTGCCATTTGTCCCACTAAGGTTCTGTTTATGATCCAGGATCTCAACTAAGATTCTGCACTGCATTTAATTGGCATGTCACTTTAGTTTGCTCTAATCTGGGACAGTTCTTCAGGTTTTCTTCGTTGCTCATGATCTTGAGCTTTTGAAGAGTTCTGGCCAATTATTTTGGTAGAATGTCTTTTGATATGGGTTTGCCTGATGTTTCCTCATGTTGAAACGTGCATGTTGAATTATGCATTTTTGGCAAGAATACCACTGAAGTGATGTAATATCCTTCTCAGTGCTTCATACCAGAAGGTACACCATGTTGATTTGTCTCATTACAGGCGACGTTAATTTTGATCACTCGGTTAAGAAGGTATCTGCAAGATTTCTGCACCTGAAGTTGCTATTTCCCCTTTATGATTAATAAGTATTTTGTGGAAAAATATGTTGAGCTATGTAGGACTGAGAGAGGGCTCCAAGACTCTAGGGTGGGAACTAGGGCAGTGATGGTGTGCCCACATAGGAGAGAATTCCATGGAGGAAGAAGGTCTCCGTAAGGTAGAAGTTACAGAAAAGTCAAATTGATTGAGGACTGAAAAGACACCAACAATTTTAGGAGATTTGGGGGACTTAAATAAGAACTCCTTCAGAGTAATGTTGCAGGGGGAGGATGGTGCAGATCTAAATGTAAAGGGTTATGGAATGACCAGGGGACAAAATAGAAGAAGCTACAAATTTGGTAATTAGGGGAGTCATGCTGGAATATCTTGTCAGACAGTGGTGGTGGTAAAGAACAATTCTAAATTCTATATGTTGTCCTCATCTATTAATTTTTTTCAGCAGAGCACTGAAGCAAACCATTAAGAATCCATTTTCTAGACTCTAGACAAATATAGAATGAAGTTTTTCTTTTCAAGGTATTTCCTTTTGTTCTGCACAGGAAGACCACCACTTTTTTGCATCTGAATGAACTTTGAAGTAAGTAGTAGCAGTACAGCTAGACCCTAGACAAATACAAAATTAAGGTGTTTTTTTTTTATTTTTCCTCTTTTTTTCAAGATTTGTTTGCTTTTCGGCCCCAGTGTCTTTTATAATAATTCTTTTGAATATTTGGTAGGTTGATTAACTGTACTTATCACTTTATGATATGCAGGGCAGGTGTGTATGTGGACATGTGAGCTAGAGATAGAAGAGTGTGTCTAAATGCGAAGTCAATTAACATTGATTTGGTTCATAGTGAAGCATACCATGTTATAAGAAAAATAAATATAACTTAAAGGCAAAGAAACACTAAACACCCAGTTAATTTATGGCGAAGCATACTTAGTTTATGATTTTGGTTAATACATACTTTAACTAGAACAGTGTTCTGCACTCATTTTTATTAAATACTGTAGGTGTTTGCTGGGGCATGAGGTAATAACCCAAATACAATTAAAATGACCATAAAATTAGGGTCTCCACATAGGCTCCCAAGGATGGGTCTGTTTGAGGCTTCTAGTCATCAGCATTGGGTGGTCTGCTATTGGTGCATGATACCTAAATAGAGCTTTTTCCCCTTAGGTCTGTAAGGTGTTAAGGTGTTTTTATAAAACCCCATAAACCCTCGTTAAACACTTTTTTTTCATAAAGAAAACTTAAATCTTTATTTGACGTGTTTTCTGTGGCACTATTTTGGCATTTTAACAAGTCCTTTAAAGAATCACTAATAATTGCATACACCTCTGGGGTGGGGGTGAGGGGTATTTATTCAGGTTTTTGTACATCAAACCGCCTGACCCACTGAGCAACAAGCGCAGAATTTTGGTACATTTTAATTTAATAAGGAAAAAAGATCAAAAGCATCTCCAGGTGGAGAAAGTTAGGCTGATTTCGGTATTGCATATTAACTGATTGAAAGGAAGGTTTGACTACTGACTGAATTAACTATGATGAAAACATATTCAATTATTTATTACAGCGAGGGCTTCCCTAAACACTATGGAAGAAACAGCAGCGTTTTCCCCACCCTGACACGCCTCATTCCCTGTCCCTGATCTCTATAGCACTTCGAACATAGTGGATAAACTTTGTTGTATCTACTACTTTTTGTCTGTCTGAATGTAAGCTCTATGAGAAAGGGACTTTTGTCTTTTTGTTCACTGTTGTATATTAAATGTCTAGGACATTTAATAAATATTTGTGGAAGGAAGGAAGGAAGGAAAGAAGGAAAGAAGGAAGGAAGGGAGGGAGGGAGGGAGGGAGGAGTGAATGATTAAATTACATTTCATTTGAGTTCCAAGACATACCATGAACTTCAGCTTTCTCGGAGTCCAGATTTCACATGCATGTATATTTCTCTTATTTAAAGAGCTCATTTCTCTCTCCTTTTACTCCACATCTTGAATGCAAAATCTTGGCATCATTAGGAATAATATTTGTATGTTAAAGGAATGACGTGAGGTCAGATCATGGTTTCTTGATGATGTCATGAAGGCAGTATTCCATATAAATGCATTTGCACTCAGAATTTCTTCCAAGTAGAAACAGGTGGTTATGTTAACTTTTTTTTTTAACTTTAAGAGGAAAAACACCTCACTTCACAGCAATGTTGATATTTGCAGCCTCTGTATTTCTTAAAACTATGTAACTGGGGAGGACGATTCTGGGAAGATGGCTGGAAAAGTAAGCACCAGATATCTGTCTTCTCACCTAAAAAAAAATTGCACTGGCAGCATCTGTCTGATGTAACTATTTTGGAACACTGGAGTCTATTGAAGTCTTGCAGCTTCTAGAGGAAGGGTTGGCCGGTTAAGTGCAGCTAATTTCAATCACTTTCAATTCTTAGCACAGGATAGATCCCTCATCTTCTACTCCCCAGCCCAAGGCACTCAGCTGTGCATGTCATCCTGGAATAGCTTGCAGGAGCCAGGGTAGGCATTAAGGACCCTGTACTCTAAATATTGGAGATATGTATTCTGACTGCTGCTTCTGATCACGGAAGTGCAGACACAGAGGTGGCCAGCTGTTGTTGCACCATCACCCTCCATTGTTGCAAGCCTCTCCCCAACTGGCTCAAGTGACTTTCAGGGGATTTAATGAGCTGGCACTCCCTTTTTGTTACACTGCCCCTTCGTTTTCCCCCCTGTTTTGGGAGTCAGACATTAAAGTCTAAGACATTCAAAAGCAGCTGCCTATCCAAGGGAAATTGGAAAGTCATGCACATGCCCAAGAAAAGGCTCAGGCTCAGAAAAGACCCGTGAAGACCTTATATTTGTATCCCCACTGATCCTCAGCAAGAAAATCACCTACAACAATTAAAACAAAACAATAGTAAACCCTTGAGAAAGGAGAAGAGTCTGATTTTAAGAAATACCACATAATTAGATTCAAATATCCATTTTTTGTCAACAAAGAAATCTCAAGACATAAACAAAGAAACAGGGAATTACTGCCCATTCAAAGGAAAGAAATGAAAGAATGGAAACTATCTTTGAGAAAGACCAGAAGGAAGACCTACTAGATAGACTTTGAAATAGTCATAAAGATGCTCAAAGAACTAAAGGAAGATGTGGAGGAAGTCAAGATAACAATGTATGAAGAAAATGGAAATATCAATAAGAGATAGAAAGCTGTCAAAAAAGCCAAAAACTATTCAAGAGCTCAAAAGTACAATAACTGAGATGAAAAATTCACTGGAGAGATTCAAAGGCAGATTTGAACAGGCAGAAACAAGATTCAGCAAACTTGAAAATAGGACAATTGAAATGATCAAGTCTGAAGAACAGAAAAAAACAAAAAGATTGGAGAAACATGAACAGAGTGTAAGGGACCCATGGGACACTGTCTAGTGGACCAACTAATAGTTCGTGGGAATCCTAGAAGGAAAAGAGGGAGATAAAAGGAAGGAGAGATTATGTAAAGAAATGTCTACCCTATGCCTGTCCCATCATTAGATTTTAGAATCCCATTCACGTAACTTGTCCGGTTTCTTAGGTTCACAGCTAGAGAGGAATTTTGCTTCATTATGAACTGAACTTTGAATTTCACCTCTATATGATTTAGATGATATTTTAGATCAGACTTTGGACTTCAGACTTTGGAGTTGATCCTGGAATGAGTTAAGATTTTGGGGCTATTGAAATAGAATGAATGTATTTTGCATCTGAAGACTTGAATTTTGGGGGCCTGGGGCAGAATGTTATGGACTGAATGTGTCCCCTACCCCCCCCCCAAATCATTTGTTGAAACCCTAACTCCTATTGTGGCTGTATTTGGAGATGGCATATCTAAGGGAACAAAGTTAAATGAGGTAAAAAGGGCGGGGTCCTTATCCAACAAGATTCGTGTACTTATAAGAAGAGGCACCAGAGAGCTTGTGCATGTTCTCTCTCTTTCTCTCTCTCTCCATTTTGATCTCGATCTCCATCTCTATCTCTGTCTCTATCTCTTTTTCTGCACAAGGCTCTAGGAAGACACACGATTTTTTTATTTCCCTAGCTCAATAAGTAGAATTTCTCTAGTCTCTTTTTACTTACAAAGAAGCCTCCCCAGATCTCTGGTCTTATGCATGTAGCTCAGTTTTACCTCCCTGGGGACACAAGGTCTATTTGAATTTCCTTCCTTTCCCAGCTTAAAACCCTAGTTCCTAGGGCAGGCCGAGTGGCTCAGTTGGTTAAGAGCTCGCTCAAGAGTACAAGCTCTGAGCAACAGGGTCGCCAGTTCGATTCCCAGCCTGAGCTGAGCTGCCAACAGGTGGCAGGATGGCTCAGAAAACAAAAACCTAGTTCCTAGATGGTAAGGCTCATCACTGGTCCTTATTATCTGGTGAGCCTCATACCTTTGGCTTCAGTTTACAACTTATATAAACCTATTAAGGCTGCTGGAACAAAGGGCCACTAACTGGGTGGCTTAAATCACAAAAATGTATTGTCTCACAATCTCAGAGGTTAGAAGTCTGAGATCAAGGTGTTAGCATGTTTAGTTCCTTCTGAGGGCTGGGAGGAAGACTCTGTTTCATGCCTCTCACCTAGATTTACTGGCAGTCATTGGTGTTCCTTGGTGTGTAGGAGCATCACCCCAATCTCCGCCTTCATCTTCACATGGCATTCTACTTCATATGTGTGTCTTGTGTCCCAACTTTCCCTTCTTATAAAGATAACAACATATTGGATCAGGGGCCCACCCTGCTCCAGTATGACCTTATCCTAACTTAACTAATTACATCTGTAGTGAACCTGTTTCCAAATCACATGCTGGGGAACTGGGGGTTAGGACTTCAATGTATGAATTTTGGAGAGGACACAATTTAATCCATAACACCCCTCTTCAAATTCCTTTTCATTTCTAGCAGCTGCATATTTCTCTTTTTAAATTTATAAATCAGCTATTTAATTTTGTTTCATTGCACTATTTTATTCATCATAGGTATGTATTTGAAGTGAGGGGGCAATGTCCCACATTAGCACAATCCTCTCATTGGCTCAAAATTGTTCTTCCATGATTTAAATGGTGAGAACATTTTTTTAAAGAATCACCAACTAGTATTTTAAAAGAAATTAAACAATAAATGGCATAAACGAAGGAACAAAAATTTTTATAAGACACTATCAATAAAGAAAAGGTAGATATCAAAAATAACTGAAGAGTACTTCTAGAAATGAAAAAATACAGTCATTGTAAATACACAACACAAAGGATAGGTTAAACTGTATGTTAGACACAACTGAAGAAAGAATTAGTAAACTGAAAGTCAGATCTAAGGACCTAACAAGAATGCAGCAGAGAGGGTGGTAAATGAAAAAGTAAGAAAAGAAAAAAGTGTGAAAGGGGTTAAAAAACATGAATTTTAACTTAAAATTACTTTAATTTTAATTTAAAAATTAAAATGCGGAGATGTAACATTTGCTTCATGAGGAGTTCCAGAAGAGGAGTTGGGAGGGGTAGAGAAAACTGGCGATTCCCAGGTATGAAGAGATAATATTGCAAAATTGAGAAAGGCATTGATTTAGAAAATGCTGACTGGTTAATTTCGAATTGATTAGTAGTTGACATAATTTGGTCTTGCTTCTTCCCACTGCCTAGGGATGAAATTCTTAAGGAAGACCCTCATTTAGTGTTTGTATTTCTGAGAAAAGATTTTGTTGGGGAAGAGGATGTAACTACTGGCTGTGAGGTACAAAGACTTGTCTGAAGACTTCTCACACTTTTATCCATTTCCAAATTGCATTACATCACAATAGTACAAGTTATACCCTTTTAGTTATTGAATGATATATCATCAAAGGAGACTTCACTACATTTGTGCTAGTGAACAGGTTAATGAATAAAATAATGTTATGAATTCAACTTTCTCATCAAAGAACATTTAGAAAATTGTTTAGACTGAAGCCTATGGCCATACATACTTAGGGCATGTTTTATAGTGCTTAACTAGTATGTGGTTCTTATTCTGAATGTAATACTTGTTTTGAAATTTAAATAATAAACAGTATTTTATACATATTTTTGCTTAAAGTCACATTTTGTCATATTTGGCTGCAAAACATATGGTCGAATCAGCACGGTGCCTATCCAGTGGAAATATGAACAGGACCACACAAAACGATTCCACTGTGTCATTTTGTTCAATGTGGCTTCACGAAAATAAACTCTTCTCACCACAAAAACTTGCTTGTCATTTCCCACTTTTTAAAAAATGATCACTTCTAGATTCACTTCCAGTGCCTTATCCTTTTTTTAACCGTTGTCTACTCTAAAGTGACTTGAAGATTTGTTTATTTTGCTTCAGAATCCCTCATTCTTCATTTTTACCACATTTCTAACTATAAAATGCATATTATTAAAACATGTTAAGCCTTTGGGATAGTTTGATGTTGGTAATGTAAGATTTTTGGCTGATTCATTTAGAGTTTTGTGGTATTTGTATTTTCAGTATATTTGATATTTTTCTGTGTTTTAACTTTTAGAGATTTTCTTTTAGCACATAATTGAGGCCTGACTTCTTTATTCTCCAGAACATTCAACTTAATCTTAACTCAGCTTTCTTTTTTAGTCTGTTTATGAGACAGTTTTTTAGTCTATGAGACAGTTTATGTGAGCATTTTTATCCAGGAATCTTAGATTTTCTTGATGTTAACCCAAGATGCAGAACTTGTCTTCAAAACAGGCATGATTTATTTTCAGATCTGCTAAATAGGTGGGAGACAGAGTATTAACATAATGTTCTTTGCATAAGCAGAAGAGCAAGACGTGGGCAATCATCATAGAATCTATTTCCAATCATTCACAGCCTACACTTCCTAAAGGGTAATATCCTCAACAGGACACAATATTCTAATCAGGATTTGGTACAGAATATTGTTGAGGGGAAAATTTGCATGCCTATCATCATTCATTTTAATATATTCCCATATCATTTAAGTTTTCACTTGTTTGTTTCTCACCTGCAGCACTATTGAAAATTTAGACGATAATTCTTTGTTGTGGAGAGCTTTTGTTATGTGTATGATGTATAGTAGTATCCTTGGCTTCTATCCGCTAGATGCTAGTAGCACCCTCCCCAATCATGATTGTCAAAAACATCTCCAGACCTGCCAAATATGCCCTGTGTGGCTACATCATCCCCAGGCGAGAACGACTGGTGGGCATTATGTTGCTAACTTATTCTGCTCACGGTCAAATCCAGTCTTGCCCCTTTATCTCCCAGTTGTTTTCTTTTGTACTTAACGTTTACTTGTCAATTGTATGTTATTCTGCATATGAATTAGTTATTTTAGTTTTTAAAATATATATATGTATTTTTGTCTCTACATTTTCCATCTCATTTTATAGGAAATTTACCCATTTCATCAAAGTCATCTGAAATTCATTTTTAATAGAACACAAACAGCTGCATATTTTCTGAACACTAGTAAAGATAAGAAATGTAAGGCTTTTCCCTATGAAACACAGCTTGGAAGGTTTTTCCAAATTGATATTGTATCACTGATAACGCCCTTTGATTACAACCCCCGTATCAGTCTTTACCTTCTTATATATACATGTGGCCCCAAACCTACTTTTCTAAATGTCTTTAACTTTGTTTTGTGAAACAATCAAAATGCCTTATCACAATCAGGAGAGATTACATCTCTACTTACTCCATCTCTCTTTGGTAGAAGCAATTTAATTAAGTCTTCCAAAATTTCTTCTTCATACAGTCACACTGGTTGCTTGCTAGTGATTAAGCGGAATCATTCTTGAATTACACAGGAGAGCACTGTTCAGTCTGTGCTATTTTGTGAAGTGGAGTGTACTGAGAATGGCCAAGGTCTGTCAATCAATGCCCTTTTTAGAAATCTTGCATGGTGAGAGGTGGCACTTCTCACCACTTCTCTCATAGATGCAGAAAACCTTTATGGTTGGGCATGGTTAAGCATCTTCCCTCCCAGACTTCTTTCATCCCTCCCTCTCATTCTTCCTTCATGTATTTATTGTCTATTTACCTATTTATTCAACAAACAATTACTGATCACTCACTAAGTGTCAGACATTGAGAGTACAATGATGAAAATACTAGGGACCTAGCATTCAAGGAGCAGGAAGACTGATTTGGGCATGGGGGGGAGGAAGACAAGTGAACAGTTATTTCTACTACAATATGCCAAATATAGTGATTAAAGGGAGCACACCATTATAGGAGGGGTGCTGCCCGGGCGTGCTTCTCAGATAAAGTTATGCCTAAATTCAGGATTAAACATGGAGTAGGAATTATTTTGAGGAAAAAGTGGGACAGATATTCCAGGTGAAAGCGGTGGGATGAAAGGAGACATGAATGGGGAAATTCAAATGGTTCATTTCAGTGTAGATGGAAAGTTATCCTCTTTGATCAGAATTATCTTGAAGAGAAGACAACTGAATAAACTAGAAGACCACCCATGATTTATATAAATATAGTTAGTGTCCACAGCTCATGATCATTTTATTTTTTCCTCCCAAATTTCTACTTGTAATGGGAATGGCTGAAAATTGCCACATCATTTTTGAGTGAACATTTCTTTTTCTTTCTTTTTTTTTTTTTAAGATTTTATTGGGGAATCGGGGAAGGGGAACAGACAAGTTGCTGTCCTTTTGTTTTTCAGTCTAGTTGTGGAGGACGTTGCTTCACTGGCCCATGTTGGTATAATCATTGCGCTCTTCCCAGGTGAGGCAGATCGGTCACCGGCCCCTGGATGGCCGCTCACGGTGGCTCTTGGCAGCTCACACTGGCTGCCGGCTGCTCACCCTGGCTGCCGGCCACTCACAGTAGCCCATGACAACCCACTGCGGCCCCACTGCAGCCTACGCTGTTGCTGGCAACTCACGGCAGCCCAGCTCCAGGTCCAGCTGTTGTTCACCATCTTAGCTGTAGAGGGTGCAGCATCACTGGCCCTAATATGGGATCTGAACCGGGGCCCTGCTGCTCAGAGCTGGCATCCCAAGCCAACTCTTAACCAACGCGCCACTTGGCCAGCCCTCGAGTGAACATTTCTTAATGGAGACATAATTTTTCTAATGGAATATCAGCAAGAAAAACAAAACAAAAACCTGTTGCTTTACATAATGACTCTACTTTCAAGTCAGCATTAATTTATTCTCATACTTCCTTTCTTTCAATAACCACATTATGCTATTTTATACCAATATTTTCAATTAAGTCATACATAGTGTAAAAAGAAGGCAGGCACTATATAACCACTGTTTAAATCCCAAGGAAATTAATTCTTCCTTTCATTTATTCACTATTGCTATGCTCTCCTTTTTAAATTTTTTTCTTTTCTCATTTCTTATTTTCTAATTAATTCCTCCTTTTGCTCTGGCCTTAGAGCTCCTGCCTTTATCTTGCCAAGTCTTGTTATATATTGGACTAGACCATGCTTGCTGTTCTCTAAAAGGAGGAAGAATTAGATTACACGGTATAAATAATCCTTATGTCTGCTTTCAAATGAGCAGAATCACTTTTGTACCAGTTTGTTGTAAGCTGAGAACAAAGACTAATTTTGCTTATCTTTATTTAGTAATTTGAAAAAAATTAAACTAAGACATTGATCACTAGCTGAAAATATGCAGCCGTTACTATCATGCACTTTGCCGATAAAGAAAGGGGCGAAAACATGAAGTGGGCTTGTAGAGGGTTTGTATAAGTCAAGGAATCTAGCAATAATGAAGCATGATGCATTGAATTGGCTCTGGGTATAGTTTACCAATCATATATAAAATATCCCAATTATACTTTCAAATGACCCTTCTTATAATTGAAAAGCCATGATACATTTTTTTAAAGATTTTAATGATGATATAGTTAATATATCTAGAATTTGTATTGGGAAGATGCAATTTGCTGTCATAAAGAAACTCTCCTTGCTATCATAAGCACGTGCTGCAAAGCCTCTCATGGGAAGAATTGGTTCACACTGTTAGGCATAGATATCTAATGGAGCCTGAGAAAACAAGGAGGCAGAATTATGGCCCCCAAAGATACCCAAGTCCTAATCTCTGGAACCTGTGAATATATATGTGGCAAAGAGAATTAAGGTAGAAGACAAATTCAAGATTCCTAAACCACTAATCTTAAACTAGAGAGATTATCCTGGGTTGTCCAGTGGGTTTGATGTAATCACTTGGGTTCTTAAAAGTGAAAGTGGGCAGTAGAAGAAGAACCTGTGTTAGAGTGGTATGATGTGAGAAAGACCCAACCAGCCATTGCTGGCTCTGAAGGTGGAAGGAGACTGCAAGCCAAGGAATGCAGGCAGCCTGTACAAGCTTATAGGCAAGAAAAGGGAGTCTCGCTTAGAGTCTCCAGAAAAAATGCAACCTGTTGACACTTTGATTTTAACCCAGTGAAACCCATTTCAGACATCTGACCTCCAGAACGGTAAGATAATAAATTTGTGGGGTTTTTAAGCCACTAAATTTATCGTAATTTGTTACAGCAGCAACAGGAAGCCAATACAGAATTACAGAGGGAGTTGAGATGAGTTGGAGGATTCATACAAGTAGATTCAGCCATTACCTCAATTCTCTTGTAATTAGAAAAATATATGTATGTAAGAAGAATTAGAGTATTGGAATATCAAAGAAGATCTCTTTAACTGGACATATATACCCTTTGGTAATGGCAAAGTCAGATTTGATGTAAACTAAGTGCACCTGAGTATAGTACTTGCATTTTGCTAAATTCGGTCAACTATTTTCAATATTTACTGAATTTCCAACAGTCAGTTATTTTTTTGCTGTTTTTTTAGGAGGAAGAAAATATGGCCAACTGAAACCTATTGACAGCTGATTTTTTATGGTGCTACGACAACCACCGGATCAATCATCATACACTCAAGGTACATTATGAGTTCAATATTTGCTGTTTGGAGTTTTTATTGTCTTGAAGCTTTCCTACGCTTTATGGAAATACTGATTTCTAGGATTCTGGTTTAGTAGGAAATGTTAGTATTATTTACTGGAGGTTTCCCAAAGAATGACAATACATGGAAAGACTTGGAATCCTCTACCACTTCAACACAGTTGGGTATAAAAACCGACACAGACATTTAGAATATACAGTGTCACTTTCCTCGGCTAGTTCATCAATATTGCTAACATTCACTCCACTAAATATATGTACAATCCATGATGTCCTGCTTCAATAACAAAGTGAGAACTTTCAGTTATATAAAGCACATTTATTTTTTAACGTATTACCTTTCAGAAAAACAAAACAAAACAAAACATTGAAGACTTGTTGCTTGCCACGAGTATTCTTTTGGCTCTACCTTGACACGAGGACACTTTCTGGAATGGCAAGCAGTTATTAATTTTTTGTACTTGTATACCTCAGTAAAAACAAGCTCTTGCTTTTTCTTTTAATGCCTATTTCTACATTTTCACTGCAGAAAATTGCTAGCCTAGGCTCATGATGGGTATGGTAAATTGATTGAAATTTTGGTCCCAATTCTCTATCCCTACCTGTAATAGTACCCATTGTGATATGATGATAACATCTTACATCAAGAGGTACAGTATATTTTCCAGCCCCTTGAATCTGGGCTGACCTTGTTACTTGCTTTTGTCAAAAGAATGAGGCAGTAGCAGCAATTATGAGATCAGGCCTTAAGAGATTTTTAGCCTTTCAACTTTCTCTTGAAACATCTGTCTCTACCATGAGAATAGGTCTCAGCAATTTGCCTGAGGATGATAGACTGCATGAAAATGAGCCACGGTATCCCAGCCTGCAGGAGCTAGTGCCCAGAAAAGCATCACCCATGATTGATGTATGGCTCGCCCAAGAGGTAGCGGGGAACCCAGATAAGACCAAGAGAATTGTTCAGTTGAGCCTAGCCTAAATTGTTGAGCCAGAGAATTTTCAGGTAAAGAGTGTTGACTTAAGCTTTTACATTTGGGCTGGTTTGTTATGTGGTCAGTAATACCTAACTGATGCAATAGGTTTTATGGAGGCTTATGAACTCTCTGAAATTTTGTGTAAAATTTTGTGTGTACTAGTATGTATGTTTTTCTGTGAAGGAACTTTTAGCATTTAGCTATTCTCACACAATTGTGGTCCAGAAAAGTTTTGCAAATCATTGCTTTATTGGGGTAGTGATGGGCTTAGTCACGTGCCACATGTCAGATCCGTTCATCTCTGGAATAAAACTACGCAGATGCTGGTGAAGACAGCTTTTTGTTAGAGTGAGAGTAAACATACACAGAAAAAAACAAAAACAATTCACTTGTGTATATGTGCGTGCCTGTGCACACTTTTGTTAATTGAACTGGAAATCTTTGGATCCCTTTTCTAGGTAGTATGTGCTTACATACCTTGATATCACCTATTATGTTGTGTGTAAGTCTTTTCTTCATTGCCTCTGACTAAATGCTGGAGTATTAGATTAAAAGATTAATTTTCAATGCTAATGCCCTAATTAGATTGCCAGTTGAGATCACATGTATGTTCTTCTTTGAAGCGTTTGCTGTTAAGATACCTTCATAAAATACCTTCGTGGTTTAGGATAATATCTTTCAACCCTTGTCCCTTCCATCCTCATTCTGAGCTGACAGTCTCCCCTTCCACTTCATAGACAAAAGGTAAATCATCAGAGGGAAACTTTCTGAAGTCTTGTAGGACGGCAATTATGTGAACTAAATAAAACCTGTAACATGTGAGCCACGGCTTAGCCAACAAAGCTAATGGAAGCTTTTGCAATGTTTCATTGTTATAACATTAAAAGTTAATATATGCATACGTGTATATATATATGTATGTATATATATATATATGTATATATATATATATATATGTATGTATTTTTTTTAACTGGGTTTCTATCCCCAAGGTGGTGGGCTATGTCATTTTCATCTGATGGCTGTGCTGTTCTTTGGTCAGCTGATGCGGCCAACACATAGGGTTCTGCTTGAATACATTGCATTTGCTCTGTGCTTATCTACCATGTGCCAAGGTTTGAGAGCCATACGTTTTCTTCAAACTCAGATCTCCTGGCTCATTGTCAGTCAAGTCATGCCAGAGCTGCTAGCCAACAAAAGCATATAGGGAAAATAAATTTGTCATAGGAAAAGTACAGAAAAGCGATCACTTTCAGGCAGGACTACAGTAAGAACACTGTTAGGCTGCATTTCACTAATGTTAAAAACAAAATGCCTTGCCAAATATCTTAAAATTGTGTGTGTGTGTGTGTGTGTGTGTGTGTGTGTGTGTGTATGTGTGTGTGTGTGTGTGAATTAAAGCATAAGTGATTGGATACTTCTACCATATACGCAGACCCAAATTCATTACACACAGAAAACCATAGACATTTGCAAGAGTTATTTACCCAGGAACCAAAGTGGTTATATTTTAACCCTTCCCCCACCCCTGACCCAATCATGTGTTTGTTCGCCGGCTCTCAGGTGTAAGAGATGGAGTAGGGCGGTGGGGGTGGTTTGAATTTCAGTAAAGCATAGCAGGTGTAATGGTGGTCTCAGAGAAACACCTCCTTTCCTTCTGCAGAATAACAGGTCATTTCACTGAGAAAAGAGCTGGGTTTTATCCAGCACTTGCACCTTACAGCTTCAAATACATACCACATGGGGAGGATTGCCAGAAAACTACAGAATGGCTGCTATAAACACCTCATGGTGGGGAGTGGAGGTTTCTATCAGTTCTTTGTCTTTTCTCTAAGGTGGAGCATACTAGTAATAATGTTGTCTCCCTTCTTTTTGGTTCAGAAATTACTTTGCTATGCATATAAAAAAATAAAAAGGAGGTAAGGCAATCTACAAAAGACTGATGTTCTAGACATTTAAATACTCTTTTTCAAAGACAACATTGTCTACTCTATCTGTATGCGTCAGGTTATAATAGATTTGTCACCCAAAGATACAGAATGGAAATGAATAGAAATCTAAGGTGTCCTTCACATGCCATGTTGTCCACAAAAATAGTTTCTGACATTGCCATAGCAGGGACTCAGCAATGTGGTGGCCACATATGCTGACGCTGTGAGGATGAGGCACCTGAATTTCCTCAGTGAGGTAATGGTGGGGGCCAAAGCAGGTGGTGCCTCCCACCTGGTGAAAAAGAAAATGAACCCCACATAAAGTCCGTGCCATTTCCAAGCAGTTATGAGAGTCCCTTTACACCTTCCACGTTCCCTAAGTCACATGTCCCCTTGGTACGTCTGCATCCTTTCTTTTCCCCAGCAAGGTGGTCCTTACTGCCCATTTGCACTCGATATTATCTGTGTAAACATTTTGGATTTGCAGGCTGGGAGAACTACACTGTGTTTTGCCCTGACCACATGTCTCCTTAAGGAAGGCTGTGTTCATTACATATTATCCTCAGAGGGTGAACGTGATTTAGGGGTTGCTGTTGTGCTTGTCCTGGGAGCTACGTGTTGGAATGAAAAAATCCCACCCATAGAGATTAGGCACACGTTGAGCTCTGAAGTTGCATGCTCTGTTCCCTTTTATTTATTTCTTTTTAAGAAAATGTTCTCAAATTTTCCTCTTGTGTCGGCCCAAGATAGTCTTTTGAGCAACTTATAATTTTTCAGTGGCCTCCACCCTCTGTTTTTGGATTGCTTTTGTTTTCTAACTCTTGTGGCCACTTAGTTATTTACTAGTGGTTCAAGAAGTGTCCTAAAGAGCAAAGTTATTTGCTAGATATACGTAATTACTGACATACACACATAAAATATATGCACATGTACACCTCCACACAAATGTATCTCCAAATGGATTCTAAGAGAATCCACAGTTGGTCTAATGTAGCTAAATTTGTTTGGACAGTTTTTTCCTTTAGCAAAAAGGACATTTAAAAATTTCTGAAGTAGATGAACGTTGATAATGTTTTCTTAAAATTACTTTGTGTTGTACAAATAAGGGTCAGCTATTTTTAAAATTTACCTAGTCTCTATTTCAATTTAGAATTTACAGAAACTTTAGGGCTCAACTTCTTCCCTAGCTTGTGCGACTATTATCTACAGCTTAGAAGCAAGAGTCCGGGAAAAGGCAGAGTTCCCAGTACAAACTTAGGTCCCTGAATTGACTCTAAACTTGATCTGAAAGCCAGGGATATAAAAATGTTCATACTTATAAAAAGTTGAGGGAATCATATGTTTATAATATGAGCTATATTTTAAATTCCATAGAATTTGATGTTTAAAGAATTCTATGGTGAATATCTCTCTCTCTCTCTCTCTCTCTCTCTCTCTCTCTCTCTCTCTCTCTCTCTCTCTTTCTCTCTCAAAGAATTATCACAGAATCCACTTTGGGTGTAGACCTAGACCTTCCTACAATATATTATTAGCTTAGGTGACTCATACCTCTTATACGGACTCCTTGCCTCCTCCTAGCCTGCGATATCTGTATCATGAGTTCCTTTTATTACTTAAAATAAATACAATACTCTAACATTATTACTGAAACTTGTGCAATAAAGTACCCCCGGTGCTAGAGAACACAAACATTAAATTTATCTGCCTCAGGGAAGTCTAGGCCTCAGCTCAAAGTGGTCCAAATCATGTTTGAACTTTCTTTGAACACTTTACCTTCCATATTAATGCAACGCTTTTACTATGATTTCTACTAAGCCCTTGCTTTTTTAAATTTAACATGTTTTAAATGATGTACCATTATGTAAAATCAGTGCAATAGGATGAGGTGCCATGTTCAATCTGTTCCGTCCAGCAGACCCAGCAGGACTCTAAGGCAGCAAACAGGGTTTTTATCCACTCACTCATTCATGTATTTAGCATTAGCAAGTGTTGGTTTTTTTTCCAGTTTTGGTTTGCTTGTTTGTTTGTTTTGTGCTTACCGTGTTTTCAGCACTCTGCAAGGTGCTAGGGAGACAGAAGGCAGATTCTTCAATTATCTAGTAATCTAGTTGGGGAGAGAATCAACATGGAAACACATAAATATAATAAAGCCTATAAAGCTATGATTGAATTGTGTAAACAACACAGTCTGGGCCCCAATGCATGGGGGAAAGCTTCATAGAGGAGGTCAGATTTGAAACTGAGTAAAATGGTCACCAGGAGCAGGAGAAAGGGCATTTTCAGCAGAGGAAGCAGCATGAGAAGGTCCTGGAGGTGTGAGAGGGCTTGGGTTTCGGGAGACGTTTCAATGTGACTGGTACATGAGGGTGCTGGAGGAGGGCAGAGAGATAAGGTTAGAGATAAAGGTAGAAGCCAGATTGTGTTGGTCTGTCTCTGCCGTATTTCAGCATGGATCGTAGACAGCCAGGACCCCCTAAAGAGTTTTAGGGGACTGATGTGATCAGGTTAGCAGCAGCCTGGATGACAAATTGAAGAAAGCAAGACTTGAGGCCAAGAGATGGGTTAGGTGACTACAGCAAGAGCCCAGGTGCGAAGCCATAACAGCTTGAACTGGAGCCAAAAAGTCAGATGATGATGAAGGGACATAAATGAGAGATGTTATAGAGATAGAATCGACAGGACTTGGTTATCAGCTTGATGTGGGAGGTTAGGAGAGAAGATAATAGGAAGACAAGAGTTTAAAATAACTCCAAGTTTTTGACTTGGGAATGTGAGTCTGGGCTCTGTGGTTCACACATTACAGACAGATTTCTGCTGTGCTTTTAAGATAGATTCTTAGTGACTTCCTCAGGGATTGAAGTTCCCAAACTTCTCTAGAGTCTGCTCCCTCTGCTCCTGACCAGCCTCCAGCTGAGGTCCTTAGGCTTAACTCTGCCCAGACGTTTCCAACTCCAACTTCTAACGCAATGCCAAAGTTTTTATGCAATATCTTGGCCATTTCCTCCTTGCTTCTCTAAGGATATAGCTGTCATGTGGCCAAGCAGTTGCTAAGTGTCAGCGACTACTGCGACTGCTAGGCTTATTGGCCACACTCCCATGAATAGTTGATAAGGAAACAATGAGTCAAATGCACTTAGACAGTTGCTTACTCACGGCACAGCAGGCAGATAAGCTTCACGTTGGCATCAGCTCCTCTGATTCCCCTGGTGTTATGGACGATGGGGAGCAGACCAAGCGAATGCTAAGCATACAGAAGTCTGTCAGAGCCAAGGACCTCTGTGCAAAGGAAGCCCCCAATCTTTTCAAGGGGCCACTAGCAAAGCTACTGAACCTTTATCCACGAGGGAGAAATTATCTTTATTGTAGTAATACCACAATTAAACTCATTGATTCCACCATCAGCAATTGGTGAAAATAGGTTATTGTTGGGAGACAGTTCTTGATGGCATTTTTAGCTACACTTCTCAGATTACCTTTTCCAAGGATGTTAGTACAGCAAACAATTTTGGAAAATAAAGGTAGTGTCTCTCTGGGTCAGTGGACCATTATGCTTCCTGACCAGAAAAATAAATTCGAGGTGTCAATAGGGATGTTAAGATAGATACCCCTCAACATAAAGCCAGTAAGCAGTTGGCTATATGCACTTACAGATCCAGGGAAAGGATTGTATAAGAAATGGATTAGATTTTCCTCCATATGGGTGGTAGTTAAAGCCACGGGAGAAGGTGCATGTTTCCGGAGAACATATGTATGAGAAGAAGGCAGTAAGTAGAAAGACCTTAGGAATTAGCAATGTTTACATGGCTGGGAAAACAGGAACAACAGAAGAGTTTCAGAAGGAATGGTCAGAAGGGAGAAAGAGAATCAGGAGAGAATTCCACCTTGGACTTCAAGAAAAGGACATATTCCAAGAAGGGAGGGAGCTGTAGTATCAAATACAACAATGAGGTCAAATAAGGTGAAAAAGTCCATTGGCTTTAGCAGTTTTGAAGACATAGGTGACCTTTGCAAGAGCATTTCAGTGGAATACTAGGTAGTGAAGTTCGACTGGAGCCGTATGAAGCATGAGAGGGAGCTAACGGAGAGGGGACAGAGCATGCAGACTCTTTCTGAAGTGCTTACCTAGAAAGGAAAGAGAAAAGGGTATAGAATTAAATATATGTATATATGCTGGGGGTGCCAAAAAATGTGTACACATTTTAAGAGATGTTATCTATGCTCAAGCAGTAGTTCACTGCAATCAGAAGTGTCTGGACGCTGATGGGAACCATTTTGAGCACCTCTTGTAATTGCAGAAGTCAAACGTGACTTCTATTATCTTTTGTTATCAGTATATATTGAGTATTACAATTAATACAGTTTTTTCCTTTTTTAAAATGTATATACATTTTTTGGCACCCTCTGTGTATGTATTTATACACATATATATATATATATATATATATATATATATATATAAAGATAGAAGAAAGTTGCAAAGATGTATGGCGAAAGGAAAAGGGGCAGTAGAAGACTGAAAATGTAGGAGAAAGAACTAATTGCTACAGCAAGATCTGCCTCTGGCAAGGAAGGTATGTTAGGTTCCTATGGTTGCCATAACAAATTACCAAGAACTTGGTGGCTTAAAACAACAGAAATGTATTGTTTGATAGTTCTAGAAGCCAGAGGTCTGAAATCAAGGTGTTGGCAGGCCCGCCTCTCTCTGTAGCCTGGGGGACCAGGGAGAGCCCTGCCTGGCCTCTTCCAGTTTGCCACCTTTCCTTAGCATTCTTTGACTTATGGCCTCATCACTCAGTGGTTGCCACCATCTTTACAATGCCTTATCCTCAGTGTGTTTGTGTCATCTCCTCTTCTATTTCCAGCCTCCCTCTGCCTTTCTCTTACAAGGACACTTGTCATTGAATTTAGGGACCACATGAATAATCTAGGATTGTCTTCTCATCTCAAGTTCACTCACTTAATCACATCTTTGAAGATCCTTTTTCCAAAAAAAGGTAACAGTCACTGTTCCAGGGATTAGGACATGGACATATCTTTTTTAGGGACCACCATTCAACCGACTACAGAACGGATCAAGGGTCGAGGTTAAGGGATGAGCCTGGAACCGGAAATGGGATATGAAGCGACTGGGGAAAGGAAGTTAAGGTAGGGACCTGTAGAAGTTAGAGAGTGTGGGTCAGAAGCCAAAAGACTTCTCACCTGGAAGCCTCAAATTTCTCTATGAAGCAGGGGACAAGGAGGAAAGGCAGTAGGAATAGACCTGAGTGCAGGAGAAAAATGAAGTAGTGTGAAAGCTGTGGGTGTGGGAAGAGAGGTTGACAAAGAACAGGTGAAGTGCAAAGGTGGGGAGATAAGGTGTTGGGGACTGTATATTTCTAGACCTTACATTGGTAAGATTTGATCATTCCTTTACATATCTCTGGTTGTATTTTTCATCAATAGAGTGCACTGAAGCAAAACAACTACAACCACAAATAAAGCAAAGCAAAACAAATGCCCATGAAAACCAAGCACAGCCTGCTTAGTCTAGACTAGCCCAGCAGATTCGTTGCTCTCTCATCGTGAAACCCAGGGAAACACTGATGGTGACTAACACATGGCCAGAATTAATGTGAGAGAGAAGGGAATGAAAGCCTTCAGTCATTGGGAGCTCCATGGGGAGCAGGGCAAATTGAGCTGCATTTTCTTTGGCTTCTGATCTGAAGTTTCTCCAGAAAAGGCTTTTCGAGGAAATGAGAGAAATGCCAAGAAAAGGGGAGTGTGCTAAATGTGGGGCAGATAAGCCTGAACATACCGTACACGTCCAAACGATTAAACCATAGGAGCAAACTTCAGTCTGTAACTTTAGCCTTATTATCACCTAAAAATTTTAACATGGGGGTATTTACTGGGCACAAACCCTGGGTTGGCCTCCATATTGCCCCAAATTCATATTTGGTGAAAACAGTGCCAGCATTTATCTAAATGACTCCAAGCAAGTTCCGATCTTCAGTCTTCCACTGTGTACCATCAAACCCATGTCCAAAGGTCCAGACAGTTTTAATGTGATGAGAAGAAAGGATCAGATATTTTTCTGGCATCCTTCATGTATAAGTCAATGAGTTTAAATGGAATCTTGATATTTGGATGAATGGAACAGAGAGATGAGAAAGAATTTTGTTTTCTAAGTCCACAATATGAATATCTTGGTTCCTCAAGTTCCAAGCTAAAGCGAAGTGGGTTATAGTATACTATAGTTGCCAGATTTCATATTATGTATATGTATTCTGCAGGCACCGGGAGCCAAGGCAGCAACTAAACATACCTTATAGTAGAACTTCTCAAACGTTAGTGTTCATATGAACCTCTTGGGAATTGTTTTAAAAGCAGATTCTGTAGGTTTGGGGAGGACCTGAGATTTTGCATTTCAAACAAGCTCTCAAATGACATTGATGCAGCTGGTCCAAGGATATATTTTGAGTAGCAAGATGTTAGACTATTTAAACATCTTATAGAATACATACATGGGATCCAAAAAATATGAGGATTGGTAGCTGTAACATTAGAAAAAATCATAGGTGACAGTAAGCTATAAATGTTTTTCTTATCTTTTGAGACGAACCATATTTTTTTATGTTCTCAGTAAGCCTTCATATTGACCATTAATCCACTTAACTTTCTCTGTGGTGAAGATACAGTGATTAAAAGGAGCCAAAATATCTAATCTACAGATAGTGAGTGAGAAATTTCTTAGGTTTGAAGTTGAATGGGTTCAGAACTACATCCCTAAGATGTATAGGGTTTTTCTTTTCTTTTTCTTTTCTGTTCTTTTTCATGTTACACTCGACAAAAAGGCTGGACAATCTCTTGAGAAGGAAGAGCCTTTTGTTTTTATAATCAGGATTTTAGGAGTAGGTTTGGAGCCACTTTTATTAAGATTTATTAAACTTCTTACAGATTTAGCTACCAGAGAGGTTGTATTGATTCCTCATTTAGCTTCCGTTTTCTCTTTCTTCTGTTCTGTCAGAAACCCAATGTTGTGGAAGTACCCCCCGCCCTACCCCCCAACACCATGGAGTCGTGTATTAGGGATAACTGGTGCCTCCCTAGGTCCAACAGTGGGTCTGGTTGTGTAAGGGTAACCCCATTTCTTTTGCCAGCGGTGGTTTAGGAATCAGATGTGGAAGTTTCTGGGAGAGCCTCTAGGACAAATTTTCTTGCTCCTAAGAGAGCCACAGAAGAGGAAAATTCGTCATCTGTATTTTATTGGGACACGGGCTCCGGAACTGCTGGAGTCATCTTGTAACCAGTCTGAGAATAAAGGCAGCAACAGTTGAGAGGATAGAAATAACATCATTAGCCACTGACTCAACCAATCCTATAGCCCTCCCTACTTTTGGACCTTTTATTATGTGAAATGATTTCTATTTTTTAGCATTCTGGCTAGTTTTTTTGGAGATCTCTGTTACTCGTAATTGAAAGCATCCTTCTTTTTATCTTCACACCAAATAAAGTTGAGCAGGACAAGACCTGGAGAGCACCCATCTCTGAATTAGTTGCTCTTAGAATCCTCAGAAGGATTACATTGCAGTGAAAATGTCTAACCATCCTGATAAAGCCATAGAAACTCAATGTGGTTTCATTGAAATAACCAACCACACTGATTTTCCTCCACTAGGTGAATAGATGAATTTATTAAATTTTAACTTTTTTTTCAAAAAAGTATTATTTAAAAAGTCAATTTTCAAATCATACTGATAACTCTTAGAACTGAGCCAGTTTTTTAGAACATTGATGTATTTATTTTTATTTTCCATTTTATGTATTTTGGGTGGCTTCTGATGAGCGGCCCTAGATTATTCATGACTGCTTCTACTGTGAGGAGGTATATTTTAAGAAAAACAAGTCACCAGCCACTCTTTCTGCACGTCGAACACACACATCGCCAGAGTGGATACTGTACAAACATGAAAAATTAGAACTCACATTACAGTTGAGGCCGCTGCAATGCTTTGACACTGGCCTCTCCCAAAAGTAAATAGTCTTACTTTGTTGATCATTTTTTGTTAAAACTCCATTTGTGAGTGTTGTGAAACATTAAATAATCTGGACATTTGCACTGCTGAGTATGATGCTGTGTAAAGCAAAGGAGTCGAAGAATGACTTCTTTATAATAGCATATGGCAAATCTCTCTAATGAGAGACCATTTACTGTATGAGTCTCCTACATGTGGTACTTGACAGCAGGTGTCTGGAGAAAATCCTGCAAACATTTTCAAGTATACTGTTACTGGCAATTGGCAAGAAAAGGTAAAGATCTGAATGTGGAGGATTGAACCAGAAAGGAGAATAAAAGGCAAAACGATAATGAAAGAGAGAGAGTGAGAGAGAGAAAGAAAAAAAATCACCTAAAAACCCCAGCTCACCAGCTTGTTTCTGCATTAAGGAAGTGTATAAATAACTCCATCAGAGGGCACTAAACATGACATATTACCTACACGGAAGAGAAAGGTCTTATTGTGCTCAAGTCACTAAGTTACCTAAGGCTCCTTTCTCAATAGAGAATGGATACAAGTGACTGGCTCACGTCAGTGTGGAGTTTAATTAAACCACTCAGCGCTGGTCTGCAGAAGCTGAGAATTAAATTTATTGGGGGAAAATATTCATTTGGACAAGTTTTACATGAGATGTTTGCATCCCATGCTTAATGTCAAATGCAGGGCTGTCACTCATAATTGTGTTTTTGTGCACGAACAAAGGTACGCCATCTGAGGTGAGTGGGGGCTGCAATCAAAGCCACACTGCACTTGCCGAGCCGAAACCCTGGCTCAGGGCTACCTGTGCTGGGAGTGAGGTCGCATTTTTTTCATCCCACAAAGGTACTTTCTTTAGTTAAGCTCTCTGCCCTCAATCTTCTACTAATTCGCCAAATGAAAGAGAGGGGCATTTTTTTTGTTGTTTTTAGTGGCGCTTTTTCTAATTTGTCCACCTGGTGAGGAGACACCTTTTCTCTCTTTGGCAGAAAGGCACAAATAAGCGCTGTTCAAGAAGTAAGATTGAACCTCTGCTCCAAAATTGGACCATAGGAAAAGACCAACCTAGAGGGCACTTCGGCATGTAGCTGTGATCTGCAGGCAGATTACTCTTCTACTTGGAGAACTTGTGTTATTGAAGGGTAGATGTGGCCTTATTACCCGCTTGCTAGTCCAGGAACTGGCCTAGTCTGCTGCTGAAAGTTAATCCACTGAGGAGGGAGGAATAGGCTCATGTCCCTGACAGATTGACTCTATAATCATACCCTTCCATTGCCACCTGGTTTCAGCTTTAGGAATGCAAAGTAAGCAGAATTAATGGGGAACACATTTTCTCTTATTCCATGTGACATATTACACTTTATGTATGACTAGAGAGGGAGTGAAAAAACAAAGCAATTGAGAGCAAAAAGAAATCACACAGAGTCTGTTTTTTTGTTTTTTTTTGTTTTTGTTTTTTAAGATTTTATTGGGGAATTGGGAGAGGGAACAGTGTTGGGGAATCGGGGAAGGGGAACAGACAAGTTGCTGTCCTTTTGTTCTTCAGTCTAGTTGTGGAGGACGTTGCTTCACTGGCCCATGTTGGTATTATCATTGCTCTCTTCCTGGCTGAGGCAGATTCGTTGCCGGCCATTGGACGGCAGCTCACGCTGGCTGCCAACCACTCACGGTAGCTTTACGGCAGCCCATTGCCACCATACTGCAGCCTAAGCTGTCGCTGGGGACTCACGGCAGCCCAGCTCCAGGTCGAGCTGTTGTTCACCACCTTAGCTGTAGAGGGCAGTGTCACTGGCCCTCATGTGGGATATGAACCGGGGCCCTGCTGCTCAGAACTGGTGTCCCAAGCCCACTCCTAACCAATGTGCCACTCTGCCAACCCGTTTTTTTTCCATTAAAGTTTTAGTGGGAATTTTTAACTCATTTATGAATTCTCTTGCTTTGTCAACATCAAAAGAGAAAAATATACTTCTCAAATAATTCTGTCTTTTACTAATATGGTTGATTTTATTATTTCTCCAATTATTCGCTCCCCTTTCCTTGTAAGAAGATTATACATTTTTTACCCTGCCGTTCCTATCCATCAAGGGGTATTCTTCCTTGTCCCATTGGTAGGGGTTTTGGCCATGTGACTTCCTTTGGCCAATTACACTTAGCCAATGTAATAAATAACACTAAATGGTTGGCTGTAACACTGCCTTCCATGTGCTATAGGGTTGGAATGAGCTAAACGGATGGGCTGCTTCTCCAGCCCGGGTCTGAGAATGAGAAGCCATGTGGAGTAGAGTCACAACCTGCCTGCAGCCTACACGTAACAGGAATACTAAATAAACCTTTATTTTATAAGCCCCAGAGATTTGGGGGCTCATTATTACAGCAAAGCTGACAAGGCACCAGGAGTGAAATGCTTCTTAACAAAAAACCTAAAAGATGTGGCATTGGCTTCTGGCCAGTATGTGACAAGGAAACTTTAATTAAGGACAGGAAAAAAATGACAATCTCTGATATGGAGTGGTGAATATCTGGTATAACGCTGTTCACAATAATTTGAAGGCAGATAATACACTTAATATATTTGTGACTTTAGGTAAAAATGTGGGGAATAGAATGTCGCTATTGTGCCATGGTTGTTGTTAGATGCATTTGACAAGTAACTATAAAGAGGAAATGAGCTCAGAAAATAACTGGCCAAGCAGGGATGAGAGGAAGAAGAGAATATAGAAGTATTAAAACTTGGCAGGGTTGAAATATACTACCATTTCTCTTATCTACCAGTAAAAGATAAAATTTAGAAATGCACTTAGCAACAGGCCAATTAAGATTCAAACTTGGGTTGAAGAATATGAGTAAGTCAAGGGGTGAGGCTACCACACCACTTGTTGAAACCTTTAAATGTATTAAGGTGCCCCCTCCTCACACATAAACCCTTCTCGCTGGACAGAATGGCTCAGAGAAAAGAGATAAGGGCATGTGTATCCAACAAACAAAAAGAAGTAAGCTCAAACTGCTTGTAAGGAAGGTCGGGTGGTCTTGAAAAAAGTTATAGCTGTGGCTATTGGCACATGGATCTAACTGGAATCAAATAGGTATAAAGCTAATTGCATTTTTGTGGTTTGTGTGTGTGTGTGTGGGGGGGCGGGGAGCGGATAAGGGGGCTGTCAAAAGAGCCACCAGCCTAAATTTAAAAAGTCCTTGACTATTCAAGACCAAAGCAAACCTTTGGGTCCCCAAATGTCTACAGGCAGAAAGAAGGCTGAGAAAAATGCTGCTAAAGACTTAGAAGCCCTCTTTTTGACTAGTTCCCTTCTCCCCGCCCTCTCTCTAGCAAGAATTCCTCCCTTCCTTGATATCCAATCACCTTCAATATCTGATCAAATGACTGCTCATCTCCCACCTCTGATACCTGATCACCTGTGGCTTGCCTTCAGCAGAAATCCTGTTATCACTTGATGTTTTCCTTTTATAATTTACATCCATTGACCCCTTGATTTGCTCATTGACTAACCTCCCTGAATTTGGAGTCGAGCCCTGGTCTTTACACATATTGCAAATAGTCCTAAATAGAGTCTTCCTTACCATTTTAGCAAATGTCAGAATCATTTTTTCTTTAACAATGCTCCGTCACAAAGGAGGGCATATTGTTCAGTACCTCTTTCAATGCAACCAAGGAGGATAATGTCAGAGGAAAGGCCTCTTAGAGGGTAGAGCCAGGAGTCATGGAGAAAAACCCGCCTAGAGAATTACTTCCAGCAAGTAGAACTAGAACCCAGTCAAGGAACATTTCCTCCCCACAGAGGAGGAGGCCTTGGCAACATTTGCCCAGGGGGTTTTAGAATTGCTAGTGATAAGTGACTGCTGCATAGCAGTCATCTCCCATTCTTCGCCTTTCCTGCGTGTTTGTTGTTATCTTATTCCCGAGCTACTAGTTTATCTTATTTATATAACTTGTGTTTTAGTCCCTGTGCCTCTGAAGGAGTGAACACATCCAGATATGAAAGAGACTCCGAAGTGTGCATTGATAATGGAATGGAATTTTGCATGAGGGGAGGAGAAGAGCAGCTCTTCATGACCCAGAGGGTGAACTGTGGCAGACCGTGCCATTGTCCCCCCCCCCTCTTTTTCTTCTCCCTTTCCCTTAAAGAAGATTATTCATCCTCACCCATCGCCATGTGATTTGCAGTAACCCTCCCCACCCCACTCTGCCACCACAGGAGGGGTATATATTGCGGAATAAGTAGACCACCCAAATGAGAACAAACAGAGGCTATTTATTCAGAGTTTGCTATGTAGCAGGGCAGTCAGCCTCCATCACTTGCATTTGGCAGAGAGTCAAAGGCAGCAGGGAGTGGGAGAGCTATTTTATAGTGAGAGAGGGAAGGCTTCAGGTATGCTGATTGGAGGTCCCTGGCCGGCTCCCTGGACGTGGGGGATGTTGGATGATTGGTCTGAGAGCACATTTAGTTTTCTCTAGTGAATCCTGAGTTTGAAGCGGGAGCAGAAACAACCTGGCGGCTATTGGCCAACTCCTGACCACTTGGGACCGATTGCTACAGAGGCTGTGGTTTAGCTTCCTGGGCTGCGTGCTGCCCAGGTTGTGGGTTAGGGTTTTAGTGCATCAGTCTGGTCATTATCCACTTGCATATTCTTTCTCTCCTCTTCTCTGTTTTCTTGACGTCAAGCTTAGCAATGGGGTTTCTTTGGCCAGTAGGATGTGCGTGGGCATGGTACATGCCATATTTGAGCAGAAGGTTTAAGAGCCACTGTGTGTTTAACTCTGGCCCCCTTTTCCTTCTGCCATGAGAATAGCATGTCCCACAGAGGGGCTGCTGCTGTAGCCTGGCTTCCAGTACGTGAGGACATAGGGATCAGAGCCTACCCAGTGCCAACAACACAGCTGCAGTGGACTGGAGTTTATGTGACCTGTCAGTGAAAAAAGGAACCTTCCTTTCATAAGCCATTATTAATTCAGGTTTGTTGTTTATGCAACAGAGCTAATTAATGCACTCATCCTCTGGCTTGGATCAGAGAAGACTCTGGCAAAGGGGTGGTTCTGCTTTGAGGAAATCTAAATAAAGGGCTCAGGGCATGTTTTTCTATAAGAAAGAAAATATCTGTACTAATATTCATAATATTGATAATAAGAGCTACTATCTATACGTAGTGATTTTGAGCTCTTCATGTAATGCTATGAAGAAATGTAATTCACCAGAATTCCTCTTTGAAAAGGGGAGCTGTCTTTGCTAGAAAAACACTGCGATGACTAAGTAAGTGAGGCAGGGAGAGGATGTAGGTGTGGGCAGAACTGCTCTTGCTAAGTGGAGGGAGTTTGTTGGTGGTGTTGTTGAACCAGAGAGAAAAGAGGACTAGGGAAAGAGACAGACAGGGAGCGAACCAGGGAGGTGGTAGGAGACTGCAGTGCTCAGTAGAGTCCTCCCCGTGAGCCCTTCCCTCCAAATCTCAGGTATGTTTATGAAATTTACGCAGCATGTGGGTCAGGAAACTGGGGGACATTGCAGAGTGACTGAGCTGCCCTCCAGATTGAGATGCTGAGGCAGCCTGGTGGATGCAGAAATAACAGAAATAGAGACAACTGTGGACATGAACCGCTGGAAGTTACAGAAGTTGTGGGAAGGGCTTTCCATTGTCACAGGTTGGAGAGTTGGGCCAAATTCCACCAGTTTTCTAAGTCTTAGAGGGCTCCTGCTAATGAATAAATTATATTAACAAAAGCCTACAAGTAAATATTACTCCCATTTCATGGATAAGGAAATTGAGACCCACAGCAATGATACAACTTGCCTTAAATGCTATAACCTGCCTTAAATCAGGCAGTGAGTAATTTGAACAGCTGGGATGAAAGTCTGCTATGAAGTCTCCAGAGGCTGTGCTCTTGGAGCTCTGTGATTCTGGGCCATGCTAAATTTAAATTTTGATGATACATTTGTAGCCTCTCAAAAATTTTTTTATATAGTTAATTATTTATGGAAACCTTTACTTAAATCTTTCTTTTATTATTGAAATTCTAGCTATGCGCCTTTTTAATGTATTCAACACAACTTTTTTAAAACTGCAAATTGTTTATGTCACTTCTGACTTAAACCCCCGTGGAGGTGAAGGAGCGAGTTCAACTTCCTTGCCAGGGCACCCATGCCCAATCTGACCTGGGCCACCAGGCCACCCGCTCCAATTTCAGCTCACGCCACACTCCGCCTCTGTCTGAATTCCAGCTGCTCTGGCTTTTTCAAAGGCACCACTGTAGTCTTGCATTTACCCTTTTCCTAGAAGGTTCTCCCCACTATTCCTACCCCCTTGTCAAAAAAGAAAAAAAAAACCATATCATGGAACTAAGCCCTACTCATTGTGCAGATTTCATTTTAAATATTTCTTCTTCAGTGCAGCCTGCCCTAGCACCTGCCCACCCCTCAGATTAGGTCATGTCTTCTTGTCACGTATTCTCATAGCTTTTTGTCCTTCTTCTTCATAAGTACTTGTCTTAGGTTGTAACTATGAACCTCTGGGATTGTTAGTTTAACGAGGGGCTATAGAGTTGTAGTGGTTACGAGGGAAAGTGATGAGGTCACATTGCCTGGGTTTAAGCCTCAGTTCTGCAATTTATTAACAGGAAAGGCCTGGCCCAATTATTTAAGATCTTTGCGTCTCATTTTTCTCTTCTGTATAATGGGCATGATATAACAGTACCTACTTCTGGGAAATTACTGTTTCTCTACACTCTCACGAAGAACACTTCTGACACCACACACACATAATAATTCAGTTCAGTTCTCTGGTGGACATTGACGGGATGTCCTACAATTTAACTCAATTATGACACTAACTGCCCAGAGTTAGTGCAGACTCCACAGGTTAAGGGCTTGGTCCCACAAGGCTGCCTGCCTTCAGACACCAATCGCAAGTGGTATATCTCCAGGTTACCCACAATTTCTGTCTGCACCCACAAATCGGGTGTTTCCACAACCCCCTCCTCAGGTTTGATAGCATGCCATAATGGCTCATCAAACTCCAATAAACATTTACTTACATTTACTGGTTTATTATAAAGAAGACGGATGAACAGCCAGGCGAAGAGGTACATAGCGCAAGTCTGGAAGGGTCTTGAGTGCAGGAGCTTGAGTCCCTGTAGGGTTGAGGTTAGCTAAACTGGAAACTCACCAAATTCCTTGGTTCAAGAGTCTTTATTGAGCTTTAATCTCCAGCCCCACCCCTTCCCAAAGATTGGTGGCTGGGCTGCAAGTTCCAGCTCTCTAATCACATGGTCTTCCTTGTGACTAGCCCCATCCTGAGATGATGTAGCATAAGCTTCTGTGTGATCAAAGGACTTGTTATGAAGAGCAAAACACACTCCTATCACTTAGGAAATTACAAGGGTTTTAAGAACTCTGTATAAAAACCAAATGCTCTAACAAAAGATGCTCTTATCACCCTTGTCACTCAGAAAAATACAAAGGTGTTAGGAGCTCTGGGACAGGAATCCAGAATGAAGACCAAATCTATATTTCTAATTACACACTACTTCATATGGCTATAATGAGAAGTAAATGAGTCAGCAATGGAGTGCTTTGTGTAAAGGGGATCACGCTCAAATTTAAATGAAAAACGGACCTACTCTTAAAATCAGTTTCTTGGAGGTAAAGCAAATTGGAAGATGAACTGGATATGCAGAAGTAGATACATGGACGGTCATCCTTCTGTGTCCTCGGGGGGGTCCTAGAACCAGTCCCCGGAGGTTAGCAAAATTCGGGGATGCTCAAGTCCCTTGTATAAAATGGCATAATATTTGCATGTAATTTGCACACATCCTCCCGTATACTTTAAATCATCTCTAGATTACTTATAATACCTAATACAATGTAATTGTTCTACTGTATTGTTTAGGAAGTAGTCTGTCTGTACAAGGTCAGTTCAGATGCAGCCATCATAGGCCTAATTACATAGTATATGTCAACAACAACTTTTATTTCAAATATTTTTGATCTGCAGTTGGTTGAGTCTGTGAATATGGAACTCAAGGTTTCAGAGGGCTAACTGTACACTTCTTTTTAGTATTGAAGGAAATTAATAGACTCAGATAAACAGATTGAAATAGCATTTTGTAATACGTCTTTCTTCTTTGAGCCTGAATGGTATGGTCATTAAACCATGAGTTTAGAAAAGGGTTTCAATATTCACTGATCTACATGGTGCATTATATGTAATAATTACTTGTTAGGCAGTATGAACAGAAGGTTATTGAAGCTGAAGGTAGAAAACTTAAAATAATAAATTTAGTCAAGGGAAAATATGTTGATAAAGTGTAGAATGCACTATTTCATTTGTCTAATTGCATGACCCACATGTTACCCCCTAATCTATCTACATTGGATAACCTCATTTTTTGTAGCCTACAACTATAGCCTCTTGCCTGCCTAGAATAGCCAAAACAATTTTTTTTGTTTGTTTTTTTTTGTGTTTTTTTTTAGCTGAGCCATCCTGCTACCTGTTGGCAGCTCAGCTGCTGCTCAGCTCGGGCTGGACTCGAACCGCTGTTGCTCAGAGCTCAAACTCTTGAGAGAGCTCTTAACCAACTGAGCCACTCGGCCGGCCCCTTGCCAAAACAGTTTTTAAGAACAATGTTGTATGACTTACAGTACCAGATATCAAGGTTTATAAAAGTTAAGACAATGTGGCACTGTTGCAAGTACAGAAAAATAAGCAATCAAACAGACGAAAGGACCCAGGAAAAGACCTTCGCATATGTAGAATTCCAGAATAGGACAGACGTAGCATTAAAATTAGAGGGATAAGGACAAACTATTTAACACACAGTGCTGACATAACTGGTTATCTATATGCAGAACATAAATTGCTGTCTCATCTATCTAAAAAAATAAATTCCATATTTATTACAGAAATAAAAATGGAAAAACTCAAGACTTCTAAAAGAAGATGTAGGAAAATATCTTCATGATATGTAAGAAAGGGTTTCTTAGAGAAGAAGCAAAAAACATGGAAAAGCTCGATAAATTTAACTGCATTAATGTGAAAATTTTTGTATAGCAAAAATAACATTAGTAAAATGAAAAGGCATGTCACTAGATAGAAGGTGTTTGCAATTGCAGAAATTTAGTATCCATAAAATATGAAGAATGCATATAAATCAATAAAGAAATAAGCAATTCAATAGAAAAATGAATAAGTCATATTACCAGACAATTTACTAAAAAAGAAAACTGAATAACCAACCAACAGATGAAAAATCAGTAATCAGGAATTACAAAACAAAAAGAGATCCTTTTTTTACCCATCAATTTAACAAAAATTAAGTGTCATAATAACAAATTTTGGTGGAATTTTCTGATGAGTATGTAAATTGGCACAATAGTTTGGAGAACATTTTGGCAATATCTAGTAAAGTTAAATATATATGTATTTCCCCATGTATAAGATGCTCCCAATGTATAAGACGCACCTTAATTTTGGGGCCCGAAATTTGAAAAAAAATGTATTACATAACGTTATTGAACTCAAGTTTTATTCATCATAAAATTCATACAACTCCTCATCACTGTCAAAACTCCCAACCATTAGCTTGTCCTCATCTGTGTCTGATGACAAATCACTGTCTTCATATATTGCCTCTCGTGGCCTTCTTCTGCCGTGGTGTTTTCAGTAGGGTTTCTTCTTCCCGTAGCCAGTCTCAGATTGTTTTCTCAGTTGGAGGAGGACCAGACTTACGTTCAGCAGCACGATTTCCATTCAGTTTTGCAAAATGGATCACTTTTAACTTGAATTCAGCACTGTACAAAAATCTTTTCTGAACCATTTCTTGGCAGAACATGGCAAAATGTAACCTACCGTAATATACCGGTAACAAGTGCGAAACAATGAGTGCAAAGATAACAAACGCAAAAAAGGGGAAAATGCAAGTAAAAAAACTACAACAATGAGCGCAAAAACAAGTGCAAAAAAAGTTGGAAATGCAAGTAAAAAATCTACAATCACTGTATAAGACGCACCCAGTTTTTAGACCCCAATTTTTTTTTTTTTTTTTAAAGCTGAGCCATCCTGCTACCTGTTGGCAGCTCAGCGGCTGCTCAGCTCGGGCTGGACTTGAACCGCTGTTGCTCAGAGTTCAAACTCTTGAGCGAGCTCTTAATCAACTGAGCCACTCGGCTGGCCCTCCCAAATTTTTTTAAAAAGGGTGCGTCTTATATTTGGGGAAATACGGTATATATTTATATTATTTATATATATATAATATAAATAAATATACACACACACACACACACACACACACACATATATATATATATATATCCATGACCCAACAATTACATTCCTGGGTATGTACCCTGGAGAAACTTTCACGCATGTGCTCTGTATCAATCAGGGTTCATTTTCGAGGAACACAACCTCTTCTAGCTAAATGAGCAGGAAGGCATTTATGAGAAGTTTTTGAATGGCTTTAGAATTATTGAGAGGGCTGAAAACTCTAGGTTGTGCTCTCAGGAATGACTTCCTCAAATCAGAGAGCTGGGCCCGCTGCCTCCTCTATGATCAGGGAGCTGCTGGCCCCAGAACCATATTGCTGCTGCCAGGGTCGGTAAGTTGTCACAGCAGGTAACTGTCACAGTCAGGAAGCTGCCACCATCAGAAAGCCGCTGCTATGGCTGCTGGATCCAGACCAATGCCATGCCTGCTATGATCCACACCAACAAAACAGATACTCTGCTCTGGCTCCTGACACCTGCAAAGCGCACGACTAGCTGCTGGGGCTCGGCCAGCACGCGCTCCCTGAGCATGCTCATCACAGGGAGCACAAAAGGAGCAGCAATGCGCTCGGCCTCACTCCTTCCTTCCCAGCCTTGTTAAGCTCGTCTGATTGGCAGACTCTACATCGCTCCTGGAACCTCTCTCTACTGGAGAAGGGGAATGGTTTGTAGCTTTCTAGTTTCTGTACATGTGGATCTCCATCGGCAACAGGCCACATTGCTCCTCAGTGGTTACTCAACACACCAACAAGCAGGGTGCCCTGTTCCCTGACTTAGATTTCCAAACAACAACTGCCTGACAACAACTTAACGGATTTTCTCTGTCACTCACACAAATAACTCACTCATCTCCACTCTAACGGGGCAAAACTCAAGTCCTAGCAATCCTTGCATCTAATTCTGGGAGTTACTCGTTCTCTCTTTATTTCAGTTACTATTCTATCTTGATCTCCAATGACCTATGGACTAGGGTGTCAGGCCCTTGAATTTTTATGAGGTTTATATTCTACCTTCTCGTGTACACCTGTCTTAGGTAGAAACTTAGGGTAACTGCTACTCCTCCTTCACCAGGTGCCATCAATGTCATCATCAGCTGGATATTCTGGGGAAGGTGAGATGATAACTGACGGGAGCTGGAGAGCTTATTGGCCTGTAGGCAAAATGGTAATGGTGCCTGCCTCTCTGTGCCTGTGAAGGCCTCTGGTATGTTCTGCTTATTGGGATAGGGACAGAGAGTTGCTAGATCAAGAGCTACTAATCAGTCGTTCCCCAGTGAAGCTTGCATTATGGACTGAATGTTTGTGTCCCCCAGAATTTGTATGTTGAAACTCTAACCCCCAGTATGACGGTATTAACCCGGGGCTTTGGAGAGGTTAATGAGGTTCAGATGAGGTCATGAAGGTAGAGCTCTGTGGTAGGATTAGTGCCCTTCTGAAAAGAGGAAGAGACGGGAGGTCACTCCACTGCCCCCATGGTGGCATCCAGCAAGAAGGCAGCTGTCTATGAACCAGGAAGAAGGCCCTCACCAGACAGCGAATCTGCAGTAACTTGGTCTTAGAATTCTCAGCCTCCCGAACTGTGAGAAGTGTTCTGTTTTGAAGCCACCCAGTCTTGGGATTTTTTTTTTTTAAATTTTATTGGGGAGCAGCCATGGTCATTGGTTACACATTGCTTTCATGCTACAATGGCATAGTTGATTCTTTTAAGGAGGGCACAGCTCACCGTGGCCCACCATGTGGGGATCGAACCGGCAACCTTGGTGTTATCAGCACCACACTCTAACCAACGGAGCTAACCAGTCACCCAGTATTTTGTTATAGCAGCTCGAGCTGACTAAGCCAGCTTGTGATAATCCACTATCATTCTCCAAGAATGTCTTCTGCACAACCGAAACAAGGGAGTGAAATGGGGATGTGATAAGAATCATCATTATTTTAGCTTTCAAATCTTTGATGGTAGTACTAATCTGTGATTCTTCCTGGAGATGTGGCATGACCTTTCATTTGCTATTATGTAAAGGAGTGATAGTTCCAGAAGCTTCCTTTTGGCTTTCCTACCAGAAATAATAGTCATCACTCCACAGGTCAGGAAACGTTATTCTACTGTAATTTTTTTTAAATGTCTGTGTACAGGAATAGAGAAATAACCATAGATGTGTTCAAGAACACATCATTTATCAGTTGATCCCAATAATCCCCCATTCTTAATAGTACCAATATAGAAACACAGTACCAATATAGCACCCCAGGGATTAGCATTTACTCAGAGCCAGCACCCAGTAGTTTTTAAAATAAAGATCTGGGTAGCTGCCTTTTCCCAGGACACAATTTTACTAGTAAATGTCAACAGGCCCTTTTCGGGAAGCCTATTGTCAACAGCAGCAACGGAAATAGACTTGGGGAGAATCAACACCAAATTCATGATAGTGACTCCTGAATGATACAAGGAAGTGGTTACTGGACTTGATGCATGCAGGTTCGCTGCTGTGTAGCTCACTCCTAGTTGGGGGACACCCTTCACATAGAATACAGCATATTACACTCCAGAGGAATCACTCACAGTGCCTTCTGCAACTGTTCATGACAGCCCTGAGTATACTCAGAATCCTTAATTTTTATAGAGATGGCTATTCTAGTGTTCCTTATAATATTTTCGACAGATTTGTATATATAAGAAAGGTTTTATAATAAAATTCTATGAATCGCAATACAAAGTTCTGTGAAAGTTCCTCTGTGAAATTCTACAAATGCTGATCTTTGAAATATCATCTTTCAAACCTATGAGTTTGATAGTCAGGCTCTACTTTGCAACTCTTGTTCTTGGATGTCATACTGGAAGACTGGACATGCACTTTTTCAGTGATGGTCCTCATTTTAGCACTTCTTTGGCTTTGATTGGCCAAAAGAGACAAAGAGAGGTAATCACAAGTGTGTGATAAATGACCCAGCTTCTGGTGAAAAATGTAAGAACTGTGCACTTTACTATGCACTTGAGGTCATTGATTTTTCACTGGCATTACTGCTTGGACTCAGGATTCTAATAATTGGACAATGATTTTTTTTAGTTGAAGTTTTTATCACCTTGGTCTAAATACAATAATAATCTTTACTACTATGTATTGAGTACTTATTACAAGCTAAGCACTGTTCTAAGTGCTTTGTCTACAATCATTCATTTAAACCTCACAACAATTTTAGGAGGCAGATACCATTATTATCTTCATTTTACAGATGAGAAAATTGAGGAGAAGAATGTGTCCTAGGTCACATGGCCAAAATAGTGATAGGGCTGAGTCCAGGTATAGCTGACCCCAACACTTGCATAAATGGTCTATCTCTGACACACTTCCCTAAATTGTTCTTGATAGCTTTTCACTCAGACACTGCATAAGTAGATTCCTCTCTTCCCCCTAAATTCCACCTTCCAGACTTATGCGACTTAAATGTTTTATACCATAGGAGATGTCTTCCATCCAGGGAAGAAAGTCATTTTCAAATATCAAGTTGAAGGTTAGTCACTAGGTGGGAAGAGGAAATTCTAATTTTACTCTGGAATTCAGTAAAATTTATACACATGCACACCCACAAATATATTAAATTCTCTTTAAAATGAGAATTTATGAGTATTAATTTCACGTGATTCACACAGTCTCGTGAATATAGTCTTTTAAAAATTCCAAACCTATCTCTCATCCTGTCTTGTGGTTTGTTTAACTGATTGATCACTTCTGAAATTACTATCCGAAGCTACATTGAGGAGCCCACCTCAAACATTACCATCTAGTACATTTGTCAGAAAGAAAAACTTCTGGCAAGTAGCAAAGTGTATTCATGGAAATATTATGTTTTCAAAAAACAAACAAATACAAGCAGGGAGACCTTGGGTCCTGGGTCAAAGATTTGGAGTATTTTGTGCATTGTTTTCATGGGTGTGGGTCAAAGGCTGTCTATTTTAATAGTTCATTTTAGAGAGATTACAAATGATTTCTCTGAATGCTGACAGAGAAGGAAAACTCACAGAGGCCCTTTACACTCAACCTTGGCTCAGCAGCAGTAGCCAGGGGGTTAGAGGTTGCCGTAGCAATGACCTGTATTTCATAATGCCTCCCATCTGTCCACAGATGTGTGAGTTTGCTTAAAGGTTTTATTAGATTTTTATTAGCTCCAGCTCCTCTGCGTTTGCCAGCCTGGGTGCAATTTCTAAAATACCTAATCCATTAGCTATTCAATATATGCAGATATATATTGAGATATGTTCTCTGACCAGGTCCCTGGTGCCGTTTGGTTGATACTAACACATGTTTTGTGGTTATAATAACTAGGATTCATAGGGTAGGCATTGCAAGGCACTTGATGATGATGATGATGGTGATAGTGATGGTGATGGTGATGGTGATGACAATGTTGATGTCTGTCTGAATCAGCTTGGTGCCAAAGGTTCCAAATGAGAGTTAGTGTTCTGTGGCTGGTAATACTAATAATCCTACTCCAATCCATTATAATTTGGTCTACAAGGCGAGAAGGCAGAAGGAAAACAGTAATAGCAACAAAAACAAAACAAAACAAAAACAGTTCACACCAGCTCTGCTTTAGTTCAGGCCGCTATAACAAAACTCACACACTGGGTGGCTTATAAACAACAGACATTTATTTCTCATAGTTCTGGAGGCTAGAAGTCCAAGGTCAAGGTGCCAGAATGCACAGGTTTGGGAGAGCCTTCTTCAGGGTTGCAGATGGCTGATTTCTCCTTGTATTCTCACATGGAGGGTAGCAGAGAGGGGAAGGCAGCTCTTTTGTGACTCTTTCAAGGGCACTCATCCCATTCACGAAGTCTCCACCTTCATAACCTAATCTAATCCTAATTATCTCCCACAGGCCTCACCTCCTAATACCATCCCATTGGGAGGCAGGGTTTCAACACGAATGTTTTTTTGAGGGGAAGAGGGCACAAATATTCAGTCTATAGCAAAACCCATGTACATTTTTTTTCTTTTTTTACTAATAAAAACGAGCCATGTATATTTTTTCTTTGCAACCTCTCAAATAGTTTATTTAGCCTTGAGAGAATTAGAACTAAGAGTTCTCTCCTTCCGATACCAATGATAGTAGCACTTTCATCGATCTGAGACATCACTACCATTTATAGCTTGGCAAGCCCAGTGTTAGAGTCTGACCTTTTACTCCATGAGAAGAGCACCACGTCTGTCTTGCTCACACCCCAGTGCCCAGCATGTGTTAGGCCCTCAGTAAATATGCACTGAGTAGATGAGGGAACAGATAGAGATTGGTATTGGGTGTGTCTTTTCCAGCTGGCTCCTAGTTGCTGAATGCTTGCTGACTGAATAGATTTCTAGGCTACTGTCAGCTTTATATTTTGTGGTAGAATTTTAGTTAGTCATAACCACCATTTGTCATGAAAAAATGCAATCTTGGAACTCCTTTGAGATCCTGAGAAAACTTTCTACTGCATATTAGAGATTCCATGCTGTATAATAGTGGCTTTCTTAGGCTGAATTATTCATATGGTTAGCTGGAAAGGTCTGCATACTAGAGCTGGATGATTTTCATCTTTTGATTTAGGGGTAGGATTTGTCGGAGACTAATTTTATTCCTTAACTTAAACTGGGAAAGCTTTTGGGTTTTTTAATATCTATTTCTGGCAGCCCTGTATCAACGGATGGAGTTTCTCCTCTTTCACAGTTGCATAAGCAACTGTTCCATTCAGATGCTGTTTGAGAATATAATAGATATTCAAGTTGTTCCCATGCAAAATGTATTTCACATATATAGAAAGGTCAAGAAATAATGTCCCCTCTTTTATATTTTAGCTTGTGCAGAATTCATCATGGTGTTATCATGGGATGTATTCTTTCATTTTTATTTAAGAGGAAAACGACAATATTGAAGATATTTAGAAATAGCACTGATTTGGCAGATAGGTCCCTGGCTTTCTAGTTTTGATTCCGTGCTTCGATGTGCCAAATCCAGTCAGGAGAGGAGAAATGGTTTGTAAGCTCCATGGAATGCCAGTGTTTCACTCGCATTGGGTAACCCTAGGAAGGAGAATTTCCATATATGAAGCCAATGTTGATTTGTCCAAAGAAAGCATCCTTGAGTCTCAGGCTGAAAATAAGGCGTTTGGTTGTATGAGAGGATGAGCCCAGCAGTTGGTAACCCAGCAGGAGATTCTTCCCTGAGAAATTGTGATTATTTTTACTTGTAAGGAAAGAGACAAATGAGTATCATTTTCAAACCTCTTTCGTGCTAAACACACCAACCAGAAATGCATCTACCTACATAGTTTTAAAAGAAATCCCGTGGGGCTTTGACAGCATGTGAGCTATTTCATTGACCTTCTTTCACCAAATGTTTCTCACACTTATTTGCTCTCTATTTTCATGTTTATAAAATGTGTTCCCAAGCCCTTTAGGATAAAATCAACAATAGTGTCCAGGGCTCCCGCTAAAGGTTCCCAGTGGGAGGGTCTGAGCCTTTTGTTCCCAAGGATCTAATAGAGTGCGAAGCTGACACAGAAATGGGAGGACCATTCAGCTAAAATTAAAGTCTTTGTCCCTTCATTAGTTGAACTTGAACTTCACATTTCTGAAGTTCTGCTAGGTTACTTTCGCTAAAATTCTGATTTAATCAAGGTGAACAGGAAAGCTCATTAAAATCGCTCTCTCTTATTTTTAAAGAGATGGCAAAAAATCCCATTTGTGTGGTGCAGTTAACATTCCTGATCTTTTTTTTGATGAAATTTTTGAGAAATTGACTTGAATCTCGAGTGTACATTATTCTTAATCATGAAGAAGGTTTTTAAAAGAGAGATTATGACAGATTTCATTTATTTTGTTAGTTTATTGACTTAGCCCCATTGGTAAGGGAGATGGGTCAACAGCTGGGTCTTTATGTGATAAATGAGTTACTGTGATTAATTAAAATTTAATTTTGTTACCTTTGATTAGTGGGAACTATTGAAAGCGGGAGGAACTTTTGACTGTAAGTTTTATTATTGATCTTTCATATCAGACTTGCTATATCTTATTTCTAATATGAGCTCATGTCTTGCTTAAAGTCAGAAAAAAAGTGAGAAAATTAAAATACAGTGATTGAGGGTGTGCAGATAGGTAGCTCTTCTACCTGAGGATGGAAGCGCCTCCTCTGTCTCCCTCCTTTATTGCTCCAGTCATCAAAGCTCAGGATGTCTCAGCGCTTCTCTATTATCTTTCTAAGTGAATAATGGTAGGAAAAATTAAAGACAAGCCCAATCAACTGAAAAGGAAATTTCTTTTCATGTTTTTTGAGGTTTTATTACTTTTTTGCATGACACAGAACTCTCTATAGTACTTAACTCTGGATGTGCAAATTCTTGCTACTCACAGCAGGAGGTAATCAAAATTCCATAAGACCCTTTGACTTTAAGTGAATTAGATATGTAATAGGCTGTTACTATTTTATTACTCAGATCAGAACAGGTGTTTAAGATGATGATGGTAGATAGGGAAGATGAACTATGAACATGCGATTGGGTAAATTAACATCAAATTCAGATTTTAAAAAGTGCAATTATAGACAAACATTGATTTGGCCGAAGCCACCCCCCACCAAAAAAAAAAAAAGTTCAGAAAATGCCTGTGAGCTACCTATTATGTACAGAGCCAGGGCAGAGTACTGGAGAAATAAAAAGATGAATAAAGCATTAGAGCTTACTTTTAGTGGGGAAGAGATACTGACTTATAAGCTGTAGCAGGAGGCAGATTACTCCTTTTTTTAGACGTCTTCTCTGATTCTACCCAGAGGGTCACAAATTCAGATGCCTAGAGGGAGCAGACAGGTAAATAAAATGAGCGAAACCAATGAGAGTGGTGGCTACCTGAAGGACATACCATCCTTCAAAAGGTAGCTTTTGCTTCTCAGTTTCCTCTAATTGCTGCCAAGTGGAAACATGAGCCCACTGTTGCAATCTCTTCCAATTTTTCAACAGAAGCTGGAAATTGATTTTTTTGGGGGGCGATGAAAGCTCCCAATTTTTAAATATTGTCAGATAATACTGTTTTTAAAATCATTGTGCAGGGTGAACAAAAATCCTTTGTTGACTCAGCCAAAAACAGGCTGCCGTTTTTACCTCAGCTCTCACCCTGTCTTCTAGTTGACCTCATCCATTGCTATGGGCTCTCTGCCTGTAATTTACCAATTAGATCTATCTAGATAGCCAATGGTGCTAGCTGATCCCACTTGGGTAGCTTTTGAAGGGATCTCTTAGTCTTTCCATTGTTATCCTTCTTGCTCTGAGGAGGTGTTGTTTTAAGTAGCATTAATCTGTGTGGGGCTGGTCTGTGAGAAACGTGTGCAGGATGTCGCCGGCATGGAGTGGACACTCACCTGGTTTGCAGACCCAGTGGCAGAGCACTGACCTCGCCCCAGCTTCGGCTCATGGGACTTGCTGCAGGTACTGAGCAAAGGCTGGTGATTCTTCCAGCACCCTGTGTGTGACCAAGGTGTGCATTCCTAAGATGACCTCAGTGTTTCATGGTTAGAACATACATATAACCCTCACTTTTCCCTCATGTGCCGCACTTCCCCCAAGTAGACTCCTCAGATTATTCAGATGCGATAGTCAGTAAATCCCAAATCTTCAGCCTTCGCCATTTTTGTAGCTCTCTGCCTGCTGCAATCAGACATGTCCAAAATGGGATTTTAAAACTCTCTCTCTAATGCACGCATTTGATGTTCTCTCCTCAGTGAGTTTTATCACCTTCTCTATTTGTGCAACTAAGAAATGTCATCCCGGATTGTTTTCCCCTTCTGTACCTGATAAGTCAGTAAGTCCTGATGATTTTCTCTTCTAACCTCTCTCTTCTACATCTCAAGGCCATTGGCTGAACTCAGACCTCCATCATTTCCTGCCTGTATGATTGCCAGCTTACACTTATTTTTTCTCCAAGCAAGTCATTCTCTTTTATGCCACCGGCGACTTCTAAAATGCAGTTCTTATTATATTTTTCCTGTGTTAAAAAATCATCAGCAGTGGATACTTACGGTTTTAAAATTCAAATTCCCTAACTTGGAATACAAGCTATTATAACATCTTGACCTTAGTCTTCAGTTTTATCTTTCATATTGTATCTTATTCTGCAGCTGCACCAGCCAGTTTGCTTTTCCTTAAATAAACCCGGCACTTTAACTTCGGTGTTGTTGTTCTGTGTTGTTCCTTCCCACTGCCAGACGGGCTCTTTTTGTCTGTGGGACTCTTTCTCACACCTAGGAAGAATAGTTTCTTTGAGAAAGCCTCAGTATTCCTGAGAAGATTTAAAAGTTTCCTTTTCTGATGCCATATTGCCTGGTATATGCTTCCATGATTGGATCTGATGCATTTTATTATAATTTTTAAATAAATGCATCAATATCTTTGATGACTGCACTACATTAACCTTTTGAGAGGCAACCAGCTCCCTTGTGAATCTGATGAAAACTATGAACTCCACTTCCCCCAGAGAAAAAACACTTGTGTATATATGCCAGATCTCACATATAATTTCCGAGAAATTAAGATCTCGTTAAAGTCTATCAGTAGGCCCCAAATTAAACAACTTTGCCCAGGACGATAATCCTTGAAGGGCTAAGGGCTATTTCTTTTGTGGTGCCTGTGTAGGTATGTGTAGGTATGTGCTCATGTACACACACACACACACACACACACACACACACACACACGCACTAAAAACATTGTATATTTAACTTTTGAAAAAGGATCTACATAAGCTGAAATATGTAGAAACACCTATACATTCATTCATCTATAAATCAAACCCCAATATGGCATAATATACTTTAATTCTTATTTCTTAAATCTTTAGCAATTTTTTTCTATGTTGACAAAGGAATATACCTTTATTTGTTGCCAGATTGTTTTACATATATTATTTTGCCATTTTAATATTGGGAAAATAAAAAATGAGAACCCAATGGTATGTTGTTTTTTTAAAAAAAATATTTTGTTATTAAATAATAAATCTCAAAGTAGGCTTCTGGGCCGACCGAGTGGCTCAGTTGGTTAAGAGCTCGCTCAAAAGTGAGAGCGTTGAGCAACAGCAGTTCAGTGCCCGGCCCGAGCTGAGCTGCCGCTGAGCTGCCAACAGGCAGCAGGATGGCTTAGCTAAGAAAAAAAAATTAATTAATTAAAAAATAAATAAAAAAAATCAAAGTAGGCTCCTACACATCTATCAACAAGGTTAGTAAAATTTTTCAAAGTAATAGATTGGGTATAGCATGACTTTAAACTGCACATAAAATTATAGAACCTTTCTCCAGTTTATTTTATGTTATTTAAATATTTTGCAAATTGTGATATGTTCACATTCTTATTATATAGATATCTATAGAGAGATTCATTATTATCAAAGTGGGTATAAATATGCATTTTAAATAAAGTTAGCTTTTTTGAAAAATTTTAATTTGCTTCTTTCTAGAAGTAATTTCATGATCTTTCTTTTCTTTTTTTTTTTAAACCTCATATTATGGCCGACAAAGAAGTAAAGTTTAAGAAGCTTTAGCTCTGATCTCTTCTTGTTATTGGCTTATATGTGCATTATTAGTATTATCTTCAATTTGTGACTTCTTGATAGGGGTATTTTTAAACTGCCCATTCATTTTATGAGATTAAATTTCACTAAAACAGTCAAGCTGTGTGAGAGGAACATGTAGACTGCGACGTATTGCCACACACCGAATGGATGAGGGCACCTGTGTTGGCGACTGCTGCCTGTTCACCACGATCCATGTCCTCTCCTTGGGCCCATAACCAGGTGACATTTCCTGGCCTCCCTGGTGGTTGGCTGTGGCCATGACACTAAGTTCTAGCCAATGGAAGGTGAGCTGAAATGATGCCTGCCTCTTCTAGACTGGCCCATAAATGCCCTCCAAGGACTGGTTCTCTATGTCCCGTCCACTTTCCGCCTGGAAGAGATAGACAGCCTGCTGACCAGGAGCCAAAGGTGGCAGGGCTTCATTAACCTGAGTGCCTGAGTGACTCAAGCTATCCTGCTGAGCTGATCACCAAAACTCTTACCCGAGCCAGAAGTAAACTCCTGTCGTGCCCGCTGTTACATATGTGGCGCACTGATTACTGCCGTGCAGCCTACCTGACCCCATGCAGCACCTGTGACCCTCAGGACTGTTGAATTCTCTGCCTTCCTTCAGGAAGACTCACAGTCCAGGGGGGATATGGGACCGTCCATAGCCGCACCAACTGAGGACATCGTTCTCATTTTAACTATTACTGAGGCTTCTTTCTTCCTTACTGTGTAGATACAAAGTCAATAGAAACAGAAGTTCTATTATTTCTCCCTGCATCCTGGGATATGTTGCATTTCACTTAGCAAACTTATTGTTTTAAGAAACTTGACCTTGGGTTTCACATTTCTTTATTGGGTCAACTTTGTAATTGCTACGAAAAAGTTAGAGTTTGGCATTGTTAGAAATGCATTATTTTGGAAGAAGAGGACGAGAGATCTGATTCTCCTTCTGTGGGGTTTCCTGACTAACCTTCTTGGCCATCAGTTAATTTGCTACGTGGAAAGAGTTTCAGTGTTGTTACCATTTTTTATGTCTTTTTTTCTTTTCCCTTTTCTTCCTCTCTCACTCTCTCTTTTTTTCCTTTTCCTTTTTTTTTTTTTTTTTTTTTTTTTTTTTTGGCAAGTGATGGGAAATGGAGGTACCCTTGAGTTCCAATTCCGTTTGGTGTTAGACTGGGCAACCTGATCCAGCCCAGATCTGCCTGTCTCTCACTGGGGCTAGTTTTTGTATGTGAAAGAATGTTGCTGCAGTTAGCCTTATCCCCTGCCCTCCCACCCACGAAATAAATCACAAATGCAGAAGAGAACTACACTCCAGTTGATACACTGCCACTAAATAGCTTCATCCTATTTTCCTGGCCCCTTCCCCACCTGCCCTTCTTCATCTTATATGAATTGATATTGAGCAAAATCTATAACCACCCAAAGCAGACAGCACTTTTAAAATGAGCAGGGCAGGCTGGATTTCTGTGCCCTGGTTGACAGAATTAAAACTGATGGGAAAGTAAAACATTACTTCAAGTGTTTGCTTAAGGACCAGGAAGTTGGGCCCAACCCCTTTGTATTGCCAAATGTTTCACGGAGCATCGTAAAATCAAATTCTCACATCTTGTTGTCCTCCCATTAGATCACATTAAACTCTGGCAGCCAGGCCAGCCCGCCTTGGTGGTTTTCTGATTTGTGGTTTGCACTTGGCTCTCCGCACAGGCTTTAAAAATGATTTTATTTTGTGAACAGTCGGTGATAGTCAGACTCTAGAGTAAACTTGCCTGGGCCAACATTTGCAGTAATAACATTTCACATTATCAAGAGTTTCCTGAAGGACTGCAAAGAATGAAAACAAAGCAGAGCTTTTCTGGTAGTGGATGTTTTCCCTCAGATGCTGGTAACCTCCCGCGTGGAGAGGCTGTGAGCTTAGGCTTTGAAGAGTTCCTCACAGGCATCCACAGTTCTATGCCTTTAAGGCCAAACGGGAGAACTGGAACAGATTGGGGTTTTCTTCTGCCCTCGCTTGTTGAATTTGTAACCGATTCTCCCTGTTTCTTTCCTTGGGTGGTTTTTCTGATGATCTCGCTCCATCTTTTTGCAGTGTGGGAGCTGGAGGGGGGTGGGCCGGGGCAAGGGAGGGAATGCTGAGTTTAGGTAAGTCCATCTCAGTATTCCAGATAAGGACTTTCTCAATGCTCTTCTTAGCGTTTTTCACTAAAAAAAAAGGATTTATGCTGTTTGTACAAGGAAATGAAAAACCATCTTTAGACTACAGTATACAACTCGTTTTCCAGGTAGTTTGATGGTGACAGTAATGATGAAAATGATAATTATGATGATAATGATTCATTAATGAAAAATAACAAATAAATCAGCTTATAAAATGAAAAATGAATGTCAGATAGGTACCCATTACCTTGAAGTGTTTGAAAATCCAATTCCTTTTATGTTCAGATTTTTTATTATTTTTAAAATTGTGGTAAAATATATATAACATAAAATTTACCATTTCAATCTTTTTTTTTTTTAAACCATTTTTTGGGGAATTGGGGAAGGGAAACAGTGTTGGGAAATTAGGGAGGAACAGCCAAATTGTTGTTCTTCAATCTTAGTTGAGGAGGGCGCAGCTAGCTCAGTTCCAAGTCCAGTCGCCATCCGGCTGCCTGTCAACAACTTGCGGCCACTCAGCTCAAGGTGCTGTGTTCAATCTTAGTTGCAGGTGGGCATAGCCCACCATCCCATGTGGGAGTCGAACGGGCAACCTTGTTTTTAAGAGCACATGCTCTCACCAGCTGAGCCATCCTGCCACCTGTTGGCAGCTCAGTGGCAGCTCAGCTCAGGCGCAGCTCACTGGCCCATGTGGGAATGGAACTGGCGACCCTGTTGCTCAGAGCTGGCGCTCTTAACCAACTGAGCCACTCGGCCGGCCCCATTTCAACCATTTTTAAATGTGCAGTTCAGTGGAATTTAGTCCGTTCGTATGGTTGTGAAACCATCACCACCATCCATCTCCAGAACTTTTGTCATGGGAACTCTGTACCCATTAAACAATAATCCTTACTTTCCCCTCTCCTCAGCCCCTGGCAACCACCAGTCTGCTTTTTGTCTCTATAAATTTGAAATTGTCTCTAGGTGCCTCATATGAGTGGAATCATACAGTGTTTGTCCTTTTGTGACTGACTTATTTCACTTAGTGTCACCCATGTTGTAGTATGTGTCTGAATTTCCTTCCTTGTTTTAAAGGCTAAATAATATTTCATTGTATAAAAATGCTACATTTTGTTTATCTATTCATCCATTGATAGACACTTTGGTTTGCAGACTCAATTTTATCAATGGGATTTGAATGGCAAGGACTAATGTTTTGGAGGGAACTGAATAGTCATCCAAAATATCTCGGTTTGAAATTCTGATAAGCCAAGCCATATGGTTAAACTACATCAATCAATTCACCAACATGTATTTACTGAATAGCATAAGTGACCTCTTTCTCCCTTTAAAATATAGTTATAGTTTTTTATTATTACAAAAATGTGTCATTGTAAAGAAATTAGGTAATACAGAAAAGTATGAAGAAAATATAAACGACAGTTGTAAAATTGTAGCCCTGTTAATGCTGTGAATATTTTGGGGGGTCCATTACATCAAAATGATATCAATCTATTTCAGCTCTTCCACTAACTAGCTGTGTGAGTTCAGACAAGAGCCTCTCTGAGGCTCACTTTCCTTGTTTGTAACAGGAGGATGGCATTGCCTACCTCAGGAAGCTGTCGTGAGAGGTAAATACGATCATGTAAAACACTGAATACAGTGCTTGACTCCACACGGGTCTTCAGTAATGGTGGCAGTTAGTGAAGAAAACAGAAACAGCAGCGCATATAAGAAAATAGACATGAGCATTGTTAGATTTCAATAAAAAAATGACTCTGGTGTCTGTTGCTTGGGCCCTCATGGAGAAGAATTACATAGAATAAGGACATACAGGTGATAAAATGTGGACTTTTGTAGGTTGCCATATTTTCTTTGGAAATTTTTGGCTTTGTATTCAGTTTTTTCCATTGAGAATCCCCTGTATTGGCTGCCTGTGTTGCTTGCCCCACACACAAAATTGCCTGGGACAAGAGGGTGTCTCCTTCAGCGGACAAGAGAGACTCACCAAGTGACAGATGTCTCCCCGTGGAAGATGCAATCTCACTGCTCCATGGGGTCTCTAAGTAAGGTGGCAGAGGGTCACCAAGGGTCCTCATGTATGTGGGGCAAATGTGTTATGACAACCACTGTGCTTATTTTCTGTTTTACTCCAGTGTAAGCTCCCAGAAAAAAAGACTTTTTTATACCACTGCACAGATACGCACAGGACTAATTTCAGGGTCTAGAAAAGTTTAAAAAATCTTTATCAGAATACTAATGGGCCCCCAGACACTCAGCCAGGAGGCCTTTAGAGACTGCCGATCAAATAAAATTTCACTGAGGTGTGCATTCCAAAGGATAGACTGAGACCTGTTTTGTGTCTCCTCTTTGAAATGATTTTTAAATGAGTAAACTCATCAATGACTTATACATAAAAAATGATATCAGTCTAAATATAAACGCCATTGATATAAATTTAGATTGGGATTTTTGAATTTTTACGGAACTGGGAGCATATTCACGTGTTTGCAAACTGTGTTTCTTAGCATATATTGGGGACATAAATAAATGTAGTTTTATTCTGGTAGCTTTTAAATATTTTAAAGTACTGGACCCAATCTTTATGTGAACGTCTCAGTATGTGTGAGTGTATGTATATGTAAATGTGTGTGTGCGTGTGTGTGCGCGCACGCATATATATATATATGGAACTTTTGTAGTTGAAGTGGGCAAGAGAAGTCCAGAATTGTATCCCCCGAAAGATGTTGGAGTCCTAACCCCCAGTACCTGTGACAGTGACCTTATTTAGAAATAGACTTTGCAGATGATCAAGTTAAGATGAGGTCGTTAGGGTGGGCTGTAATTCAATATGACGGGCATCCTTATAAAAAAAGGAAAACTTGGACACAGAGGCAAACACACACACAGGGAGAAGACCGTGTGAAGATGAAGATAGAGGTCAGGGTGATGCATCTATGAGCCAAGGAGCACCCAAGGTTGTCTGCAAACACAAGAAACTAGGGGAGAGGCCTGAGGAGATTCTACCTCCCAGCCCTCAGAAGGAACTAACCCTGTGGATACCTGGATCTAGGATTTCTAGGCTACAGAACTGTGAGACAATAAGTTTCTGTTGTTCTAAGCCACCCAGTTTTTGGTACCTTGTTACAGCAGCCCTAATACAGACCCCCTAAAGCATGATTGAAAAATCACTACTTTATACTGTTATTTTAAAAGCCTGCAGTTATTTCTCTGTATGGAAGTACATAATCTACTGTCATTCCCTTGTTCCTGTATTAGTACATGATCAGTGAGAGCATCCCAATATTTTAAAAATAATGCTGTGAAAATCCTTTTGTGTCAATCTTTGCATATCTGCCCTGCTGTTTTCCTTAAAATAATTTACAGAGGAGGAGTTGTTGGGCTAAGTGATAGGAACATTTGAAATTTTGATACTGCCAACACGCTGTCTAGAAAGCTCATACTAATTTATTCTCTCACCCATAGTATCAGAGTATATACATTTCTCCACATCCTTACTGAGTATTGTCATTCTTTTTAACATCTGAATTTAATTTTAATCCAAGTAATGCATGCAGGTATTTAAATAAATGAATGAGTTTTACAAGACTTACAACAAAACCCAGCGGTCCTGGCCACACCCCTCTCTCTTCCTGACACTGCTCAGTGGCACTACGGCCAATTCTGAAAGTGGTTTCTTCTGGTTTTCACATTTATTTTTCTAAATAACATGCTTATGCTACTTTTTATTTGTTTTTCAGTTTTAGATATTATCTACTGACTTCCCATTATGGAAGATAAAGAATTAAGTCTCTTATATGTACAAACCTCCCCCTCACCCAACAGGTTAAATCAATATTCAGAGTTTACATTTTGCATTATTATGACTCTATATATTGTTTGCAACTGAATCATAGTGTACTACAATTCAATTATTTATCTCAAATAACCCTCCCTCCCAAGTTAATAGTTAACTCATTTTTTTCTTGGCTTCATGTTCTAGGTTCCTATCACTAATTCATATGAAAACTCTGCCTGAAGTCTATCTCTTCTCAGTATGTTTTAACACGATTCTGTCAGTTCCTTTTTTTTACCCCTCTTGGAATTATCTTTCCTGCAGCCATTCAACCGCCTGCTCTTTACTCTCTAGATCTGCAGCACATCTATCAGCCTGGATTTTCTTTCACCATAATTCTGGGGCTTTCCTTTGCCTCTCTTCTGGGTTAGATCACCTGTTTCCTGGATCATATGTCTTTGTTTCCTAATTTGCTGCCTTCCGGTGGTAGAGTAGTTTCTACTGAAGAGTTACAGAGGGACAGAACCCCTCACTTTAAAGGGAATGCGGCTTATGAGTCATCGAAAGCATCATTCTGGCAGTGCCTGTTCTATCAAGTTGCTTAAGAAAAACTTTTCTTATCAGGAATAATTGCTAATTTTAGGAAATGCCTTTTTACATGTACTGAGATAATGATATTATTTTTTCTTTTAAGTTCTTAGTGTAGTGAATTACGCTAAAAGAGTAATGTTAAACTATTCTTGCATTTCTATGAAAAAAACTACTAGTTCATGATGCAATTCTCTTAGTGCAATGTTGGGTTAAATTTTAAATATTTTATTTGGGATTTATGCCTCAATTTGTCTGTGGGTTTCTTCTCGTTTTGTTTGTGGGTATCTTTTCCCCCTCTATTATTACCTGGTTGTGATTCAGTGTTATGCTATACTTGTAGGATGAGCTGAAAACTTTCCGTCTTTTGCTATGTGTTTAACAGTGTAAATAATTCTGGAATTATCTGTTGTTTGAAGGTTTAATACAATCAGAATATTTTCTGGGCATTGTACCCTTTTTAAGATTTTTATTTCCTCTTAAATTTCTTTTATGGTTATTGGTCTTTCTGGATTTCAGTTCCTTTTTGAGTCAATTTTGGTAACACAGTTTCTCTTACAAAATAATCTATTTCAAATAATTTTTCAATTTGGTATAGATTTGTATTTGATTTGCTTCTAATTAAAAATTTTTTACATTTTTTCTCAATCCTAATGTTAATTATTTAAGTCTTCTTTCTTTTATCATGATCACATTTCACAGTTTGTTTATTTAATTGCTCTTTTTAAAGATCACTTATCAAAAAACTAGCTTTTTCATTTGATTAATCAACTAGTTATTTTTGGTTTTTACTTTTATATTTATTAATTTATTTTTTAGCATATTTGATTATTCTTCTCCCCCACTCACCCAACTTTCTTTGTCTTTAGCTTCTTGAGTTGATACTTACTTTATTTATTTTCATAAATCTTCCCACCCTACTCCCAAAATGCAAGTTTTGCTTCATATTTGCACCCTGCAAGGGTATCAATGTAATTTATGCCAATATCAATATAAATATTCTTTTTAATTCTATTTATATTTTGTCTGTTTTTTTATGAGATTAATATTACATTCCAGCATTATTATTCTAGTATATCTCTCTAGTTTCTTTGCAGTAAATCTTTCTGTCATTTTCTTTTATGAATATCTATTATAATTATCATATAACTGGTACTGCAATCTGAGCTTTGCTGTCTTTTAATATTATGATTAATAATATGTTTGGATTTATTGTTCCATTATATTTACTGTGCATTTTTTTCTTCCTGATTTTCTGCCATTGTCTTCCAGCATCTACTGTTGGTGATGAGAAAACAAATACCAATCTGGTTCTCATTTCTTTGTGAGCAACTCCTTATTCTATTCTGGACACTTTTAGGATTTGTCCTCTATGCTTGCAGTTCTGAAAAATCACCAGGATGTGTTTAGGTATTTTATTTTCATTAGTTCTAAAACTTCAAAAAAAATCTATGGACTTACTACTTTGGGTAATATTCTTCTTTTATTTTTAAATAATCACTTTCATTCTCTGTTTCTTCTGGGATTCGTATTAAACAAATATTAGAACACCTACATTTATCCTCCATATTTCCATTTTCCTACTCACACATCTTTGTGCTATGATACTGTGTTTTAGGATAATCTCTCATTTCAATCTTCCAGTTAAAATATTTGATATTCATCTATGCCCATTCTCCTATTCAGTCTACATATTAATCAATAATTACATCTTAAATTTCCAATTATTTCTAAAATAATTTTGTATTATCTATACCCTACCTGTTTTATTTATGGATGCAATATTTTCAAATCTTGCTGAGAGATTTTTTTTTCTTAGCTTTCTGCTATCTCCTTGAGGCAAACAGGCATTCATCATCCCTAGTGAGAGAAAGTCCTCATTGCTGGGCGGTGCATTACTTCCACCTCTGCTATCAGAGCCAGTACGTTTCTATGCCCATTGAGCAAACCCTAGGGTAGCCAAGGAAAGAGGCAGACTGAAATTCACAGAACAGGTTTTGTCCTCCCAACGAGGTAGGATTCTCTTCAATGAGTTACATTTGGAGAGCACTCATTGCACAACCAGTATTTTCCCATTCTCTGCCATTTTGAGGAGTGCATCCACGGGCCTTTTTTCCAGACCTTCTCATAACCAATGCTCTAGTTTTGTTCTATTTCCATCCATGACCATCTGGCCAAACCATTAGCTGTTGCCTATGAACTGCTGTGGATCCGTACTTCTCTCTATCTCTCCTTTCAGGCAAAGTGGAGAACTAGATACACAGCTGAAAGTTTTGCCCATTGTCTATTTTGCGTTCTGATTTTTCTTCTACTGGGCTACTTCTAACTGGGGCTTTCATACATAGCAGTTCAATTTTGGCTAGTGCCAGCATATCTTGCAAAACTGTCAACCAACCTGACATTTTTTTCCTTCTGCAGTCAGTTGTTGTAGGGAACTCCTCACAAGGCCATGGATATTAGTTTGAGGAGAGGTTGCAGTGTTGCAGGAGTGGGTGTCATGGGTATGTGAGTCACTGGCTTATGTAATTTCAGGATCTGCTTGTACTCAGTCTTGCATACAGCCTTTCCAATTGTGCAGTCTCATGGTTTTGATATCCAGTAACACCATTTTTGATTGGCAGGTCAAGTCTCATAGTCACTTATTATTCCATGAGCAGACACTTAATCATTATTAGGACCCCGTAACAAGCCAGAAACTATTTCTTGAAATACTTATTTACTTATTTACTGAAGAGAGTATAGCTTGCTCGAAAAATTACTATTTTTCTATCAAGGCCTGCCAGAGGACTCATATTGTATCTGCATATGTAACAGATACTTTATTGTGTTACTTTTATTTTTTTAAAGATTTTTATTGGGGAATTGGGGGATAGGAACAGCGCTGGGGAATTGGGGGAAGGGGAACAGACAAGTTGCTGTCGTTTTGTTCTTCAGTCTAGTTGTGGAGGATGTTGCTTCACTGGCCCAAGTTGGCACCATCATTGCACTCTTCCTGGGTGAGGCAGATCAGTCTCTGGCTTCTGGATGGCCGCTCACAGCGGCTGCTGGCCGCTCATGCTGGCTGCCAGCGACTCCCGGCAGCCCAACTCCAGGTTGAGCTGTTGTTCAGCATCTTAGCTGTAGAGGGCAGTGTCACTGGCCCTCATATGTGGGATCTGAACCGGAGCCCTCTGGCATCCCAAGCCAGCTCTTAACCAACACGCCACTCGGCCGGCCCCATAGCAGATACTTTAAACCTCACTGGATATAAATGACTTAAAGCCAGAGCTGCTTGAGCTGCAACCTGGACTAGTTATAGAGCCTTGCCTTACCCTGGAACCTGCTCAAACCTGGAAATTTTAAAACATACTCAGTTTGGTAGAAGATTGCATTAATGGCCCCAATTAATGGTCTACATTAGTCCATATACTTGAATGTGTAACTTTGTTGTCCCTTCCTATTCTCACTCTGGGCTTGGCCATGAGACTTACTTTTAAGAAGAGGCTGAAAAAGGTGCTTGTATGTGTCTGCTCCTTTCCTGAATCCTGTATTAGGTTGCTGGAAGATGAGAGACCACATGGAGGAGAGCAGAGTTTTCCCAGCTGAGACTATCCTAGAAAAACCAGTCTCCAGTGGATTCGTGAGAAATAATAAATTACTTGTATTTTAAGCCACTACATTTTGCAGTGGCTTGTTTTGCCTCATTATAGAGGTCATAGATAACCGATACTCTTGGTAAGTGGATAGGAGCAGCACACTCAAATGTGGCACCTGTACACATTGACTCCAAAATTGAAAAAGGCAACCAAACACTGACTTGTTCATTACTGCAGGGAGTTTGAGGTACAGTGACTTATCTTGCATTTTGGGGACGATCTCTCTACATGCTTTCAGAAAACTTGACTCCCAAAAGCATCCCTGAAATTTTCAATCTTGTTAGCTGGCACTGCTGTACGCAGCTGGCTCCTATCTCCTTTCTGCCTTCTAAATTCCATGCGAGTATCTCTCATTGCTGGCATCTAAATAATATGTAAGTCCTTAGCTGCAAAGGAGTCTTGCAACCATATTCATCTTTCCAGATCTTGAAATGTGAAGGCAGGATACAGAATAGAAAGGGCTGTGAGCGGATACCAAGTACCGGTAGAAAATGTTTAATTCCTTCATAACCTGCATCTTGAGAAAACATTGCTAGATGAATTTGCCTTTCTAGCCTAACACTCAGTTTTCTTTTTACATATCTTTCCCCCAGCCAAACAGGACAACTGGTAAATCTGTGACCGTTCCTTTTTTGTACTCTTCATACTAAACTGTTTCCTCTTTTCAGTCCTGCCTGTTAAAATCCTGTTAAACTGTCAGTACTGTTGCAAACATCACTTCTTTTAATAGTTAGGCTTTATGCTTACCCCCAAAGAGATGCTTCCTCTCTCCTTTAAAATTCTTTCATGTTTTATACTTCTCTCACGATACTCCCCTTAGTTCATGTGGCATTATTGTAATATTTGTAAATCTTTAATCACCTTACTCTGCAGTACCAAGACCTTAGGAGTAGGGATCATTTCTTAGCCACTTTTATATCCCATGTAATACTAATAAAATATTTGGTGATGTGTTTGCTCAATGAATATTTGTTGATACCAGTATACCCACAAACACTCTTGTAGATATTGTGCTAAATATTGAGATATTGTACTAAATATGAAATATTACATATCCTTAAGCAAGCTTATGGACTGCTCAAATTGAACAATATCTCAGCCCTATACTTTCTTTTTTTTCAGTAATTTACTTTTTCATTGTGAAATAAACATTTTTTAAATTAGTTTCAACTGTACAACACAGTGCAATAGTTATACTTTTTACCCCTCAAAGTGACAACCCCCTCCCCCAATCTGCCGCCCCACTCCCCTCCCATATCATACATATCTATTACAACTCCCTTGACTCCATTCCTACACTGTACTCCAGGTCCTGTGACTGTATATATATTCAATTATAGTTGACATACAATATTATACAACATCAGCTTCAGGTGTACAGTGCAGTGATCAAACCTCTACCCCATCCATGAAGTGGTCTCTCTAACAAGACATGTGACCACCTGACACCCTACAAAATATTTACAACATTATTGGTTATATTCCCCAAACTGTCTTTCATATCCCAGAGGCAATATTGTAGTTACCTATTTATGCTGTCTAATCCCTTCCCCTTCTCCCTCATCCCCACCCCCCTCCCAACTAGCAGCCATCAGTTGTTCCTCTATATCTCTGAGACTATTGCTGTTTACTTTGCTCGTTCATTCAGTTTTTTAGATTCCACATATAAGTGAGATCATAGGGTATGTATCTTTCTCCGACTGACTTATTTCACTTAACATAATAGTCTCTAGGTTCATCCATATCGTTGCAAATGGTACAATTTCATTCTTCTTTATAGCGGAAGCCCTATACTTTCAAAGAAGGCAAAGTTTATAATACTTTAAATGGGGCTACAATTAGTGGGTTGAGTTCTCTCATGACCTACTGGGGCAAGATTCAACAGGAGAAGGTGGGAAAAATAATGGAACTTATTCCTTTAGAGCTTATTTTTAATGAATAACCTTTGGCTCTAGGAAGTACTTGAACCATAAGAAAGAGTTCATAAATACCAATTTGCTTTACTTCCTAGCCAGTCCTAGCTTAAGCACAGCGAAAAAGAAGCTTCTGGCTACGTTAGTTATTATATGATAGAACGTACTCTGTCTTCTCAGGTCCTGCAGCATGTGCAGATTCCTGGTGCATGTTATTCTCAAGCTCCACAAGTAGCTGGTGAAATCCCTTCCCAGATTCCCTTCCTCCTGCTGATAGAAGAGAGTCCTGATTGGTTTTGACTGCAAATGGGCCATCTTTAATTGAGTTAGCTGTTGACTTGACATTCACGGGGCTTTTCCTCTGCCATGTTCTATTAATAGGGGGAAATGGGTGGAGAAGCAACCTCTTGTGCCATATTCTGTTCAGCTGCGTGTTGTGCTTTGGGAAATGGCGGAAGCCAAGAAGGAAAGGGAGAGGTACAGTCTGTGGTGACTGAATCCACCAGACTGTGGGTATATAAATTTCTCCACTCTATGCCTGAGTGAGACTGATGTTTTGCAGGCCCACATAGGATGATCTTCTCTATATGAAAACATGGACGTCAAGTGTTGTATTCAGACATGAGCAATGACTGCCCTCTGTTGTTTCCGAATTAGGAAAATGGAGACTCCAAAAGCTGGGTGCCAGCGGAAAAATCAACAAATATAGCTGTCACTGAGGAAAGCAGTTCAGCAAGATTTTGTTTTACTCTTTGCCAAACTCAACTCACCAATGTGCAGGCTACATATGTTTAGAATTAGCAAGTAATGTTTTATCCTTCATTTCCCCATTTCCCATCCCCCACTCTAGATGTTGCTTGTCCAACATGGAAGTAAGCGTCCAGGCTCCTGAGGTCACCCATCTCTCAATACAGATGCAGTGAAAACGGCTCCCTCCCAACTGAGCGCTTCCAAACTGACCACCTTGCTTACCCAGCTCTCATTAGGTCTGGAGCTGTTTTATTTTCATAGCTCTCTGGAGGGCTAATGAGCTTTTAAGAAAAACACCTGCAGCGACTCTAGATTCTACACAGCTACCTACGTTTTCAGAGAATGTTTTCAAGAGCACCTTGTTGGGGGCAAATCCTTTTGCCCAGATAAATGGGATTGCGGCTATGGGGGAACTTAATCCAACATCCACATTCACTTCTTTTTTCACTGATACGCCCAAGCTCTAATGCCTTCATTTCCCCTTCATTTCCAACAGCAAAGCCTCCTTGACCAGAAAAATAAATGTGCAGTTGGCAAGAGCTGAATAGAGGTCTGCTTAAATGATTTTTAATTTATGTTAAAATGCTAAGAGCAGTTTTCCAGGTCCCCGTGAATACCTCACAAAATGGAAGTTTTTCAAAGCCTACCTTTAAAAAAAGGAACTAAGAGATTTTAAAACCTTCCTTTTCATTTTAGCTGCCCCAACTGTATCTTTTATTCCTGCTCTACTGGGATCCAGCTAGTTGGGAGCTTATACTGAGTTATGCTTAGAGCTCTGGTCTGGAAGTCTGAGACCTGTCTTCTATTCTTGCCTCCAAAACAGATAGTGGTGTGAGGTTGAGCTTATCATTTACTCTCCGCACCTCCACTTCTCTTTTTATGCAAAGGACAATGACTTGATGTAAAAGATTTAAAGAATCATAATCATGTCTTTAAAAACTACTTATCATTTCTCAGTGTTTTCACATTTGCAGCATGTACTATTTCTTTTGATTGGTGTCTTCTTGGAAAGAAAATACAAACTAATTGACAATCTAAACTGTGTACTCTTGAGACCCTTGATAGTTAATGGCCTTTTTAAAACCGGGTTGACTTTTGTCTGCCGTCAGGATATACCTAGGTTACAAAAGTTGTTTACTGAACAAAGATATAATCATGTATTGGGTTGTCGGAAAAGTCATGACGCATTTTCACAATGAAAAACGTAGAAAAAATACGTCATGACTTCTCTGACAACCCAATAGGTACACACCAGGAGCTAAGTGCTTACAAAGTAAGAATTATCTTAAATGTTGAAACCAGGTTTAAACATGTGCTATTTTAAAGAAAACTGTTAGGGTTCACTCTCCAAATGAATAGAAATACTATCTTATTAAATGATTTTTATAGTGATACCACTCCATTATTTAGGATAATAGTTATTGATTCTTCTTCTTCATTGAGGTGGTCAATCATCCAGTACATTTTTTAGTTTTTAGATTTAGGTTTTTGCCTTGCACTGTGCTGAGTCCTGTAGGGGATGCTAAAGACATAAAGGTCTTGTCTCTATGGAATTTATAGTTTGGTTTAGGGCACAAGATTAGTGTGTGTGTGTGTGTGTGTGTGTGTGTGTGTGTGTGTGTGTGTGTGTGTGTAAAACACAACTGGTCGGGGTTAAATGAGGCATGCTGATTCTAAATGCAAGCAACTCAGAGAAGAAAAACACCATGAAAATGTAAATGATCATGGAAATTTAAGACGGCCTAGGTAAGAGATGAGAGAGGGCACTTTTGGATGGGAAACCCGCAGGAAAGACCAAGGGGAGGAGCTCTGTAGCCTGATACTCAGCTCTCTAGCAGGCATGTCCGTCTAGGTGGCTCAAAACAAACACCAAACTGAACTTACCATCTTGTCTCTGAAACTCTTTTTCTGTGCTCCAGAATTCATCAGATGACACCAGTATCCACCCTGTTTCTTACCAGAGAACAGGGAGTCATCCTAAATCTGCCACTCTCCCTTCCCTCCTACAGCGATTCTACCACCTCTGTTCTGGGGCTGCCTTATGAGAGCGTCCGGGGTGCTCACTGCCAAGAACTGAGATAAGCTCAGCATCGTTACTCACCCTGTGCCTTAGCGTTTATTTCAGTTCTTCTTTGTCGTTAGTTTCCTTGGAGAGGTCTGTCCTGAATTTCTCATCTTGGCCTAATGTTTCCAATCAGTGAGCCGATTTAGACTGACTGCCCAGCTCTAATCAGGCCCTTCCCTGCCTTAAAACTTCCGGGTTAGTTTCCTCACGTGGCAGCCCAGCTCTGCCCAGCTAGCTGGGACACCAGACTCTGGCTACAGTCTCAGCTTTGCCGATCATCTCTTGAGCCTCCCTGCTCTACCTGGCTTAGTTTACACGTTCATAATCTTTTGACTGGTGTGGTAGATTGAGTTAATATGTCCCACAGATCTTTACTCTTCCCTTCCATACCCTTTGGATGGAGAATCCTACTGTGTCCTATAGATATCGAACTTGGCCATGTGACTCTGGCCCATGGGATGTGAGCAGAAAGAATAGTGTGCTAGCTCCAAGCAGAGGCTTCAGAGACTTGGCCCGTTTCTGCCTGCCTCCCCTGCACTCTTGCCATCCAATAGCAAAGCATGGCCCACAGAAGCCATCGCTCCTTCATCCTAGGTCCTGAGATGAAAGAGCCATGGAGCACACATGAATCCTCTGGAGTCTGGAGGCACGCCCAGCCCAGTCAGGCTCAGTCCAGCTGTGTTAAAACCAACCCACAGCTGACCCACAGACCCATGAGTCAAAAATAATGTTTGTTGTTGGAGGAAGGTTTTGGAGGAAATGAATATTTGTTGTTGTAAACCACCAAGATTTTAGATTGTTTATCACTGTGGTAGAGCTTGACACATATAGCAAATTTCTGCAGAAACCGCCTGCCTAACCTCTGGCCTCCGGTCTTCTGGCCTTCCCTTCACATTGAATTCAGCAAAAATTCCTCAATAGCTCCCATGTCCCACAGGGTAAAAATCCAATATGAAATAAAAGACTTACTGTATTTCCCCATGTGTAAGACTCTCCCATTTATAAGACACACCTTAATTTTGGGGCCCAACATTTGAAAAAATGTATTGCAGAAAGTTATTGAACTCAAGTTTTTTTTTTTTTTTAAGATTTTTATTGGGGAATTGGGGGGATGGGAACAGTGCTGGGGAATTGAGGGAAGGGGAACAGACAAGTTGCCGTCGTTTTGTTCTTCAGTCTAGTTGTGGAGGACATTGCTTCACTGGCCCAAGTTGGCACCATCATTGCGCTCTACCCGGGCGAGGCAGATCAGTCGCCGGCTTCTGGACGGCCGCTCACTGCAGCTGCTGGCTGCTCACGCTGGCTGCTGGCTGCTGGCTACACACGGTAGCCCATGGCAACCCACTGCCACAGGGGCTGCAGCCTACGCCGTCGCTGGCGACTCACGACAGCCCAACTCCAGGTTGAACTGTTGTTCAGCATCTTAGCTATAGAGGGCAGTGTCACTGGCCCTCATATGTGGGATCCGAGCCGGGGCCCTCTGGCATCCCAAGCCAGTTCTTAACTGTGGGGCCACTTGGCCGGCCCCTGAACTCAAGTTTTATTCATCATAAAATTCATACAACTCCTCATCACTTGCGGGAAATGCAAGTAAAAAACATCTACAACCACTGTATAAGACGCACCCAGTTTTTAGACCCCAAATTTTTCAAAAAAGGGTGTGTCTTGTACATGGGGAAATACAGTACCTGCCCAGCCTGGGCCCCAAACCTCTCCCTGACCCTTCCTTCTGCCACCACCCATCCAGCCCTTTCACCTGCAAAACCCTGTAAGGTTTAGTGTTGCCACACCTGGAAAGTCTTCCCTGGCTGTCCCTACCCTCTCAAAACAATGCGCACAGTTCCATAATAGCACACTTTGTTTTGAAAGAGATTATTTTTATACCTCTCTTTCAGCTAGATTGTGAACAATTTGCTGATAGGAAGTTTCGTCTTTTCATCTTTTCACTCTCAGGGTTTAGCATTGTTTCAGGCATAGTTTAGGTACTCAGGAAAGGAAGCAATGAATGTTTAGTTGATTTGGAAGGTGAATTGGCTTAATGTTCCTCTCATCTATCTGGTTGAACCATTTTCACTTAAGCTGTACCATGAATTTGGATTACCCCACCTCTCTCACCAAGATGCTATTTCTCAAACTATACTTGAAACATTGACTGAACACTCTCATACAGCCAGTCCTCAGATTAAGAAATAAAGCATTCCTAGCACCCTCCTTTTTCTCTTACCAGTCACTACAACCCCTCCCCAGAGAGAAGCACTGTTCTGACTTTCATCACCATAGATTTCTTATATATAAATGGAATCATAAGGTATATCCACTTTTGTGTCTGGCGTTCATTCTTTTGCTCAACATTATAATTTATGAGATTCATTCGCATTGTGTATAGCAATAGTTCATTTTCACTTCTATATAGTACTCTGTGATATAAATATAACACAATCTGTTTGTCCATTCCACTGTGAATAGATATTTAGGTTGTTTCCAGTTTTTTACTCTTATGAATAAAGGTGCCATGATGTTTTTGTTTGTACTTTTTGGTGTGTATATATGAATTTCTGTTGAGAATACATAAACTCAGGAGTGGAATCTCTGGGCCACAGAGTGTATATATGTTCACTTTTGGTGTACACTTCTAGATTCTTCTCCAAAGTGACCATACCAATTGACGCTCTCATCAATGGTGTGTGAGAGCTCCTCTTACGTTACACATCCTCACCAACTCCTGATATAGCCAGGCCTTTTAAGTTTAGTAATTCTGAAGGACACGCGATGGCTTTAATTTGCCTTTCACTGATGACAAATGACATTGAGCACTTTAAAAATAAGTTTACTTACCATTTGGATATCTTTTATGAAATCCCACTTTTCTATCACATTACCTTTTATTTATAAGAATTCTCTGAAATCGATTTGCAAAAATTTTGTATACTATGTTTTGCTTCTATCTCCCCAAGAGAGATTGGCTTATAATTTTTCTTTTTTGTTAAAACCTTGTCAGGTTTTGAGTAAAGTTTATTCTGGTCTCATGAAATGAGTCAGAACGTGTTATTTTTATATTCTCTGGAAAAGTTTAATGTAAACTGCTGTTATTTTTAATCTTTATGAGGCAGTGTACATAGTGTTTAGGCCTATGGAGCCTGTGGAGCCCTGGAATCAGACTGCTGAGATTGAATCCTGGCTTTGCCACTTTCTTATCGTGTTGACAATGGGGAAGTTTTATAACCTCTTTGTGTCTTAGCTTTCTCATCTATGAAATGGGGGTAATAAAGGTACCTCCTTTCTAAAGTCGGGATATTGAAGAGTTTTGCATGTAAAATTCTTACTATTGTGCTAGCATTTAGTAGGAGTTTAATTATTGTTATTTATCCATCTGATCAGTGCTTTTGCTTATGGTGTAGTCTTTTATAGAAGCTGAAGCTGTATTCTCTTTCTGGTGTTGGTTTAACAGCAAGCCTCCCATGGGTTGAGAAAAGTAAGTAGAACCTTGTAAAGGGGATGCCAAAATCAAATTCTTCTTTACACTTGGCTTTCTCTCAGGCATATTTTTTTCTTTTCTCCTTTTTCTCTATTTTGTGAAATGTCAGGGAAGAGACATAAGCAGCTTTCTGTGGAAATGGTACCCAGAGAAAGACACGGATCTTAGTCATGGTACTTGCTTGGGGTTTTGGCAGTGTCCTAGGTGGGTGTGAGTCCACATGGCAAATATTCCAGTGGTTAGAGGGGAGGTAGCACTTCGATTTTCACTGCCTGGGTAACTGACCTCAGAGATCCTCAGTTTTTCTTTTCAACAAAAGGAAGCCCAGCCTTCCCCGGGTGTGGTTTGAATTCCTGATTTGGTGGTTGTCAGGGGCTCTGAAAAATACCGTGCAGCTTTAAAGCAATGATAGAGTCATTACTATGCAAATCTTCTTTTTTTTTCTTTCAGCCTTTGTGTCACTAAAATACCACTTAAGTGGGATGTCTGTTTTCATCTGGCTTATATCTGAGATTTAAGACATATGGCTCTCTGATTAACTCTGAAACCATTAACACCACATCTTCATCAGTAAAACCACAGAAATTAGGGTTAAACGGGGCCTCCTGTGATTTTCTCTATTCTTTTTCCAGCTTTACTGGTTTCTCTCTGCTTCCCCTGCGTCTTCTTTCTGTCTGCTTTTTACTTTGGAATAAATTACCCGTTCTAGACCACCAGTACCTACTCCCACCCCAACGTACACACATTCTTCCTCTTGCACAGTGCCTGACCTATACTACTTCACGCAGGCAGTGCTCCTCTAATCCTTCTTTCTGAGCAAAGAAAAATAGAAAGATGACAGTGAAAACTGCTGTGGTTCCCACTGTTGACAGGTATCTGGTCCCCTGAAGAGTCGCTCCACTCTGAACTCTATGCAGCCCCAGCAATCTTTGCCGTTTCAAAAAATAATTTTCATAATCCTGTGCTGTTACTTAACCTTAGTTGTTTGAAATTCTATTCATCTTTTGTAGTACAGATCAAGTGTCAACTTATTTGTACTTATTTATACTTATTTATACTGATGTCAGAATGAGATGATGGACTTTGCATTTTGTCTGTACCCCTATTGTAGCATTCATACTGGTCACATTTTTTTTTTTTTAAATGACCACAGGCCCAAAATGGAGTGACTTATGTTAAGCCCCACGCCACTTAACCAAGACCTAACTTAATTATAGTTTTGGCTCTCCCAGAAATGGAATCTTAAGCCAGCCAATCAGGAGTCACCTCATCAGCACTAGTTAGGTAATCTGTCTGATAGACCCCTGACATCCCCTGAAGGAAAGTGACCTTGCAATAACCAACCTGTTCTTTGCCTAGTCAATGTGTGATTTATAGTCATCATTTCTTGTTCTGTCTCTATCTGTGGATTTTCCCCCTGGTCGTGTGTGACATTCTTATGCTTCTCGGCACGGTTGGTCATTTTCTGACCGGGTTTCACACGCTGTATTTGACATTGTCGAACTCCTGATTTTGTTGTATTCCTTTAAAGAGTGTTGTGCTTTGTTCTGGTAAGCAGTTAAGTGATGCAGGTCAGTTTGATCCTTCTAAGCTTTGCTAGGGTGAGTTGAGAGCAGTCTTTACTCTCGTGCCGGCTTCGCCCAAGGATTAGGTCTTACCTTTCTGAGATCCCTACCGAATGCTCTGCGTGTTATGGAGTTTCTCTACCCTGTTAGACTGCAGGTATTCTTAGCCCATTCTGGGGATGCTTCTGCCTACTGCTCTCCTGCTGCCAGACTCAAGGAGTTATAGTCCACGGATGCAGAGATCAGTACTCTGCCAAACATGCCAAGTCGGGATGCCTTTGCAGATCTTCAAAGCTGTCTCTTCACAGCTTCCTCATCTCTGGCACTCAGCTCCATAAATTCTAGTCTCCGGGACTCCCCTGACCTCTAATCTCTGCTCAACTCTGCCAGGATACTAGGCCATGTAAAATCCTCTCCTAGAGCCATGTAGGAACTGCTGCCTAGTGAAAACCAAGAAAAACATAGGCCCCGTCTTGTTTGCTCCCCTTTTCTCAGGGATTAACGTGGCCTGGTGTCCAATGTCTGAAAAGAGCTGTTCCATATATTTTGTCTAGTTTTCTAGTTATTTATAGTGGAAGGGTGATTCTCAGAGCCCTTCCATGATATTTCTGTTTTCTATTAACCACATTTAAAAGCCATTTTATTATTTTCTTCTTTTGGAGCACTGAAATTTTCTTTGTTTCATAATTTTATTATATTGGTTCAGAAAATGCCCTATTCTTCTAGTGGTTACCCTTGAACTTAGGGTTCTTTCAACAGGGATCTGTGAATCCGGGTTACCACATGCACTGCACAGGTTCGCACTGAGCAACTCCAGGAAAAACTATTCACATGTACTTAGTTGTGCAACATTACAGCTGGTATACCTTAGGATCTTTATATATCTGATCATACTTTTATTTTTTCTTATTGTTGAATGATAGTTTGTCTGGAAATAGAATTTCATGTTTAAAGTTATTTCCCTTTAGATATTTCAAGATATCACTCACTCCTTTTAAAAAATAGTCACCTATGTTTCCTTTGGGATGTCTGATGTAAATCTGATTCTCCTTCCATTCTAGATAGAGTCTTTCTGGTAGCTTTTAGAGTTTTGTAGTTATCCTTGATGTTTTAGAATTTCAGTGCCAGGACGCAAAGTGTAGGTTTTAAAACACTTGTTTCTGCTTGGCAATCTGTTGGCTTTTTCTATTTGAGGACTCGTGATGCTCTTAAGTTCTGAGAAAATTTTTTGCCATTATTATTTTAGTTTTTGCCTGTCTGACAATCTCGCTCGTCTCTCCTTTTGAGAGTACTAATAAACAAAGGTTGGTATATCTGTACCTGTTCTAGTCACTCAGAAATTTTATCATAAAAAAAACATTTTCTTTTATTTTTTTGCTGCATGTTAGAATTCCTCAGTTACATTTTCTAATTCTGTAGTTCTTTAACTCTGCCCTGTTGGTAATTATCCCATCTATAGATTTTTTAAAAGTATTTTTATTTTGAAATAATTTTAGGTTTATAAAAATTTTATAAAAATAGAGTTCCCATACTCTTTTGCCCAGGTTGCCCTATTGTTAACATCTTACAGAATCATAGCACAATTATCAAAACTAATACTGGTACAGAAGTATTAATTAAAATGTAGACTTTATTTGAATGTTACCAGTTTTTCCATTAATGTCCTTTTTTGTGTTGTGTTCCAGGATCCAATAAGGATCTCACATTGGATTTAGTTGTCATGTCTTTTTATTCTCCTCCAAACTCTGACAGTTGTTTAGTCCTTCCTTATCTTTCACGACCTTGGCACTTTTAAAAACAGCTTTGTTGAGGTGTAATTGACATACAATAAATCGCACATATTTAAAATGGATAATTTGATACATTTTGGCATATGTATACACCCTGAAACCATTACCACAGTTTAAATAACGAACATATCCATTACTTCCAAATTCCAAAATTTCCACATGCCCCATTAGAATCCTTCCCTAATGTCCCTACGTAGCCAGCAACCACTGATCTGCTTTCTGTCACTTTAAATTAGTTTTAATTTTCTAGAAATTTACATAAATGGAACAATATGGGATGTACCCTTCTTTTGGTCCTAGCTTTTTTTTCTTAGCATAATTATTTTGAAGTTGATCCATGTTGTAGTGTGTATCAGTAATTCATTCCTTTTTATTGCTGGAATATTCCATTGTATTGATACATAGTTATATACTCAGCTGTTGATGGACATTTGAGGTTGTTCCCTGGTTTTAAAGATAAAGTTGCTTTGAACATTCCTGTACAAGTTTTTGTATGGATACATGCTTTCATTTCTGTTGACTAAATAGGTAGGAGTGGAATGTCTTGATCATATGATATATGTGTTTAACTATTTAAGAAAACTGCCAAATTGTTCTCAAGATGGTTGTACCATGTTAAATTCCATACAGTACCATGTTAAATTCCATAAATTAACTGATTATTTTTTATATAGTGCAAGGTATAGATCAAAGTTCATTTTTTTTCATTTAGGTGTCCAATTGTTCCACTATCATTTGTCAAAAAGATTATCTTTTCTCCACTCCATGGCTTTTCTACCTTTGTTGAAAATCAGTTGTCCATATACATGGAGACATTTATAGTTTTTAATTTTAATAATTATATGTTTAATTTCCAAGATTCCTAATTTTTATATCTGCCTCATATTATGTAGCTGCACATTACTTTTCAAATCTACCATTTTCATCAAAATTATACATTTAGGGGTTGGCCGAGTGGCTCACTTGGTTAGGAGTTAGCTTACGAGCGTGAGCTCTGAGCAACAGGGCCGCTGGTTCGATTCCCACATGGGCCAGTGACACTGCGCCCAAGCTGAGCTGCTGCTTAGCTGCCAAAAGGTGACAGGATGGCTCAGCTGGTGAGAGCACATGCTCCTAATAACAAGACTGCCTGTTTGATGGCGGGCTACACCCGCCCGCAACTAAAGGCTGAACTCGGCACCTTGAGCTGAGCTGCCACTCAGATGGCTCAGTGGATAGAGCATGTGCTCTTAACAACAAGGCTGCTGGTTCGACTCCCGCAGGGGATGGTGGCTACTCCCACCCACAACTAAGATTGAACACAGCACCTTGAGTTTAGAGGCCACGAGCTGCGACGGGAAGCTAGATGGCGACTGGCACCCTCCACAACGAAGATTGAAGAACAACAACTTGATTGGTCCTTCTTCCCAGTTCCCCAATTAAAAATAAAATTATCCATTTATATAGTTTAAAAAATTAAATAATTCTATAAAGATCGTTACAGAAAAACAATAGCAGATCCTGTGTCCTGTCCCACATTCCTCCACCCATAGGAAAGTAATTTTTTCTAGCTACTTGTTTTGTTATTTGGTGTTTATGTGTCTAATAACATGTCATATTGCTACCTCTTGACCCTAGTTGTAGGCATAATCTATTCACTTTCCTTAATGGAGAATGAAGCTTTTACTATTTTTTCTCCCCCTTGTGTCAAACATATACACATACTTTCTATCCTCAACACAGTATTTCAGAATAGTTTTATAGTTATTTTCTTCAGGGCAATATTTATTCCTTTGGTCATTATGAATGTGAAGTAAACTGTGACAACTGCTTGTCTCTGGAGTTTAATCATTTTCTTTTTTGGGGACGAGGGTCATTTGCTTAGTTTTCTAGGTAGCATATTTCCATCTCCAAACACTGCCAATGGAACATCTCCTTATGTTCAGACATAACAGTTTCACGTTTTGGAAGAAATTTCTCTCAAGCCTTTTACAGGTTCTAATATGGACAGGTTGCCCCTGTCTTACTTCTGAAGAGAGGTCATTCTAGGGTCCTGACACCATCAGTTTAAAACTCATTGGGGCCCTGAATTTCTTGTTTCTGGAATCCTATGGATTCCTTACTTCTTTTACTCCTTCAGTTTGATAGAAAATAGCCTCTAATAACTTCCTGAGAAAGGTTCTGTGGGAGATAAATTTATGGGATCCTGCCCTGTCTAGAATATTCTTTCTTTGACCCTCACACTTGATTGATAGTTTCCCTGGCCATGTATGTCTAGGTTGTAAACCCTTGTCTTAATAATTTTGAAAACATTTCTCGATTGTCCTCTAGATTCCAGTGTTGCTTCTAAACACCTGGAAGGCATTCTGATTCCTGAATTTTTATATTTGACCTGTTTCTTCTTTGGAGCCTGTTCCCCAGCCTTTCTTTGCTCAGCACCATTCCCCCGCTTCTGTTTTCAGTGATAACTTCTGCACTAATCCATGAGCTTTGGGGAGATTCTGTGGGATAAATTAGAGTGGCATTGGCTTTCTCTGCTAGTAGCTTATGGTTTAGTCTCCCAAGGACTGTTATTTCCTTCTTGTCCGGAGGCTTTCTAGCTTCACATATTCTGTAGAGTCTTCTCCTATTCTTCCCATTCTGGTGGATCTTTGCCTTAAAAAACTGTTCCTTTAATTAGGTTTCAAAATGAAACAAAGAAGATGTGCATGCTCAATTTGCCATGTTTATCCAGCAGCATCCTGTTTTAAATTTTTTTATTGGGTTGTCGGAAAAGTCATGATGTATTTTTTTCTCTGTTTTTCATTGCAAAAATGTGTCATGACTTTTCTGACAACCCAACAAATTGATGTATAACATACATATATGCAATAAGATGTGTAAAACACACTAATTTTAAGTTTACAGCTTGATGTATTGTTACAAAAAATGCATCTGTTTATCTATCTATCTGTCTAATCATTAGATAAATCAAGACAGGGAGCAATTCTAGCATCCCATTAAGTATTTTTGTGCTTCTTCCCTGACAATATCAATTCCCTATAACAACCTCTTTTCTGACTTATATCATCTTCAAATAATTTTGCTTGTTATCATAGTTAATAGAAAGGTCATTATTACATGCTCATTTATTTCTGGCTTACCTCACTCAACAGAGGGTCCGAGAGATTCATCTGTGTCGTTACATGTGTCAGTAAAACAGGGGGGTGCGAAAGCTCACTCACGTCAGCTCGTGATGGTGAGCCTCTCTGTCCAGTTCTGCATTCTATGACCTCATGTTGATCACTTGAAATTGGCCATGTTGGGAGTAGTTACACCACAAAAATCAGAAAACACTACCAATCAGGACTTTTTTTCCTCCCTGGAGAGCCAGGTATTAAATGTTTACAAGCACATCACTGCAGTAACATTTTTCCTTGTATTGCTGTGTACTGTTCCACTGTATGGCGATACTGCAAGTTACTTATTCACAATCTTGTTGATGGATATTTTGGTTATTTCTAGCTTCTGCCTATTATGAATAAAGCTGCTATGAGCATTCTTGTTCATGTCCTTTTACAAACATATATATTTATTTCTTTGGGGTATATACCTTGAAGTATAATTACTGGGACATGGGGTGGGTAGATATTTAGTTTTAGGAGATAGCGCCAAACAGTTTTTCAAAAGGGTTGTACCAATTTATGCTCCACCAGAAATCCAGTTGCTCCATGTTCTTACTAACCCTTGGTTTTTTAGTACTTTTCAATTTTGCTGGAGGTGTGATGATGTCTCTGTGGTTTAAATTTGCTTTCCCTGATGAGTAATGAATTGGGGCCTCTTTTCATATATGCATTGGCCATTTGTATATCTTCTTTTATAACACATCTGGTCATTTCCTTTTCCCAATTTTAAATTGTGTTCTAAAAATATATTCTGTACAGAAATCTTTTGTTGGATTTTTGTGTCATAGGTATTTTCTCCCACCCTGTGACCTGTCTTTTCACTCTCTTAATGGTATCTTTTGATGAACATAAATTACATCCAACTGAACATTTTTTTTCTTTTATGGTTAGTGCCTTTTGCATATTGCTTAAGAAATCTTTGCCAGCTCCAGCGTCTAAAGATACTCTCCTATATTTTCTTCAAAAGTTTTTATAATACTTTTACCTTCTATAGTTATGTCTATGATGAACTCAAATTAATTTTTGCTTATGATATGAAGTAGGCGTGAAGGTTCACTTTTTTCCCCATTTAGCTATCTAATTGCTCCAGTATCATATGCTAAAATTATTATCTTTTCCCTACAGAATTTCAGTGACTTTTTTTTTTTTGTAAATCATTTGATTGTGTGTGTGTAGGTTTAAATATAATTCTTTTTTCTGTTTCATTGGTCCAATATCACACTATCTTAATTCCTGTAGCTTTTTATATTAGGTCATGCAAACTCATAGTGTTATTCCTCCATATTAGCTCACCTTCAAGATTGTCTTTCCAGGTCCTTTAAATTTTCATATAAATTTTAGATTCATTTGTCAATTTCCAAAACAAACAAACAAAAAAATCCCTGTGGGGATTTGATTTTAAGTTTCATTGAATGTATAGATAAATTTGGGAAGAATGGAAATCTTCATAACCTTGAGTTCTTCCAATCTATTAATATATTGCATCTCTATTTAATTTAGATATTCTTTAATTTTTCTTTAATATTTTGTAGTTTTCAATGTAGTATTCATAAGCTTTTGTTAGATTCATTTCTAGTTATTTGATTCTTTTATAAAATTGAATGTAGTATTTTTAAAATTTTCATTTTCCTGTTGTTTTTGTTAGGTCATAGAAAAGCAATTAATTTTTGTATATTGATTTTGTTTTCAATGACACTCTAAATTCACTTATTAATTCTAATAGTTTAAAGATTATTTTGTATTTTCCGTATATATAGTTGTGTCTTATGCAAATTAAGACACAGTTTCTTCCTCTTTTCCAATCTTTATACCTTTTCTTTCCTTTTCTATTGCATTGACTAAGGCCTTCAGATCAATGTTGAGACTATGTGATGATGGTACACATTCCTGTCCTTGTGACAGATATTACTGGTTGTCATCACTGAGGGGGTGGTGCCTGGTGAGTAGAGGCCAGAGATGTGGCTAAACCCCCTACAATGCATAGGCCATTCTCCCACAACAAAGGATTATCCAGCCCCAGCATCAACAGTGCTGAGTTGAGAAACCCTCCTGTAAGGAAAAGTGGACTAACATCTCATAAACCTTAGGGCGGGGCGGCTGATATGTATAACCTTGACCCCCAATCATTAGAAAACATTAGATTATGATCAGTGCACTCTAAAATGTTAGGAATGCAAGAAAGATTTATGCAAAAATCATTAAGATTTGCAACGATTTGGGATTTAAAGACGTGTTTCAATTGTCTAAACAATACATTTGTGTGGAAGGCCTCATTTCCAAATAGTGCGAAATGCAAAAAGTATTACAGAAGGGAAGACCTCTTTACAATTTTTATATTGTTCAATGATAATTTAAAAAACATTTCTGGCTTACTGGTTTGATATTTGCACAAAGAGATTTTTTTTTTTAAGTTCTAAAACAAACTGCGGTTTGTACTTCAGGGCCCCAGTGAACATTCTTCCTCCCTATAGAGAATTTTTACACAATAGTGGACCCAGACCTCAGCAGCATCTGCCTATCAGCTGGGAATTCATTCAGAAGGGGCTTCTCCTGCAGACCAATCGTCCATTTCACTTTCAGGGCTGGGTCATGGACGAGCCAACTAAATTGGGAGTAATTGCAGCGTATTTCTGGAATTCATCTGCATGTGGTAGAGTAGTGGAGGGAAGGTGGCAAGAAAGGCAGTTATGCAGAAGTTCAGGAAAGGATAAAATGTGCTGGAAATAAAACAAATAAGCAACAACATCTGGAAACTGATTAAAAAAAGGCAAGCACTGAAAGCGCATCTGGGGAAGAGAAAACAGGACCCAGATTGCCCTAGATGTATAAGGATCAGGAGCCTAGAGAAAGTGCTACTAAAAAAAAAAAAAAAAAAAAAAAAGATGCTTGATTTTCTTAAAAATTTGGAGGTATTAAAACATTCCTCATCTATACCTTTTCTTCCTGACCAAGAAATCTCTATCTGTATTTCAGCATGCTTTC
>NW_017731714.1:939074-957349 GCF_001890085.2 Hipposideros armiger
AAAAAAAAAAAAAAAAAAAAAAAAAAAAAGACCCTGTGGCCTGGTGACATGCACCAGGAAGCAAACAAATTTGGAAATTTGGCTTGGCTTCCTGACCAAGAAATCTCTATCTGTATTTCAGCATGCTTTCTGAGCCGTAAAATATGTGCAGGAACGAAGCCCAGAGGAGCCAGAGATTCCAGTGGTAAGGAAAGATAGCACTGCTTCGGCAAAATACAAAAAGGTTCGGAGCTGAATGTAAATAGTTTCTGTAACTGACATGTTATTATTTTAGGGAGAAATAAGCAAATTTTATTGTGCCTTTGATCACTGTATTTATTTCTTTACATTCCACCCATCTCCTCAATGAAATATTTTCTTGAGTCCTGGATCACAATATCTCCAAGCTGCCCAGATGACACTGGCTTGCGATGTGGCATAAGTGTATTTCTCAGTATGTTAATAACATAACACTGAATAATAGCCTCATTGGCACCACTGGTCATAAGTCATGCTATCATCACACTCTGCAACCATGCAGGGCCAATCATAATTCTCTCCATCTGTCTACAGGATGAGGCCATTATTCACTGGTCCTCTGTGTCCTCATTTAAGTCATGGAGGAATGAATGTAGAATGCAGTTTTAAGATACAAGGTGAGTCTGTCTTATCACGTCTCCAGGGGTGATGAAGTGAAGACTGCCAGAGCCTCTGGCTGGTGTTTCTTGCGGAGACTCAAAACTATTAACAGGACAGAATAGCTGTCCCTGTTAGGACTGTGATAGGACTGTTTGTCAAGACCCTGGTCATGTTACTTGGGAAACTCACAGACTTCTTCCTCTTACAGTATTTTCATTGTTTGTTTTCGCTTTCTCTTCCCTTTAGTTCTTTTGGGAGAGAAGCATTGGCCCACTCTGTAATGCCGAGCCCTGAGGTTTAAAGAAAGGACACTACAGCAGGTCCTCGAATGATGTCATTTAACTCAATGTCATTTTATTGTAAGTTTGATGAGATGCTGAGCGAGCTTAACTGTTGTTCATATCAATTAGCCTGTGGTCACATTGGTTTCATTATACATCGTTTTACTTAAAGTCACACAACCTATCCACAAAATTAAGTGAGGACTTACTATATTTTGTGGTCCACAATATACTAATCTGTGGAGAGTAGGATGGCAGGGAAATCTTTTATTCATAAGGTATATTGCCTGTAAAAAAAAATGACACAATACACAGCACCACTGTTATGGGTTGAATCCCCCCTACCCTCAAATTCATATATTGAAATCCTAACCCCCAGTACCTCAGAATGTGACTGTGTTTGGAGATTGGCCCTTTAAAGAAATGATTAAGTTAAAATGAGGCTATTAAGGTAGGCCCTAATACAATGTGACTGGCATCTTATAAGAAGACAAGATCAGGACACAGACTCACACAACAGGAAAACCATGTGAAGCTATAGGGAGAAGATGGCCATCGACAAGCCAAGAAGAGAGGCCTGAGAGGAAACCAACCCTGCCAACACCTTGATCTTGGGCTCCTAGCCTCCAGAACTGTGAGATGATAAATTTCTATTGTTTAAGCCACCCAGTTTATAGTGCTTTGTTATGGCAGCCCTAACAAACTAATACACACATATACATATTTTTTTTTTTTTAAGATTTTTTGGGGGGAGTTGGGGAATGGGAAACAGTGTTGGGGAATTGGGGAAGGGGAACAGCCAAGTTGCTGTTCTTCAGTCTTAGCTGTGGAGGGCGCAGCTAGCTCAGCTCCTAGTCCAGTCGCCATCCGGCTGCCCGTCGGCAGCTTGTGGCTGCTCAGTTCAAGGTGCCATGTTCAATCTTAGTTGCTGGTGGGTGTAGCCCACCATCCCATGCAGGAGCCAAACCGGCAGCCTTGTTGTTAGGAGCATGTGATTCTGATTAGGTAGATCTGGGGCAAGCCTGAGATTTTGCACTGAAAAAAAAAAAGGTGATGCCTTTGCTGCAAACCCATGAACTACACTGTGAGAATAAGGTATTATAAAATGGTGTGTGTGAGCAATAACCATTGATGATGCTTAGGATCATCTTTTTATTTTTTATTGTTAAAGGTAATTTAAACTTTCTTTTATTGAGATATAATTCACATATTACAGAACTCACCTGTTTAAAGTATACAGTTCAGTGGCTTACAGTATATTCACAAGGTGGGACAAATATCGCCATTATCTCATTTTAGCACATTTTCATCATCCCCTAAAGAATCGTCATATCCATCAGTAGTCATTCACCATTTCTTCCTTTCCTCAGCACCTTCTATCCACCAGACTACCCTCTGTCTCCATGGAATTGCCTATTTGGACCTTTCATATAAATGAAATCATACAGTATGTCACCTTTTTTTTGACTGGCTGCTTTAACTTAGCATAACGTTTTCAAGGTTCATCCATTCAGTGCAACCTTGAGCTTTCATACCTTTTAATGATGGAATCATATTCCATTTTAAAGAGAATAGCACATTTTCTTTATCCTCTCATGAGCCAAATGACATTTTGGGCTGTTTCCAGGGTTTTCTTGGCTATTATTTTTAATAGTGGTGCTATGAACATTTATGTACATGTTTTTGTATGAATGTATTTCAGATCTCTTAGGTATATATCTAAGAGCTGAATTGCTGGATCATATGTTAACTATGTTTAACTTTTTGAGGAAGTGCCAAACTGTTTTTCACAGAGGCAACATCATTTAACACACCCACCAGCAATATATTCATATGAGGGTTTTAATACTCTAAACGCTCCTCAACACTTGTTATTATCAGTCTTTTTTATTATAGCCATCCTACTGGGTATAAAGCGGTATATTGTTGTTTTTATTTGCATTTCTCTAATAATTAATGATATTGAGCATCTTTTCATGTACTTATTGGCCATTTACATATTTTCTTAGAAATATCAATTCAAATCCTTTGTCCATTTTTAAATGGTATTATTTGTCTTTGTATTGTTTAGTTATAAGTGTTCTTTAAGTATTTTTGATACTGTTTGTTGAAAAGACTTTTCTTTTCCCTGTTGAATGGCCTTGGCACCCTGTCTAAATCAGTTGACAGTAGATGTGTGGGCTTATTTCTGGACTCTGAGTTTTATACCATTAATCTGTATGTCTATTCTTATGCTAGAACGACACAGCCTTGATTGCTGTAGATTTTTGTAAATTTCAAATTAAGAAGTGTAAGTCCTATAACTTTGTTCTTTTACAGTATTATTTTGCCTTTGCATTTCCATGTGAATTTTAGGATTAGTTTGTTTTAATTTTATAAAAAAAGAAAACTTCCTTAGGGTTCGTATTGCTCCTTTTAAGATGGAAAGATTATTAATTTAAAGTCTTTCTTCTTTCTTAGTATAGACATTTATAGCTATAAATTTCCCTTTAAGCACTGCTTTAACTACATCCATAAGTTTTGGTATTTTTTTTTTTAGGTTAATTCATTTCAAAGCATTTTCTAATGTTCTTGTAATTTCTTTCTTGAGACATTGTTTTTTAAAGTATGTGTTAATTTTCACATATTAGCTAATTTTTCAAATTTCCTTTTCTTCCTGATTTCTAAGTTCATTCTGTTGTGGTTGGAGAACATACTTTGTATGATTTCAGGCCTTTTTAAATGTGTTGATACTGTTTTATGCCCTAACATATGATTTAACCTGGAGTATGTCTCATGTATAATTGAGAAGAATGTATATTCTACTGTTGTTTGGGGTATTCTAGAGATCTCTGCTAGGTGTAGTTGGCTTACAGAGCTATTTCGGTCTTCTATTTAATTGTTGGTCTTTTGTCTAGCTGTTCTATCTATTATTGAAAGTGGAGTATTGAAGTTCCCAACTATTACTTTTTTTTTTTTTTCTGAGCCATCCTGCCACCTGTTGGCAGCTCAGCGACTGCTCAGCTCGGGCCAGGACTTGAACCGCTGTTGCTCAGAGCTCAAACTCTTGAGCGAGCTCTTAACCAACTGAGCTACTCAGCCGGCCCCCAACTGTTACTTTTGAATGGTCTATTTCTCCCTTCAGTCCTGTCAGTAGTTGCTTCATGTATTTTGGTGCTCTGATGTTATGTGCAGTTGTCTTTTAAGTCAGATAGGAGGAAAAACTGAATTATGAACAAAATTTCATTTATTCTTTTATTTTTATCCATGTAGTTACCTTTACTTGTGCTCATTTTTCTTCACATAGGTTTGAGTTACTGTCTAGTGTCCTTTAATTTCACCCTAAAGGACCCTCTTTAGTATTTCTTGTAGGGTGGGCCTCAAGTTTATTAGTTTTTTATTTATTTCTTTTGGAAAGACAACCATGTAACCATATTTGTGGCTATGAAAATCATTAGAAATGACTGATAAAATGATAAAACAATAATTGCATCTTTTTAGAAAAAATATTTCACATTCTTTGGAAATACTATAGTTCTTTTATTTTGAACCAGTTTTCAAGGTTTTCTTGTTTTTAAAGCACACACACAAATTCTTTTCTGTAAAAGTGGTGAAAAAAACCCTTCCTGAATGTAGCAATACTACTAATTACATTGTGAAAAACACTTCAGTCTTAAATTATGAAATAAATTCTTTGTGAAATCAAATCTGGGTTTGTAAATAATGGTGTTTGTTTAAAAAAACTGAACAAATAATAGAAGTTTGAATAAAGGCACAGAACATAATTCCTGAATATTGAAGGGTAGGATTTTCTTTCATAACTCTTTTCAAACTGTTTTATACATATTAATTCAAACCTCACAAGTGTTCACTGGTAGATCATTTATCCACAAGTGTTTGCCAATGGATCATTTACCCCAGAGATGGGAGATGGAATTGAAGATATAACTAATGGAGTCTGGAATCATAATTTTCTTACCAGAAGCAAATGTTTCCCTCTGAACAGTCCTGGACTTTTAGAAAAAACTAGTAGGCATTTGCCTAATAACTTTTGCATTTAATCATAGACAAACAAGAATCTAAAATAGGCTTTGGCATAAGGCAAATGTGTTAAATGGCCTTTCATCATCGAAACACGCTCCTTTAGCGTACAGTAATCCCACTCTATTTCTGATCGTGTCCGTCACAGACTCTCATGTTTCTTCAGACATGTAGGCCAGGAGGCAAGCTCACTCCTTCAAGTTACTGAGAAACTGGTTGCTGCCATAACACATCTGTTGATAACACTGGGGCCAAGCATGCATTGTAGGTCGTACGCAAGAATAGTACTTTGCTCAAAGCCTTTTTGGAGCCTTCCTTTTCCAGGAAACATCAGCTCCAAGTCAAGAGGTTGTTTCAATCTAGTTGTGGAGGGCGCAACTCAGTGGCCCATGTGGGTATCGAACCGGCAACCTTGGTGTTATGAGCACTGCGCTCTAACCAACTGAGCTAACCGGCCGCCCCTGGAGCCTTCCTTTTCAGCACGACTCATCCGGAAGTTTTCTCAGAAACTCAGTGGCTTTCTGTAAGGTCCAGCTGCTAATAATCTACCTTACTGTTCAGACAGGATATTTTCCCTTTGCCAACTGAAGAAACCCCCTCTAGAAAGTGTCTTCCTGCTGAGCTTTTGGAGGATTGGGTGCCTACCACCAGTGAAAGCTGGAATATATTTGGTTTCTTAATTTTTTTTTCTCTATCACCATATATTTGATCCTCTTTACCCTCATCTGCCACCCCTCCCCCCTTACCCTCTAGTAACCACTAAACTGTTGTCTGTGTCTATGAGTTTTGTTTTTTTATTTGTTTTCCTTGTTCTTTTGTTGTTTTCAGTTTTATATACAACATATCAGTGAAATCATATGGTTGTCTACTTTTTCTGTCTGACTTATTTCGCTTAGCAGTATAATCTCAAGATCCATCCATGTTGTCTCAAATGGCCCTATTTCATCTTTTCTTATGGCAGAATAGTATTCCATTGGTTTATTTCTTAACTCTGTGGAATCCATTTTGAAAACTGTCAACCAAAGCAGATTAACAGAATGATGATCATAAACTATTTGTGGATTCCACCCATAGTTCTGAGGGCTTGCACTGAAGCCTTTCCCATCTTGAATGTGATGCTGCACTTGAACAGGGAAGAGTAAAATGACTCATTTCGATGAATCTTGACACTTTATGAAAACCAGCCAACCCAATATGGTTTGCGAAGAGGAACCTTGCTGATAGAGGAGCTATTTTTCTCAGTGTCTCTCTGTCCGGCAGGTTACCTGAGGTCTAGTTTATTTACTTCTTCCATGAGGTGGCAGGACTTTTAAGCAGTGTTTTAAATGTGTCCCAGAAAGTTCTCTTGTTCTAATGGAGAACTTAGAGTTGCCAATATTTGATGCAGGTCAAGTTTAACTGGATTATGCCTCTGGGTTTCTATGATGACCTTGCTCTACATTCCTCCCTGTAATGCAGTTTATTTTTCCAGGCAAACATGCATTAAGAATGTGTTTTTGCTTTTGTCATCATGTCTCAATTGCAGAAATGATTGAAATCACAGATCTTTGAAACATCTGTGGTTTCTTGTTCTCAGGAGGAAAAGGGCGTGCACCCTGGACTTTGAAATGACAAGGGATAAAATCTTTCATTTCCATCTAAAATGGCAAGGGAAAAGCATGGAATGTTGGTGCTGGTGGAAGAAGGTTGTAGCGTTTGGGCCTGAATAGAATGAAAATACCTAAAAACAAATAAAAGGAATGATAAGAGGTTGTGGCAAATACTGCAAATGCAAGAGAAATTGAATTGCTTCTATGCATTAGGACCTTGTAGATTATTGGGTTCAAATTAAATTTTAGTTAAATATCATCAGTGAGTAATGGCCATTTTGACCCATGATTCGATGTGAGAGGCATTTGGGGTGATCCTGGCTAATTGAGAAATTAGTTGGGATGCTTTAGAAATCTTGTCATCAAATACAAGTGGAAAATATTTTCCCAGCTATCTGAAAATAAAGCGGTGAAAAATGAAAAGGTCAAATTGCATAAACCCTTTGGCTTTTGTTATGGGCAGTTGTGAATAGCATCACTCACTCTCAGATAACTAGAGCTTGAGTTACATGAAATAAGCCTTTGGAATTAAGTTGATGGGTGGTCTTTACTTCAGTTTGTTACTCTGGCACTAGGGTACCAATACTTAATATTCATGATTAAATCCAAGGAGGAAAATGCTTGAAAGTGCAACCTCTTTTTGTGTTTGGAGAAGAATCTAGTTTCAGTCAAAGTATTCATCTACCCAACATGTTGTAACCTTCCTTAATGGAGAAGGGATAGAGTTCCAAGTACTATTAAATGTTTACTTTTGGTTCACTTGCTGTAGAATGTGACAGGTTTGCAGATGTGTTTCCAATACAAAGACAAGGAACTTGTTTCCCTCCTTCTCTCTCCTGCAACACAAAACCTCACAAAAATCTATACAACGCAGATACAGCTGTTGGGAAAGAAACTCCCCAAACATGTAATCTATTGTCTCCTCCACACTCCTGTGAAGGTCTGGCTTTCATAGACAGGTGCCCTTATTTATAAACACCTCCCATGAAGACAGCCAAAGGTGTAAGGCGGGCCTGTCAGGGTGAGTGATGGCTGCAGTATGAATGAGTCCATGGGGGGGATGGTGGTGAGGGGTAACCTGAGCTCTTCTAATCCCTTGGAGCAGGACACCTGGAAACTCCCAACCAGCCCCCTTCCAGCCCCTGGTTTTGTCAGATATGCGAAGGTGGAAAGAAAGAAATAAATAGTATGTGTATATGGAGGGGGGCTGGGACGAGGAGATGTTTGGAAAGCCTCTCATGACTGAAAACAAAGCTATCCAGGGGTGGCTCTTTGACGTTCGCTTTAGTGGTCCTTATACTCTACAGGGCATGCCTTTGGCCCACCGCCCCACCAGCCACGCTGCTCTTCCTGCCTCTTTCGCCTCTTGAATCTCTCTGGGTTGAAGTCAGGGTGAGGTAGGGAAATACTTGAAAAGAACTACCGCTGTGAAGTCTACTCAGCCTGTTATGTAATTCCTTTGGTGACTTTTGAAGCATTGGTTGGACCTTCCACAAGGGGCATCATACATTGATTTTCGTACTTGCAAAATAAGAATACTCTCTTCTCCTTTATTTTGAATTTATGTTAGTACTCGCCAAATCCAGTAGTTTGAGCCTGACAGTGTAAATAGGGTTATAATTACATGCGTCTGTATGATGCAGTTTATCTTGAGAAAGGATACATAACTTAGTTATCATTAATAAGCTAATCTTTTCTAAGAGGCAAAGCACTGTGTAAACAGGCTCATATGTTGTCAGCATTAGACACATTTGGTTTAAATTTATGTTCCAGCATGTATTATATAGAAGTGATTTTGGACAAATGATTATAGTTTGTGCCTTAGTTTTCTGCCTCTGTAAGGTGGGGATATTAATCTTCCTTTAAGTGCTGTGATTGGATGAGTCAATGAATGTTAAACGTGAAGTGTTTATTCTGATGGAGAATGTGGGCTCAGTACATGCTAGCTTCTTCCTTCAGCAATTTGTGGTGGAGCTTGTTTTAAAACAAGGATTAACCATGGAGCAATGCCTCCAAAATATTATCTTCTTGGCTGATTTTTAATCACTGTGGAAAAAGCCTCCCTGGATGCATTTGTTTTCTGCTGTTTTCACCGTCTCTTGGAAGAAACCCTGGTTCCACAAAGCAGCAAAGACAATACCTGGTGGATGGGAAATAAACAGAAACATGAGTAGTGTACTAATCAGGAAGATTTTTTTTTTTAAGATTTTATTGGGGAATTGGGGGAGGAGAACAGCGCTGGGAATCTGGGGAAGGGGAACAGACAAGTTGCTGTCCTTTTGTTCTTCAGTCTAGTTGTGGAGGATGTCGCTTCACTGGCCCATGTTGGTATTATCATTGTGCTCTTCCTGGGTGAGGCAGATCAGTTGCCGGCCTCTGGACTGCCACTCACAGCGGCCCTTGGCAGCTCATACCAGCTGCCGGCTGCTCACACTGGCTGACAGCCACTCACAGTAGCTTATGGCAGCCCACTGCAGCAGGGGCTACAGCCTACACTGTCGCTGGCAACTCACAGCAGCCCAGCTCCAGGTCGAGCTGTTGTTCACCATCTTAGCTGCAGAGGGCAGTATCACTGGCTCTCATGTGGGATCTGAACTGGGGCTCTGCTGCTCAGAGCTGGCGTCCCAAGCCAGCTCTTAACCAATGTGCCACTCGGCCGGCCCAGGAAGATTTTTTTTTAAATCTGGTCATAGAGTTTTTGATTCCCCTCATTAATACCCATCTCTAGATAGAAGCATGCGCCTTTCTCTACCTATGTGACAGCCATTTTTGAAGATATTGATGTACTATTGCCTGTTTAATAGAAATCTAATTTCTGGGATAATAAAATAAGAATATTAGAGCTGCAAGAAACTATCCTTACTATTAAAACAGAATATGGGAGGACACAGGAGTTTAAGAACCTAGAGATGCCACACACTGAGTTCACAGTAGAGAAGGGATTAAAATCCAGATTCTTTGATTTTTAATCCAAAGTACTATATTTTAAAAAGGGTATTTCACCATAAACGTTTGGCTGGCTTTTCTCTCAGTTGCTACTCTTGGTTGCCTGGAAAGATGGAAGCCAATATTAAGAAGGTAGGCTTTTTTAATGGTCTTCAAATGATCTTCTACTGATTTGAAAGAGAGGAGGCAGGTGGATTCAAGTTGGAAAAAAGAAAAGAATCAAGAATGGACTCTCCAGGCTGGAATTCCCACAGCAGTTTCTGTTTGGGACAAATATTGGAATATTGAATCTTGAGTTTGTCATTTATTCTACCAATGAATGGTAAGCCCAGACTCACTGATTTGAAGAATAATTGGTTAGTACAATTTGTGGGAAATCAGAAGGTACATTTCTGAAAGCTGGATAAGGGGGTATCTTTTATCTGGATTTGCTTTGATTATTGTATGAACTAAATCATAGTGAGATTTCTCAGGCTTTATAACTGTTGAAAATGGACAACCAGACTCTGGCTGAAACCTCTCTAACCTGTGTCCTGCATCTTGTTCCAAGAGCAGCATCCCCTGCCAAGCATACCGGATGGGACAGCTGTAACAAGGATTGGAAAGGAGAAGTCTGCCCCGAGTTTGAAGGTGTTATTTTTCCCATGGTTTGATTTGCCTGGCATTCTTTGCCTGGCATTTTTTCCTTTTCCTTTGCAAGGAAAGGGAGACATGAGGAGCGTTAGTTGCTGACGAAGTCAAGAGGGCGCTGAGGCTGGCGGGGCTTATTACTTTTGGCAGATGAATGGTGTGATGTGGTTTTATTTCCTATTTGCAGAGCCTTTCTAGAAACCTGGGCTCTGTTCTTTAGTGAGTCCTCCTTGTCAGCTTATATATATATATTTAAAGAGACAGAATGTAAGTCCAAAAGAAGGAAAGGAATTCTAAGAAGCAGAGTCTTAAAGAGAACTGGGGACCCCATGAGAAAGCAATGGAATCAGAAGGGATAGAGCCAAAAAACTATCATCAGGATGTAAAAATCGCCTCTTTCCAGTATAGAATTTGCATGCATTATGTCTCTCTTATAGCCCAATGTAGATAATAATGATAACAACAGTTTCGATTACAAGTGACATGTGTGTGGCACGTCCTAGTTTATAAATGACTTGTTTGCATGCATTATTTCATTTAGATAAAGAAGGTATGGAACACAAATCAAACTTTTTTTTTTTAATTTTTATTGGGTAGCAGTGTGTTTTTTCCAGGACCCATCAGCTCCAAGTCAAGTCTTTGTCCTTCAGTCTAGTTGTGGAGGCACAGCTCAGCTCCAAGTCGTCACCATTTTCGATCTAGTTACAGGGGACACAACCCACCATCACATGCAGGAGTCGAACCAGCAACCTTGTTATTAAGAGCACATGCTCTGACCAACTGAGCCACCCCACCTCACCAAAGCAAACTTTTTGGGCATTCATATTACAACCATCAGGCTCCGCAATAATGGGCCAGAGTGGCACAGAGGAGGTGGACCTGGTATCTGGGCATCTGGTTTTATTTCATCTCAGTCATTAAAGCCTTGAATAAGGCATAAGCCCCACTCAGGCTTGTTTTTATCACCTTGAGTAAGATAACATGATTTTAGATGATCTCTAAGAATCCTCTCGGTGTTAATATTCTACTTCTGTGATCCATTTCCCTGGATGGGAGAAATGTTTATCTTAGACAGGTCTCCACTTGAATGGTGAAAGTCTCACTGCCCTTTGAGGAACCCCTTATTGCAGCAGCAGTTTGTTGGGAGGTTTAGACTTGGTTTCCGAAACCATTATCTTTTCAACCATGCAGCTAGCTAAAAAAATACTGCTTTCATCACCACCATTTCTATTTGGAGATGACAAATTCTCCCTGACAAGATGTAAATGGGAGTGTGTATTGCACATATTGTGTAATTACCCCACAGTTCGTAACAAGTCTAACAAAAACAAGAGTCACTTATTGGATGCCATAAGGTAAGACTTCTTGAATGTGATTCTAAGCCAGGAATAGCTTCAATCTGCACACATGAATACTTGTTATGTTACTTAAGGAGAAGTTTCTCCACGGCCAGGCAAATGCAGGAGAATGAAGAGCTGTGTGTGCAGACAGGAAAGGAGAAGCTAGCTGTGCTCCAGCAATGATCTCCGGGGAGAGGGAGAGGGAGGGGGCAGGGAGGGGGAGTGAGAGAGTGTTTGTGTGTGTGGCAGTGATTGAAAGGACAGTGTTATAGATTCAGAGTTAAAAAATAAAAAGGTTGAAATCTTGCTTCTTTAACTTGGGACATGTGATTCTGCTATGCACTTGTAACTTTTACACACACCTTCAAAGGATCTTAAAACCAATGAGAACAAACTTAAAGTGGCATGAGAGAAAGAGGGAGAAACCCAGTAAGAATATTTCTTTAGTAGAATATCAGTTTCTAGGTTTTGGGTTTCTAGATAAATTTCTCCTTAATTTCAAGAAAAAAATTGTACACATCGTTGAGAGCTATATCTTCCCCCCAGGCCTACTATGTGCTTTTTTTTTCTTTTTGTAGCTTTTTATTATTCATTTAAAGGATTCTGTCTCATAAGCAGACATTTTTAATATAAACTTTTTATTTTGGAGTAGTTTTAGAATTAAAGTTGCCAAGAGAGTACAGAGTTCCTAAATATCCTCACTCTGTTTGCCATGGCTTGTTAGACAAAACTAAGAAATTGACATTGGTATGTTGCTATTAACCAAACTCCAGACTTTGTAAAGATTTCACCTGCTTTTCCACTCATGTTCCTTTCCTGTTTCAGAATACTATATTACATCCAGCCTGCTACATTTTATACAGGCAAACGGAAGGGTCTGGGGAAAGACCCACAGATACCTTTAAGAGGCATTGCCTTTTATCTGAATTTTTCACATTGTTCTAGAGGTAGTGTTGCACCGTGATTAGCTAGAGTCTGTTTTTGTGACTAGGCACTGACTGACCCCAAGATGGCTTTGGCTACTTCTTCCTGATAGTGCCATTTGCAGATCTCTATCAAGGCACTGGTCAAGCTGTATGCAATCTCACTTACAGATAATGGGAGTCATTTAGCATCAGAGCTACATCTGGGACACAGGAGACATGCTTCCCCTTCAGAAAACATAGTTGTTTCGCACAGGTTTGGTGGTATTGAGTAAAGGAGTCTTTATTTCTATTAATACCTAGACCCCATAACTACAAGCCCCAGGAAGCAAGGGATTGTTTCTGTTTTGGTCACTTCTGGCTTTCTGGGTCCACCAGGTGCCTGACCTAAAGTAGGCTCTCCATCAGCATTTGTTAAATGAACAAATGCATGAAAAGGTGAGAAGCTGCAGAGCTGCAGGAACACCAGCAGAGACAGGGAACACCACGGTTGGCAGAGGAAGGGCGTTTGGCCCTCTCAGTCCCCACCCAGGTGGCCTTGGCGTGAGGAGGAAGAAATCCTCCCCAGCGGGGGGCAGTTCTTCAGCTGTTCTAGGCTGGAAGGCTCACTTCACTACATCACACCTGGCTATATTTCAAAGATTAATGAACAGCGTCTTGTCAGGTTTAATATATTGTGCTTGGGGAGTTTACTTTGACGATGTAATCATAAATTCCCTGAGCTGCGAATTACACCTTAAGGACTTAAATGAAGTTCTAGTGAGAACCAAAGAAACAGGAATCACCATAAAATGTAAAAAGTGCCAGTTTTGAGAGAAAACTGTAAATTTTCTAGGACATTAGGTTTCAAAAAAAGGATTACACACAGACTAAACAAAGTAGAAGTCATAAAAATTTAAAGACACCACAAAACATAACAAAAATAAGATCCTTTTTAGTTATGACAGATTTCTAAAAGGAAACTTACACCAAATTGTGCCACCCAAGCAGAGCCATTAATTAACCTAATGAGAAAATATGTTCCATTTCCATGGCCAAAGCATGTCAGGAAGCCTTTGACATTTTAAAATAGGAAAGAAAAAAGGAAGAGAGAAAGAAAGAAAGAAAGAAAGAAAGAGAAAGAAAGAAAGAAAGAAAGAAAGAGAAAGAAAGAAAGAAAGAAAGAAAGAAAGAAAGAAAGAAAGAAAGAAAGAAAATTGCGCCATTCTAAAAAGGTTTAAATATTAACTTATCAGTTCAAGAAATCTGAGATATTCTTGATAATATCCTCAAGGACCCCTTGGGGAAATTTTTGTAATTATTGCATAAATGAAATGTGGATTACAAAAGCAGTATTGGGAAAAAGAAGTTGGAGTCCAGGGACCAGTCAGGAAACTGAGGATCAGAGCCTTCAGTGTGAGCTTAGCCACTGACCTTTACACAGAACTTCACAAAATGAACTTGAGCAATGTGGACAGATAAAGCAGTGACCTCCTCTCAACCTTGTCCCCGCAAACCTACACTGACCCGAAGAAACACTACAGCAAAGCACAAAGATATAAAAATATGTGTTCTGAAACAAAACAATAACAACAAAAATTCCAAAAGCCAAACCTCTTCATGTGTCTTAGTGATTCTGTTGATTCCGTGATTAACGTTGCTGACACTCCAACCAAAGTTGTTTCCTCTCTGTGCTGCCGCTCTATCTCCCTTCCTCCTGAGCCCTTTTAATGCCCCAAATCCCTCTACCTGCTCTTAGCCTTGAGCCTAGTTATGAGCACAGAGTGATACCTGGGCAATTCACAGACGCTCTTTTTTTGCCATCTGAGAATGAAGATAATACTATTTCCCATCTATTTCGAGAGTTGTTTCAAGGATTAGTGAGGTCATATGGGCAGAGTGCTTTGAGGTCTTCAGATGAAAAGGGCTACAGGAGTCTAACGTATTATTAGTCAGTGTTCTTCAATTGCTGCACATGCTTCTACTAGCACAGAGTTGAGAAGGTATTAGTCAGGGGTTTATGTATTTCTCCCCAAGATTACTCTTAAAACTGAAATTGCAAAGTGGTCCCAGTTGTGAAAGTTGAAACCAGAGTAGGTACGAAGCCTGAATCGCAGGCGTCCCCGGTGGTGTTATGTGGCCTGGACAGGCTCCAGGTTCCACCTTCTCCGGTGACCTGTGGGGCAACCTGCCCTTTTGCACTTTCGGAGGTGATAGACAGTTAATAGGGTCCTGGAAGCCCTGGAAATTTTGCCTCAAGGTCTGAGGTCAGAGATGTTTTTTCAGCCTATGCTGGGATGGGAGTCTCATTCTTACTAGCCTGGTGATCCTGCCAATCATGTTAGGAGGCCATGCATTTGGCCTGCTCTATGGGAGTAGAAACAGTGGCTCTGGAGACCACCATTTTCAGTCTGAGATGTCAGTGAGCTGCCTGTTTATCCGCCTCCCCTCAGGGATAACCACAAGGCCATTGGAAATGTTCAAAGATGTGCCTAGACTCCAAGAACTCCTGTGTTCCTTGGCCTGGTGTCCATACGGCTTTTGGACTTGTCCAAAGATCATATGGTGCAACCCAAAGATCTTTAAATGAGGGCTGAAGGGATTAATCTTTTTAAATGCGAAAAAATGCTGAGGATTTTTATGTGGAATTTGCATCTTGGTAATGAGGATGAAACATTTCAAAATGAATTTAATCTCTAAACTCTAGATGTGTGTTAAATACATCCAACTTATTGATTTTTAGAGTTGATTATGAGATCAAAGTTTGGAGACAGTGGCTAAAATTCTTTAGTTCACTGGGGTGAATCTCGATAGCGCCTTGCTTCTCCAACTTCAGGGGTGCATGAGAACCCTCTGAAGAGCCCATGAGAACACTGAGTGCTGAGCCTCACCACTGAAGGTCTGAGGTGGGGCCTGAGAATTTGCATTTTTAACAGGTTCCCAAGTGACGTTGATGCTGGTGGTCTGGGGACGATACTTTGGGAACCACTGTGCTAGGGGCACGGGCTATAAAGCCTGGAGCCTGAACTAGACTTCTAACACCCTGAGCATGGACCAGGCCGTCAACATCACATGGGAGCCAGTTGGAAATGCAGAGTCCCAGTCCCCACTCCAGACCTATGGTATCGGAATCTACATTTTGTAAGGTGCCCAGATAATTAGTATGGACATAAAAGTTTGAGAAATGCCGCTCTCAAGGCCCCTGTCTCTTTGTTTTTATCCAGCAACCTGTGAATTGTTCTGAATTCCCAGGATGAAGAGCTCTCTGAGTCACATAGCTTTCAATGGGAATACGGCTCTGATTGAATATGACCTACACTCCCGTGAATCCGCTTAGCACTATATAGTCTATGGTTTTACTCACCTCTCATCCATGTCTCATCAAAGAGTGGGTCAAGACCTATAACAATGGTCAATGACCAAAATCAAAGGGCTTAAGCACACTGACAAGTGTGCTTTTACCCACAGGAATTAAAGGCACCAGGAGAGACTCTTGCACTTCTGCGATTATGAATGGGGTGACTCCTTTTGAGCCAGAATCCCGTGAGCCAGCCGGGTGCTCATGGGTGTCCACCTCTTAGCCCCGTTGTACAAGTCTGTAGAGCAGAACCATCAGCGCTGCTCTTGAAAGCACTAGCTGCAGCTCTCCCTGTGTGAAGGCAGGTGTTCCACATCAAATAACACTGCCCTGGACCTGAGAAATCCAGAGAAAAATGTAAATGAAACTAAACAGTTATGATAAGAACCAGACAACTGCCTGGTCCACCCTGCCCCATCGCACCCCACCCCCCTCCACCTCCCTTCTTTGCTCATAGAGCCGAAATGCCTGGAAGTATCTTTAGCATTTCAAATGCTGTTTAAAAAAACAGACTCCACAAACCTGGGAAATCAGGGCAGATTTATGGAAGGCCCTGGGCACACAGGACTTTGCCCAGAAGATCCCATCAAGATATACAGTTCAGGAGAGGGTTTGCCAGTGACAGCTTACCAAATGTGCAGATTTGGCAGCTAAACCAAACATTTGGTGCATCTTTCATGGTTTTTGCATCGTTCTAGCAAGTCAGTCATTCAACAAGTCTATACTCAGTGGTAGGGTCTGTGAGGAAATACAAAAAAGAAGCTTCTTGTAGGGGAAATAGAGTGAAGATAAAAAGCTAGAGTGCAAGGTGTGGAGTTCAGGACCAGGCTGTAGAGAACAGGGTGCCAGTCTCTGAGCTCGCGGGGACAGAGCCACAGCAATACAAGCATAGACTGGTGAGTGAAGTTGTGGATGTCTCTGGATGTCATTCAATTTAGGTTTCCAAAGGGCCCATTTTTTGGATGAATGATTCTATACCAAAGGAACTATGGCCTAGAGGGAGAGTGTTGGAACCAACACAGCTGGAGAAATGAGTGTGGACTGGTTTAGTGGTTTTAAATCACACAGGGCTTTCCAGCGCTCTTAACAGAAAGCCCAAACTCTCTGTCACGACCTCCAAGACCTCCTAAATGCCTGCTCTATCTCCAGCCTCAGTCTTCCCTTCGATTCCAAAGCTCCAGCTAGCCTGCTCTCTGTGACCATGACCAGCCCTGCCTCTCTCCAGGTCTTGGCTTTTGGTTCTGTTTGGGATGCTCCTTTCCTAACTCTTCACTTCCTCTTCCTGAGCTGGGATTTCTGTGGCCTCCCTGTGTAAAGTAGCTCTCACCCTCAGTTTCTGTCTATGCTGTCACCGTGTTCTTTTCCCTCTTAATTGTCCTGCTTATCAATTACTATGCAACAGATCACTCCAAAACAGTGATTTAAAGCAAGAGCAATCATTTTATGATCTCTGAGTTTCTCTGGGACAGAAGTTGAGGAAAGGCTTGGCTGGGTGGCTTCTGCTCCGAGTTTGTCACGCAGTTGCAGTCAGGAGGTGACCGGAGCTGGAACAGCGTGGGGCCGGAGCCGCTGGTCTAGGGCAGCCATCATCTCCTTCGTTAGTCTCATGGTCTCTCCAGGTAGGCTAGTTTCAGCTTCTTCTCAGCAGAGTGGCCTCAGCGTAATCCAGCTGCTTCCGTGGTAGCTGAAGGCTTCCAAAGCCACATGTTCCTGTGAGCCAAGTGGAAGTTGTATAACCTTTTATGACCGTGACGTTGAAAGTACTACTTCTTAATGGCCCAGATTCAATGGTGGGGAATAAGACGCCGCATCTTGATGGGGATGACTCTACGAAAGCACGTGGGATGGGCGACCTTGTTGCATGCAGCCTTGGAAAATACCGTCTGTCACAATACCATTTATTATGGAATGATAGTGTTTATTGTTAATTTTCCTATTAGGTCTCCCTCCTTAGAATGTATGTTCTCTGAGGGCCAGAGCCTTGTGTGTCTTGGTTACTCCTGTGCCACCAGCCCGAAGTGGGTGTGCAGTCGTTGTTCATCTGAATGTTGAATGAGTGCCCAAATGCGAGGATATATTGATGCTTCAACTCAATGCTTTCATAAAATTAAAACATATCATTTGTGAAATGGTCTTTCCCTCTTGACCTATCCACTTTCTGAAGGATGCAGCAATAAGTACACAGCAGCAATAAGAAGCCTCCCCTTGGGCTGGCTGAGTGACACGTTGGTTAGGAGTTGACTTGGGACGCCAGCTCTGAGCAGCAGGGCCCCAGTTCAGATCCCACATTAGGGCCAGTGATGCTGCACCTTCTACAGCTCGGATGGTGAACAACATCTCGACCTGGAACTGGGCTTCCACGTGTCGCCGGCGATGGGGTAGGCAGCAGTGGGGCTGGCCGGCAGCGGGCATGAGCTTTCGTGAGCTGCCATGAGCTGCCGTGAGCGGCCGGCCGGCCAATGGTCAGCGAGTGACTGCCTCTCCCTGGGAAGAGCGCAATGATCACAATACCAACGTGGGCCAGTGAAGCGACGTCCTCCACAACTAGACTGAAGAACAAAAGGACAGCAACTTGTCTGTTCCCCTTCCCC
>NW_017731714.1:958024-996246 GCF_001890085.2 Hipposideros armiger
GGGGGGGGGATCTCATGAGTGCTCTTTAATGATGCTGTACATGAAATGCACTTTGATCGTCTCCCAGGACAAGAGCAATGATGTACCTTTACAAGGTGGTTTTCAGATGAGGATTCCTTACAAAATTCCTTGCTGTTTTTCTTTTATAACGAGGATAGAAGCAAATTGGTTAATGAAGTAAGACTAGTGGTATGAACTTCTAATTTTGAGAAGCTCCACGTTCCTGTTTTGCTTCTGTGGCAATATTCAGGTTGTATCTTTTCATTAGGGCATTCAACTTTATAGAACATTAACTGTATACTTTATGTTCAGAGCAGAAAATACCAGACTGTCATTTGCCCAGGCTACCTGCCTGCAAATTAACTTTTCTGAATCTGAGTATGTATTGTGTTGCATTTGCTTCTACTTCTAGTGAAGTAGCCCATAAATACAATAAGGAAAAGAACAGAAAAATCTTGAACTGGAGTTCAATGGACAGACCGACCAAAGAGACTGAGATCAGGAGTTTGGTGACACTAATGGTGATGGAGAGAAGATGTTGTTTGGCTGGCCCAGGTGTCCAGTAAGGCCTGGATGTGGGATATGAGAATAGCGGGGAATCTTAACAATGGTCAGGGTAACAAGTGGTGATCATTTGTTTAATGGACTAGGTGAAAACCTCACCTGGAATCTTCACTGTGATATGAGGTCTCACCCTTCTCTCTTGGCCCAGGCCCCAAACACAGTCTTAAATAAATAACCAAAGTGGATTGGATTTAGCTGAAAATTTTTTTGCCAGATACTTGTATGTACTTTTAGACATGAATAGTGTCATCTTTGTTGTGTGAATATTGTTTCTCCTCCCACATTCTCAACATTTTGAGAATGAAGAACCTGCCTTATACCCAACTTTGTTTTCCCAACAAGGCCTGGGCTAGTCTTCAGTAGTTATTTATCAATTGATTGGTGGATTGTTGTAAGTGTTATTAACACTATCCTGTGATGAAATCAGTGTTTACTGGGCCCAATGTCAGGTTTTATTGTGTAAATGAAAAGAGAAAGTATGTAGAAAGGAAACTGCCAAATTTATTCTTCTCTTCCTCCTTCTGTTCCCTCCCTGTTTTTTTTCTTTCTCTCCTCTTTTTTTATTGCTTTCCCTTCTTTCCCTCTTCCTTTTCTTCCTTTTTCTTCCTCCTTCCCTCCCTCCTTCCCTCCCTCCCATCTTCCTTCTTTCATTTCCACTCATTAAGAAATGTAGGGCTGGGTTTATTTTATTTTTGCTTTTTTTCCCAAACTCTGGTAGTCACACTTCCCTTTCTCCCTTTACATTTGTGGTAAGTACAGTATATTGATATGATTTTTTTTTGAAATGCAGTATTATAGAAGGAATCAATTAGGGAAGCACATTAATATGAGATCCTAAGTCAAAACAAGTGGAAGTGAAATATTTTAAAACAAGCCTCGAAAGCCAACAGAAACAAATAATTTGTTAAAATGAAACAAGGAAGTATAAAGGCCAGTCTTCACATACATCCATGGTGGGAGGGGAATTGAAAGTAGGCAAAAATAAATTTGAGTTCAAGTCCAGAATGACATCACAATGCTTTGTGAGATTAATGCAATAGACCCTCCATATGATTTCTGTGTTTGATATTGTGCAGGCCTTTGAAAAACCCTGTGGACTTTGTTTTTACCAAAGTTGGTAACAAAGTGAGTCCCATTAGATAATGAGCGAACTTCTCAACAAAGCATGACTACATTAGAGTGTATTAAACTCATCATCAGAAGCAAATGTTTGAAAACAAGATGAGAATAAATATTATCATTAACTTGGCAGTCACGTGGGAGGCAACACAAATACCTAGAAATTTGGAGTAATTAAGTCATAATCTTAATTACTTTAAAAAAATGGATTGACAACATTAAATAAATTCCAAGTCCCCCTTCTCCTTTTTTCCTTACTGAAAACAACCAATGTTGTCCATTATGCCAAATAGATACTGGGTCAGTGTGGTTCATCAAACATCTAATGAATTGTATTCCTGTCCAAGAAATACTATTTTCAAAGCACTTTTGCTGTATCTCTTTTGATGTTGGCAAAAATGTGGCCATTATCCATATATCCAGTTTATCAAATATGGAGTAAGTATGATGGTTTCTTTCAAATGTTAGCCTTCCAGTGTCTCTTTAATATGAATTGGAAAGACCACTGATCAGTGACTGCTGACATTCTGATGCAGTTTCCACTGCTGGTCCAGTGATCCCACCACCATGCCATTCTCTAGTCCAAATTATCTTGGGCCTTGAACTACTAACACAGATTCATTTATATAGTTATCATTACTTGACTGATATCTGGTTGGAATAGTACATGACCTTACCTTACACTCTGAGGTTGAGAGAATAGAAGAACTGCTGTCCTGACCCACCTGCCCTCGTCCTCTCTTGCTGAGGCATGCTCCCTAGGAGAATGCTTGTTCTCTTCTCAACCATCCTTAAAATTCGGATGTATTTCAGCTTCAGTCTCCATTTTCCTTTTTGCCCATGTCCATCGGAGAAAGAAGGCAACATGTAGCTTAAGTCTGCAATTCCTTATTCTAACAATCTGGAGGTTGCTTTTGAAAGAATTAGGGTGATAAGTAGAATTGTCTAAAATTTTGCTGCCCAAAGAGGGGTCTGTGTGGCAGGGACATTGAAAATGCCGAGGAGCTGATCAGAAATGTCAACTTCCACTCCATACCTGGTGAATCATAAGCTGCTTTTCACAAGATCCCCAGGTAACTGGTACGGAAAGACACTGACGATTGAGAAGCACTGGCCTAAAAGACAGAGTGCTAATGAATAGAGCCGGGGACTGGGCACCAGGGTCAGACACAGCATCTGAGGTTGACGAAGTGACCATGTCTTTTCCGAGGCTTGGTGTTCTGGAAGTTTGGTTGGCGACGTACTGCTGTTCAAGGTTTTTAGCACTAGAGGGTGACTCTGGGCTTTATAGCTATGTGAGCAAGGCCTCTCTCCAGGAAACAAATGGGCATCTTAAAATGATATACTACTGAACTCTTTGGGGGTCTGTCATGTCAGATTTACTCTTGTTACCAAATAATGACGGCCATTCATTTAGCAGGAACTGTGTGCCAAGCACTGTGCCAGGCCCCGTGCATGAATGGCCTCATTGAATCCTCAGAGGTGCCATTATTGCCTTACTTCAAAGATGAAGAAACCGGGCTCTGGGAGGTCAGGAAATATGTTTATGGTCACACAGCTGAGAAGTGACAAGAAGTGATGGAGCATGGATTGGGCTGGCCTGTGGCTGGGAGCCTGGGCTCTGATCTCCCACACGGCACCGCCTCCTCTTAGCTTCTCCCAGCAGCCCCAGGGCAGGCATAATGAAGTAAACAACTGTGACTCTGTTAAACAATTAAAAGAGAAGAACAAAGAATTAAGTTAAAATTCTGCACACTTTTAATGCACTTTCTTCTGTGAGGCGGGAGAGCACAGAGGTTACATGTACAGGCTTGAGAGTTTTCTGTCAGCTACGGGAGTCACTAGCCTGGTGTGGCGATTGGACGCTGAAGAACGGAATGTTTAATTTGCTTAATTCTAATTAGTTTATTTTTAAAACTGATACTTGAATCAGTTATTGGAAAACCTTTAAGAATGTTTGGAACAACTTGGGTATGTGAATCTACTTTTTCAGCTGTCAAGTATTTTGATGAAAATTTCCTGTCTGAATTAAGATAGGCTGCAAGTATGGAACACACACTGGTTTTCAAAGACTTAGTATAAAAAAAGAATGTAAAACATTTCATTAATGATTTATATATTGATTACATGTTGAAACGATCATATTCTGGGTACCGGGAGTCATATAAAGTATACTATTAAAATTACTTCCACCTGTTCCTTTTTATTTTTTTAATGTGGCTACTAGAAAATTTAAAATGATACACGTGGTTCACATAATATTTCTGTTGGACCATGGGGCTCCAGAGACAGATTGTTGAGTTCAAACCCTCATTCTACCATTTAATAGCCGTGGGATTCGGTGTCCTTCCATTTTCCCCTCCTTTGTAAAATGCTGTAGGAGTACCTATCAGATAATAAGCAAACTTACTCACATGGTTTTTGAGAAGGTTAAATGAGTTAGTATTTGTCAAGTGCTCCTTAGATGCCAGTTTTCTATTAGGTGCCAGTTCTGCTCCCACCTTGTAAGCAGAAGCACTGAATGCCTTTGTTCTGAACTGTCTTTTCAAGGATACTTGTATAGCAAACAACCTTGGAAGAAAACAGAGGTGGCTTCTCCCTCTAATGCAAAGATCAGGTAGATTTGCCTACTGTCCATTATAAGAGATTTGATATCCTGAAGCTCAAAGTTCCTCTTCTACAACTCAACCCACTGTGTGTGCAAGTATGACCTGGCCCTTTTCATGTTACCTTGTGGGAATTGGGCCTCAGAGAACTGTTTTTGGTAATGGCGATTGCTGTGAGTAATAAACTGTCATTTGTCTCTGCCCTGAAGTCTTGTGTCTTCTGCCAGCATCCATGAAATCATGGCAGGCTAACTTGTTAGCTTCTAATTAAGAGTGAAATCTTAGACCCTTCACAGTTTTTGATGGTACTTAGAAGAGACCTGGCACAGAGTACCATGTAAGTGTTAGATGTTATTACTATTATCCCCACTTATCTCCATTTGGTTTAGCTGAATCTCTACTGTCTTATGGCTTTTGTGTCAACCTCCATTTAGGGAAAGACCCTTTCTTCCCTCTTTCCTTGGACCTCTGACTTCCCCTCAGCTATGCCTTGTTGCTTATGCCTCATGGTTACTTCAGGTTGCATGTGGTGAAATTGTTAGACAGACTAATGGATTTGGTTTTCTCTCTCTAAATATTGGTTTTTTATTGCTCCAAAACTCTTCTCTTCCAGAACAATTTTATAGAACTATATATAAGGGCACATAGTGGCATTCTCATGCCCCTGGTTCCTCTATCTGTACTTTCTGTAGTACAGAGGAGTGTTTGGCACATGACAAGTGTTAGCTACCGTCACTTCTATCCACCAACAACTCTGTGCATATAGTACCACTTCTTTACTTGTTTACATTCAGAGATGTGTATAGACATTATCATAGTGCATAATTTCCATGCATGCATATTGGATTTTGACTGTACTATAAAACTATACCTAGAGTTAAAAATTTCATTGGTTTTGGTCAGAAACCAATGTAAAAAAATTCAGAGCAAAGAATATGTATAGTATACTATTTGGAATAAGCTACAGGATCAAAATGAGACAAAGTTAAAGGGAACGTGAAATTCTTCAGTGTGAATTACATATAAGGGACTTTCAAACACAGACATCACCAAAACATTTTAACTGAACTGTCTGAATTACCTTTAACTCTGATTTTTGAAGTAGCTAATATGAAAAGACACTCTCTTTTTATATAGGCAACTTAAATTTAAATTTAATTAAAATTAAATAAAATTAAACATTCAGTTCCTCAGTCACACCAGTCACATTTCAAGTGCTCGCTAACCATATGTGGCTAGTGGCCACTGTACTGGACAGTGTACATGGAGTACATTTCCATCATCACAGAAAGTTCTATGGGCATCTGTGCTCTGAAAAAATACATAAATGCTTGAGTCAGATAATGAATATTGTTCTTTAGTGAATAACACTGACAGTTGCTTCCAAGGCATTTTGATATCATTCTAGATGTGTTTACAACTTTAAATAGCATGATTATATCTTGGTGTTAAGATAAAAGTATAAAATGTTATTTCTGAAAAGTCAGTATAACACAGGAGTTCATTTTCTGTTTTCGAGGTATAAAGCTTTGTTTAAATATATTTATTCACAGTGATAGTTCCTTTTTAAATTTTTTTCTCTTGATAGGAGTCTTTCACAGATTTTTTTATTATTGTTAATACTACACAGCTTTGAACAAGCATATATTTTCTTTTATGGTACATATTGCTTTAGCAACCCAGTTTAGTTTGAGCATATAGATGCATTCCAACATACATGAACTTGTTTGGTGATTATGATGCGTTTGCTGAACATAAAAACAGCAGCTGTAGTAACAACAGCAAGTAGCCCCCGCCTCATGACAATGACGACCCCATGCACAAAGAGTTACTCTGTGTTGTGTCTATTCTACTCAACTAAGCACAAGCCTGGAATTAAGACACAGGACATATCATTGTTTGCTTCCTGGAGGCAGGAGGCCATGTTTCTATCAAGTGTTTTCCAGTATTATTAGTCTGTCCTTGAAGGTAAAACAGCCTATAAACCATGCTTTAGATCCTTGTTCTTCAAAGTGTGGCCCACGTACCAGCAGCATTGGCATCAGCTGGGAGTTTATTAGGGCTATGGAGTCTGAGCCCCACCCCAGACCTACTGAATCAGAATCTGTATTTAGCAAAGTCCCCAGGTGACTTGGAGTTTGCACACTGAAGTTTGAGAAGCACTGCTTTAGACAATAAAAATGAGACCTTAGTAAGTCTGATGCCATTTCTGGGGCATGGTGTTATGGGTTGAATTGTGTCTCCCCTTAAATTCCTGTTCGAATCCTAACCCCCAGCACCTCAGAGTGTGTCCTTATTTGGAGATAAAGCCCTTACAGGGGTAATCAAGTTAACATGAGGTCATTAGGGTGGGCTCAAATCCAGTATGACCAGTGTCCATATGAAAAGGGGAAATTTGGACTCAGACATGTATGGCAGGGAGGCTATGTGAAGACATCAGATGAAGACAGCCATTTCCAAACCAAGGAGAGAAGCCTGGAACAGACGCTCCCTCCCAGCCCTCAGAAGGAAGCAAGTGTGCTGACACCTTGATTTCAGACTTGTAGCCTCTAGAGCTGGGAGACAACAAATTTCTGTTATTTAAGCCACTCAGTCGATGGTACTGTGAGAGCAGCCCTGGCAGACATGTGCTTACACTTTCTTCTGTATCACGAATTACCTACCTTTTAGATGATGTCTTCCAAGCATTTATGCCCTATATCTGCCTTGAATATGGAATCTATCTGTCAGTAAGACTGTTCTGTCTAATTATTTAGCCACCACAAATTAATGAAAAGGAATAGTTGATGGACTCCTATCTGAGACTTGCAATTTCAAATCTGCACCCACATGGATCCTGGGATTAGCAATATCTAATAACAATACCTGTTAATGCTGGAAGGAGCCTAAGTCTCATTTAATACACAAGGAAACTGAGTCCTCGTGCAGGGAAGGAGTTACCCAATACCACCTGGTTAATCATGAGGAGACACAAATCCAGGATTTGCATCTCACAGCCCTGGCTTAAAGCTCCTGAGCACACCTGGCATGCATGGCTTTGGTAGCTGGAGATCACAGAACAGTGTCTATGATAATCTAAATTGCTCTACATGAAACACATGGATTTTGCATCAAGTCGGTTTAATTATAAAGTTATAAATATGTCAGAGGGATCTGATGACATCTTATTAAATTGCAGGAGTGAGCTCAAGTAGTTTCTGATGTGGGCTTAGTCCCAAGAAGAGTGAGTTTTATAGTCAGGACCTACCCAAGTTTCTCCCTCCCACTCCCTACCCCATCCTTTCCCCTCTTGACTTTCTATTTGTTTGAATCATAGAAAATATTGTATAGAAATCAAACAAATCAAGTTATGAAAATGCAGAAGAAATATTTCATCCAAGTTGGGTTTTTTACTTTTATCTTTTCATTCCTTTGAATGATAGTAGGATTTAATCTCCAGAGAGATCTTTTTGGAATTTCAAATTAAAACAACAACAACTATATGTATTTTTTTTCTGATCAGATACTAAGTGTGGCTGCTATTTTACATTGTACTTCCATTGGAAATAATACACTAGTCTAAAAAATTCTTTTAAAAAAAGTGAGTGTAAAGAACAAGTTCATAGAATTATCTCTCACATTAGCTTCTCAGGCTCCTAGGCAAACTGGAAGCTGATAGTTTTAATAGTACAAATGTGAGTTATGAAAATTCTTAGTGACGACTGTGGGAATAATGGCGTTTTCCCCTGGTAGCTGCCTAAATAATTTAAGGGTTAAGTATCAGGTTTGGAGATAGGATCCCTCTGACTACATCTTGCTGTGATCACATTGGGATTAAGGCAATGGTTTCTTAATGTGTTCTCCTAAAGACAATCTCATCATGTCCTTTTGTAATTCTACCATGTTATCTCTTTTATCATCTGTGTCATATATATATATATATATATATATATATATATATATATATATTTTTTTTTAATGGAGGGAACCAATTATACTGGTGATAGAGCTGAGAAGCCAATCAAGGGACAGTGAGGGAACCCAGTTTAGCAACAGCAAGAACCCACTTCCATCTCTAGGCTATTATGTACATATTATTATTATTATTTTCTTTATGGCTGCTCTAGATCTGTCAGGGATTTTTTCCCCTCTTTTTTTTTCTTCATCTTTTTTTGTTCTTATCTGGTTTTTTGTTTGTTTGTTTGTTTTTGTCTGTCAGGGATTTTAAAAGTAGGAAATACGCCCTTGGAAGATTTGTAATCTGGTTGGAGAGACTAGACATGCGCAGGAAACCAAGAGCATGATTAAGGACTAAACCACTGGGAGGGCAGTGCCTAAGGGAGAGACAACCCTGCTGCTTCCTGGGCCACTGTGGAATTAGTTAAAGGACACTTGTCATGGTGTCACTTTGCCTAACAAGGCTTCTAGAGAGTAACCTGAATGAGGAACTCTGTCTGTAACACATTTATTTTCTTAGAAATAAACATCTCTTATAGAAAAACAGCTTTTCCTCTCAATGAGTCAAAGAGATGTATTTATTCAGAAAGAAATGAGACCTAGATGAAAGCGTTTGTTCTTCTAAATATTGGCAGATTTAATATTCATGTTCAAATAGTGTATCTCACCTTATGTAAATACTCTTGATAGGGTTAACTGCAAACAAAATGGCGAGGTCAACAAAGTTTGTGGGTATCTGCAATCCCCTTTTTTCATGCCCTTCCCCTCCTAGATTCTTCTGCCCTTCAGTTTGGGCACTCAGTACTCTCACTTGCTGTTTTATATTCTTCACTTATAATTCTTACTTACTTGAAAGAATCAGAAATAGGTCATTTACAATTTAGAATAACTTGAAATCAATATAACCTGCTATAGCTGTCTAATATATCTAAACAATTGAAACTGACCCTTAACATTGGCATATATTTTGGGGAGTAAAATTTTAAAATTAGAACATGAAAAATGACAAAAGGCAAGAACATTTTGAAGAAGTAGTTTGGGTAAGAATATCTAAAAATTAGTGTTCATATAATCAGTATGAATATTTAGGAAAAACTTTAAAATACTAAAATATGAAAGAATTTTAAAATAGCACATGTATATCAGGTCATAAGATAAAGTTTAATACATTTGCTCATGTTAAAGGACACAAAACACAGTCAATCTAACCAAATTTCAGGCATGCATTTACATAAATATATTAAATTAAGAAAAGAAATTGTACACTTAAACATCCTTTTCACCTAAAAAAATCATTAAATCCACAGATCAACAATAAAAACCAATTCTCTGCATTTACCACTTTAAGATACAATTGTTCTATTTTAAAGATAACACAAATACACTTGTTAGAATTTATATGCATTATACATATATTATATATTACATAGATAGTGTGTATACATATGTAGTGTTTGTACAGATAGATAAATATATATATACACATGGGTGTGTGCACACGTACAGATACACACAGATGTACTTTAGGCCATCTGTACTGGTATTGCTGGATTCTGATGTTGAGCTGAATTGGAGCTGGTTGGGTGTGATTAGTGTCTTTTGCTTCAAATGTGTTCATCATACCCATTGGGCTCACAACCCCCCACTGCAAATGTAAGGACGTTTACTGTGACCTTTTAAGGACCTTATAATGACTTTCTCACATAATCACACTAGGCACTTCAATAAATATTTGTTGAATTAATGAATGGATTGATGGCTGAATAATAGAAGATAGATCAAAGAGAAATGCGTATTATAATAACTTGGTTAAATAAGTCAGATTAATTCAAACTTGGATTCTCTGAGCCAATGACTTTGCATGTTACTTTTCATCTGAACATTTAGAGAAATCCCAACTAGTACATATATTAACTCTGCTCCCTTAAACGCGTTCCTGTTTTTATACTTGTTCACACAGCCTTCTGCCTCTTATGAACAGAAATTCAAGCAAGGATTGGTTCTGGTATCTTCTGTGAGTGAGGTTATGGGTAAATTGCCCTAATTGTCAACAACCTAAAGGAAAATCAACACTTAGGAAAACCAAAATGTGTTAGAAGAATGATAAAATTAACTATTCTTTAAAACTGGACAAAATTAATCATAGATAAAGCAAACAAAATAAGCATATTTCTCTTATGCTTATTATGATAATAATTCGATATTTTTTTCATTTTAATTAGATGGGTTTCTTTTAAATAATAGTCTTCTTTCACATATCCTAGGGACTCAAGCTCCAAAAATTCCATAGTACCTCAGTATCATTTATCTTGTTACTACATGGCTCTTGGTGAAATGCATGTCTAAAAATGTCCTATAAATATAATGAGATATGGGAAATATCTGACATCTGATAAGGTTGTCAATTAGATTTCTCAACAATAGTATTATGAATAAAATGTATTAATATATTAATAGTATTAAGCTCCACTATACATGAAATCTTACTTTATTTCGGGAAAGTCATGTCTCAGATTTTAAGGATATGAGATAAAGAAATATCCACATATATTTTGGATATAGACTATACCAAACCTGATCACTTGTTGTTCTTGTGAATGGAAGCTATTGGTTAGTTATTTTTTAGTTCAAAAGAAATGTATAAGAATTAGTTTCTAACTCTGAAGACAAAGCTTATATTTAGCCACTATGAATTTCCCATCACTGTTAATGTTCTGTTCTTTCTAAAAGTATTTTTAACTTAAAAATTATAATCGAGATAACTCATCACATATTTATGTTAATTTGCTTGTATATGTGTACATGTATTTTGACTGTAAGTAATACATCATCCACATATGCGAAAAAAATCCCGACTGAAACATGATGTCTAACTTTGTGATGTGTATGAGATGTAATCTTAAAATTCATGCTGATACTTTATTTATTTATTTATTTATTTATTTATTTGTTTGTTTATTTATTTGGTAAGCCATTGTATAATCTGGCTTTAAAAAAGCAATAATAGGTTAATAGGTTTTAGGCCTAGTTTTATGTTGATACAAGGGTCCCATATTTATTTTTTATTCTTTTAACCAATTTATATATGACCTATATAAAAGAAAGCAAGGTAAATGATGGATGTATCTTGGGTTCAGATTTACTGAAGAATTTAAGAAAAGTGCTAATCTGATAAATGAATAAATCTCTTTATAGCAGCTAGGGAAACTACAATTATGATTGAAAAGAAAACAGTACTACAATGCTCCATTTTGTTATCATGAATACCTTACTCTCCTAAACATTGATTTTAAGACAGTCTCCCAAACTTAAGAGATATATAAGAGAAAGAAGTTTGAAGTTTGCAAAGATTAGTGTTTGACAGGTTCTGTGGTCATGTTCTTAATATTTTTAATATCAAAATGCTTCTATTCTTAGGTTTCCCACCTCCTTTGACATCACATGAAGTATTGGAGATATGACTAATTCATGTTGGTGTGATGAAGACAAAGAAGGTAAGACAGCAAACATGTATTTCGTTTGGATAGTCTAAAGAGGAACGCTCTGAAAGTATTGCCTATTGCCAACATCCACAGTAGTAGGCCCACTACCTTCCTCGGGCAGTATAGAAATATGTACATTTTTTGGGCATGGCACTTTGGTCTGAGTTCTCTGCAAGTTCAAGTCTTATCTGAGATAGGGAAAGAAGACTCTAAAGCCTCCACTGAGGAACTACTTCTTATTTTTTTCTCATAGATATCGAATAACCTGTTTCAAAAAAGACTCCATAGAGATGGTTGTTGCTTGAATAGGAAATAGCTACTGACCTTCCCTGCTGTTAGCTTGCTCTCTCCTGGCGATATTTTCATGTCTTTCCTGTATCTATGCTGGAACACTAGCTGAAGAGGAGCATTTGGGCTGTTGGTCATTTATGGTTTTCGTTACTTCTTTCAATGATTCTAATAGATTGGACTGGTATGTTTGTATTTGTCTATCATTCTCCATGATATAGAGTCTGAGCAAATGTGACACCAAGAAAGGGTATTTTTCAGGAAAACAAAGAAAAGATAACCCTCAAAATCAATAGTAACCTACCCCAGGACATCTTCATCATGTATGTACTGAGGACATACATGTCTGTTTCGTTAAAAAAACAGTAGAAATACAGGCAAAGGGAGAGGTTAAAAGGTAGAAGGATATATGGGGTAGGGGGTAGGAGAGAGAGAGAGAGAGAGAGAGAGAGAGAGAGAGAGAGAGAGAGAGAGATCATAGGTAACATTATATAGAGATGCTGCGAAACTTGATTGAATATACAACTACAACTGTCTATTATATACCTTATCTTTCCTCTTAAGAATTTGAACTTGGTTCCTCTTTTATGTTTCAAAGCTGAGAAAGTTAGACTAATAGAAATTTAATTAATGTGTCCTTTAATAGACATTAGGTGTAGCATCTCACCTCATGTCTAACACCTAGTAGCCTTTGTTGTATAGTTTATGATTCAGAGATAAAAACAATATTAAAAAGAAATATATTAAAACTTGTTAGTACATTATTATGTAGTTGTTTCCAAAGAAATAAATATAGAAGTGCCTGCTCTGAAGTATGTAAATGACAAAGATAATGGTTTTCTATTTAGGTTGTGTGTATATGTTATATGTGTAGGTGTCTTTGCTGTTTCTTGATGGGACAGTCCATTAATCTGAGAAAACGTCTGAGTATTCTCTGTGATAAATAAAATATATATTTTACAGTAGCCACACTGAAACAAAATTCCAAGAAGAAAAGGTACAGATGAAAGCACTTTTTATCGCCACTCAAGTTTCTTAAATCTTCCCTTCTTTTCACTTTAATGATGTGCCAATTCAGTTTTCTTCTCATTACCCTATATAACTGGCAAGAAAACAAGGTTCTATTAACTAGGACAAGAGTTTGGCAGAAGCAGTGGTAGAAAGTTTTTTTTCCATCTCCTTACAACTACCATAACAGCATTTCACATTAAACTGACACCCAAATATTAAGCTCTAGAATGGACAAAGGTATTGCAATACACATTTTTCTAGTTCATGATTTTACCTTTATCTCACAGATCTGCATTCATATCAAGGACATTTTTCTTCCATTTTTACTCTGTGCTTTATGAACTGAGTAGATGTAGGTATTGCCATTCATGTGATGAGACATAACTTTTCCCTAGCTCATACTTTTTAACCAGTTCCTACCTGCCTCTCATCATGAATCATTTAAGACAATTCTCTAGCCACATATTTTAAAAATCCACTTGAGAGAGAAGTTCAAAAGATCTTTTGAAATGACCACTGAGTTTAAAATATGTAGCCATCAATTGGCCATTGCTATTTACGTCTCTCTTAAAAACAGAAATGACTCCAATGACTCTCCTTTCTTTGCTTGGGTATAATATCCATGGATCTTGCTATCTTCTTTATACAAGATTTTGGTCTTTTATTCTAATGACTCACAATAGAAAAGGCAGTGACACCTGGGATACATATGTTTTTCTAAGTCATTTGAAACTTTCACTTGGGAAAGGGACTGTATAAAAATCTGGGTCTCGTCAATTGAATATAGATAGTTTTAAATAGGAGAACTAATGGCAAGCTAACACCTTTTATTTTGGAAGAGATTAAGGCTGTAAGAAGAAACGCTGGATTTTTTAGATTTTGCCGTATATAGCAGTATCCTTGTTCTCAGTGAAACTATGAACTGGAGAATGTGTAATAAAACTGCACAATTTGACAGATTTAGACAGCTGGCTCCCTCACAAGAGGTTCACATTCTGTTAATGTCACCCACGCTGAATAAGGGACGATTAGATGGTAAGGTCCATTTACAAAAATGGTTGTCAAGACATTTTTTTTTTTAATTGTAAAACTTTCTGTGATGGAATTCAGTAAAAGGGCTATGAAGAGAAAGCAATGGAGACAAAAGACTGCTATTAACCTACAGATGCAGGCTACTGCAGGGTTCATTGCAAGATTTGTCACACTGTTGGGCCAATGAAGTGTTAGTGTGACTAGAAGGGACCACCCCTTTTCTGGGGTAAGAGGGCAATTTGGTCTCCATGCTCATTTAATCCTGAGACTTCTTTGAATGGACTGTCAATTGAATCTAAATTGTGCAAAATTATGCATGCACTTTTTAATGCAGGCTATTGTTCACTAAGCACTGAACCAAGATTTCTCAACCCATTTCCATTTGGCATGAGGTCACTTGAAACTTAAGTAATCATATATGGAAGACAAGAGCAGTGTACTTAACCAATCTTTCTACATTGTGGCTTCTATATAAATGCTCGCTGTGCTTTAATTGCAAATCCCCTGCTTTAAAACAATAGAGAAATACTAGTTACAAGATTTTATTCTTTTTAATTGAGGCTCGTATTCCTAAAAGTAAGGAGCAGGTTTGAAAAGTCAGCCTGTGCTGCATAATCTATACTACTCTCCACTTTAGATTCTGGGGGGAACAGATGTTTACAGAAGGACCACCTATAGTGGGTGTGCGTGTGTCATGGGTAGATGTTTTTTCAGTAGTGCAAGGAGGCCGTCTAATTTTGTTATAATCCAAATGTGGAGAGCTGGCCTTGAAAACCATTAAGAAAAATGTTTATCAGACTTTTTGCAGTTTTAAGTTAGAACATAGCATTTCTTTCAAAACCTGAACAGAACATTTACAGAAATTTATTCATACATTCACCAAAGAAAATTTTCATTGAGTCCTGAAGGAACATATACACGGAAAGTCATATTTGGCAAGAATTATTATATTAAAAATTTGTACAAGTGACAGCTTACATAGCCAAGATTTGTTAAAAAACGAGTGAGTTCTTCTCCAGTGAGGTTCGATTGAGTGTGCAATCTGCAACATTCTAATCACATATACTCTGACAGTCTTGCTATCATGAAAAGCACTTTACAAATGTTTAATGCTGGAATTTTATAAGGATTGGCTGTTTTCTTGCTTTTTCATCCGTCGTTAATGATTACATGTTGGCACAAGGATACATTGCTAGATTAGATCCACAGCACATTAAAGACTGTTTGCTTTCTCACTCCCCTTCTTTCCAATTAAGTTGGTGAAAAATGTAACTTTAGTATTTTACAGGACAGGGTAAAGGTGTTTCATCTAGGTGATGTCTATATTATAAAAATAAAATAAAAAATATAAATATGTAACACAAACCCAGTGCCTATTGTTAAATAAAATATACAATAAAAGCAGACCTTTTAGGAAGATTGGTTTTAGAAATATGCTGTTATGATTTAATTATAAAACACTTGAAAACAATCTTGATATTAAGCTAGGGTAACCAGATTTCTCTGTCAATAAAAAAGTAAGTGCATAACATTCTGTAATTGGATACATTGGTAAAAATGAAGATTACAATTTTGTATCAAGTTGCCCATTTAGAAATTCATCAGGGAGTTCTGAAACATTCTCACATTATAGTCCTTTAATATAAAAATATTGCCTTTTTTATTAGATCCATCAGATTGCACAGTAATGTTTCAAAACTCCATTAAAGTTGACTTTAGTTATTATAGACAGAAAATTCCTAGGAAGTCAAATAATCTCTTCTGGTGATATAAAAATTCCGTTATCAATTTACAATGGAATTTCTGTGTAAATTACTCCACACAAGGAAATATATATTTTTAAAACCCATCTGTTCCGTAACCATGCGTATAAGGGTTGTGAGTGTGTGTATGTGCGTATGTGAACAAACGTGCCAACATACACACACAGAATCTGCACATTTCTGGAAATTATTTTTAAATTAATAAAAGAAAATGAAATCACAGGAGTGTGTAGCAGGATAACAGTCTTTCTTTTTAATGACAGGATAAAAAATAAATGCCCATTGGAAAAGAATATTCAAACAGTCCCAGACACTATACAATGTAACTTGTTAGATCCAGCAAATAAGATGTCATGTCAATGATCTGATCAAGAATACCTGCCCTGGTCACTCTGCGGATGTTTCTGTCCACTTGTTCACATTGAGGACCAAGATATCCTTTTTTACAGAGGCATTTGTTTGGCCTAACACAGACACCTCCATGGCGACATGCTGGCTCACATTTTGCTGGGAGAAAAAAAAAAAAAGCAATAAAATCACACTCTCATTGTGTATGTCAGAAACAGCACAGAGTATGAGGCCAATAAATATTTGATGAGTAAGGGAAGGGAGGAAAAGGAGGAGGAACACAAAATGATCCAAAAAATAATAAAGATAAGAAGGGAAGAACACTTTCAGATCCACAGTAATTTGGGGGCCAGAACTCAGCAGCGCACGGGAGACATTTCCAGAGAAGCATAGATCATGGGAAACAATTTCAATCCCTTGCAGAACTGACTATTTCAAACGATTGTTTCAGTTCTTTCAAGTCTCGGCTCCACTAGGGCACTTCCAACAGAGGTCCTAGCAAGTAACGCTGTTCCCACTCCTCCAGGGTGGGACCTCAGCATGGAAAGGGCCTGGCCCATGAGAGAAGCCCAGTGGCTCGAGCATCTCCAATGCAACATAAAGGGATGGTCATTTTTTTATTTTGGTTAGATGGAGTATCTACCACTTAGACTCCCTAGTATTCCTCCTCACTGCTCCCGGGGTTGAGGGGCAGCCTATGCTTCATCTCTGTACACTTTGAAACCCCTTCTTAGGTCAATGCAGTCAGCCAACGAAGGATATTCTTAACAGTCCTTTTCAGGGTTACTCTACAGCACGGAACCGCTTCATAAAAGGATTTTTACCACTACAATATAGGTGGGAATGTAAAGATTCACTGCTAAAATGAGATGGAGAGAGAAAATTGGGTATATAACTTAATTATCTCTTACTGATAGGATAAATCTGGGGTGTGCAGCCCCCACGTACACAGAATCAAATTCGTTGAATACATTTCTTTATACTTTCAGGGGTCAGGGTCATTTTAACCTTTGCAAATGCCTTAATCAAAATCCAGGGGTCTGTGGCTGACACATGGAAAAGCAAGAACAAAATGCAAGTAGTTAGACACTTTTCTTTTAAATTTGTAGGAGATGAGTAAACTATGTGAGTATAGGAATAAAGTTCTTGCTTGGGTCAAAAATATCAGGAATGGATTACTTTTATAAAATGGTTGTGGTTTATCTTACATATTCAAATTATTTAAATCGATTTAGTGGAAAGATGACTTCATTGAAATAAAACTTCATGTTAACTCAAAGAATATCTATTGTCATTTATATCACATATTGTTATTAATATCCATTATGGTGTGTATATATAATGCCACCCATATTCAAAGTAACTTGTTTACCCTCAGTTTAGACATACTGTTACTAGAGGCATGCAATAAATTTTGTTATCTGGTAGTTTGAGAAGTTAGGCAAAATACAAGGTAAGGAATAAAACAGAATGGACACTATATAAAAGAAGCAGAGAGAAAACGTTGTTAGGCCTCAAAGGAAGCAGAGGGAAGATATTTTACCAAGAATTAGAATATTAGTGCATTTGAACACTCAGTCTCATTTTTCTGCCAATAAAGAAGGGAGGCAGACTGGGTCAATAAAATGTAAGCAGTCATTTAAAATAATGTAATTACTTCATTTCTGTTGTTTTAATTATGATAGCTCTTCCCTAGATATGTAACCATAGAATAAATCCATCCTGTAATGTTATTAGTGCTGAAGCAATTTAAGCTTAAAATGTATACTGCATATATGACTTTAAATGTTGGCTACTTTTTGTCATACAATATAGAAAGTAGACAAGTTATAGTTATAATGTTTTTGAAGCAAATACATGTTTAGGATAAAGAAAAACAATAAATTAAGAATAATATTAATATTAACTTGGGAATTTTAATTTGCATTGGCAGGAGATACTTTAATATTTGAAATAGCAGAGGTGAAAACTTTTTGTAAGTACTATGTATATGCTGGTTATTGAAAATGCATTTTTTATCCTTATGGCAGCCTCTTTTCCCCAGTTTTATGGAGAAATAATTTACATACATCACTGTATAAGTTTAAAGTGTACAGCATAATGCTTTGATTTACATAGATTGTGAGATGATTACTGCAGTAGGTTTAGTTTCCATCCATCATCTCATAGATACAATGAAAAGAAAGGAAAAATAATTTCTCCTGAAAATGCGTTTTCAACATATACATCTTAAACTTCCTATATCTAAATTTACCTAATTTTCTTACTTCATACCAAGTAGGATTTAAACATCATTGCATGTAATTGAGGCAATCTCCAGTTAAAGGATAGAGTAGCCCTGAAATAAATCTCCTTTGCTCTCTCTCTCAGCATCTGCACACCTGGTTGAGGGTTCACAAGGGAGTGGCAAAAAGGACTTAAAAATCTCATATAAGCCTCTAGATAATTGCATTTTCCCCTCTTGTTTAATAATACCCACTGAAGAACCATGTTTTTAATGCACTGCAGCCAGAAAAGCAGTAAAGTTAGGGAGGGCATTTATGGGGTGTCTGGAAAAGGTGGCACTTGGAGAGGGGCTTTGCAAACACGAAGTCACTGGCTGGCATGAAATCGCAAACCCAGGACCTGAGAGTCCATCGAGATGATCTAGTTGGTGCCATTTTCGTTTTTTTACTTTTTGAAAGAGACTCAGTTATTTAAAAGTCTTTTATGTGTATGATTAACTTGTATACTCGTATGTGCATTGTTTACATTAAGAAAACGGGAATGATTCCATTTACACGTTAAGTTCAGGAACAGACTGAGCACTAACGTATCGTAAATGGCTAAGTGTTGAACACTAGGCAATTCTAGAAGAAATAACTGGTGTGAAGTTCTTGAGTTTCTAAGGACGGCCCCATGCCCAGTCTTTCCCGGGGACAGCAGTACTAACCGATTCTGCAGAAGTCCCCTTCCCATCCGGGGCTGCAGCAGCACGTTCCCGTCGGGGTACAGTAGCCATTCCGACAGAGCCGGGAGCATTCTGACGTGAGCGTCTGGGCAGGTTGCACTGCCGCTCTGCACTCCTCAGGCACCAGAGGTCTGCAAGCAAAAGACAGCAGTTGAAAGCGTATTTTTGTTGACTATCAATACTGGAATGAAATCTGGTGATTTTGTGGCTTACAAAGCATGCCTCTTGCTTTCTAAGCAGAACTTTCTTTTAAGTGACTCACAGAGATTGTTGACAACTTTCTAAGAATAGAAAATAGACACTGGTAAAAACACGAACTAGCCAGTTTTGAACCAAAGAGAACATAGCAAACATTGAAAGAAACTGTATCATGGTCAAAATTCATTGATTAAAAATGTAATTATATTGATATTTTGCATTTGGTAGCTAAGAATTTCTAGCAATTACAGTTTTTAAAATAAAGATGACCCCGGTCGGGACCTCCTCTCGTTTTAAGAGCTGTAGCTTTCTTCTCTAATAAAACTATCCTCTGCAATAAACTTTAAAATAAAATAAAATAAAATAAAAAAGATGGATAGATATTTTAAAACCTTTTCCCCCCAGATGGACATTTTTGGCAATATCACAGGGCTGAAGACATGCATCAAAATGAGCACTTGTAGTCTAAAACCCTTGGGAATCCATTTGTTTTCAATTTTACATTTCTTTTGAGATACTGTTTTTAGACTGACCCTTCTTGAAAGGATATCACACTGTGTGTGTGTGTGTGTGTGTGTGTGTGTGTGTGTGTGTGTGTGTGTGTACTATGACTCAAAATTTCAACTCCTTGTGAAAGAATGATACATATATAGATGCATATGTGTGTGTGTGTGGATATATACTTAAATGTTTTTTATTTTTTCCTGCTCTGAAGAAAAAGAATTCTATTGATAGCAAACAGAAACAACTTATCTACCAGGTAAAAAGTCATAGACTTTCTTTCACTTGTTCTACAACTGCCATTATTTAGAGAGGGACCAAGATGCCTTCAGATTTTTCTGTTTCTTACTGTTTTTTATCTAAGAGGCTGTCTTTCAAGCTGGGTCAGGCTGGAATCATGGTCACGACCTACTCCTCACTACCTAATCTTTGGGGAGAAATGTGCAGTGGTCCTCTTCTTATCAGTCACGGTTACCTGTGCTCCAGTGTGGTGAGAAAGCTCTTTTTAGTTAAGGAATGTAAACAAACCTGTCATCACCAGTCCAATCACCATCTTTAGGTCACCAAAGCAGTTGGACTCCTTAAGTACCGTAACAAAGAAGGTGATAATTATAGGCCAAAACTACCACAAGAGGTAAATGATACAGCTTTCTGAGAGAAGCAAATAATTAGTCCCTTTAGACCCAATTTTCCTGAGACGGTCGTCCTGTTATTCCCCTGTGGCACTGTCAGCAGCGATAGTAATTTGGGGTCTGACCTCAGGCTGTTTCTACCATGACTCAAAACCATATTAAAAATATATAGTGACTTTTTTAACTCTTCCCTCCAATAAAAGTCCTACTCTAAGTTGAAAGTACTGTGTTTTACAGCTAAGCATGACAATTCATAAAACTCCCTTAACTCTAGTCAACCTCTTATTCAAGCCTAGAAATGGTCCATTTATGTGAAAGGTCCCTAAGGCATTCCATGAGCTGAGCATATTTTCACTCAGAAAACGTTAGTGAATATTTTCCATGTGTTAACCAAGGGAGTCTTTCTAGGAGTGAGGGCAGGGCAGGTTAAGTGGAGAAAAGGTTAATGCCAAGGAAAGTGAGGGCATTATTTTTGCCTTCTGCTTCTTCTTGTTGAATAGCCCAAGTCTGCTCTCTTTCTTCCTCGTACAAAAAAGTCTTTCTTTCTTTGTGAGACAATGGTGGCGTTTTTGACCCTCGGAAGAGCCATTTTTCAGTAGCCATGAAGTTCTGAGTCGAGACAGTGATCATTTACTAAGCGGCATTCAGTAAACAGGTGTTGTTCAAATTTTATTGGGAACTAAAGCTCTGTTTATCCAATTGTACTTGTTAGTCACTCATTTGCCTTCTTTGTGACTCACTCAAGAAAAGACACCCAGAAGTAGAGTGTGTCCAGAATATATTACGTGTTATACACGATGCAAAATAGGTAGTCGCATAGCTCATACACCACTTGACAGTGTGGTTTATGCCTCAGCAGATTAATCTGAAGAGGAGAAGACGCCATTTAGATCTAGAATGTAGATGGCTTGTGTCAAACAGCAACCACCAGAAGAGGTTGCCTGTCTGAGGCAACACATAGGGCTGTTCATCCCTGAGCTGTGGGGACGGGAATGAGGACATGATGTCAGGACCCAGTAGTGAAGTGCGGTTCTGCAGGTGGGGTCTGAGCCTTGCTTCTCTGCTGACCTGACAATTAGATGCTTTCACTATGTTTCACCAAACCTTCAAATGTCTGGAAACTCAGATTATAGAGGAATTCTAAGATTTGGGGTTTTGTTTTGATTTTTGTTTTTTTTTGGGTTTTTTTGCCTAAAATTTAGCAAATGTTTATCTATCACTGGATGGAGTCATTTCATATTTGGGCTTGTTTACCTTCGCTTATATAAGATTGTGTGGCTGTCATATATAAGCATGATGATTCCCTTAAGTTTTTATTTAAATACCTGGGAAATACTCTTTTTCTTCTTTCATGAAGTTGACAACTAACATTCTTCACTGAGCATGTCCAATAAATCCTCTCCCTCACTTTTAAACTGTTTTTCTATAGGCGATCCTTTAACATGGAAATTATGTGAAACGTGGCCCGTCTCTTACAGGACTTCACTTCTCTTAAGGAATAGGTTATCATATATCCTTTCCCTTCCTAATTGAAACGAAAGCTTTCTGAGGGCAAAAGCTGCCTATTCAAGCCTCTTCAGGCCCAGTCATTTACTCGGGCAACTACTGTGCTCCCCATAGGAATAAGACATAAACAAAACAGGGTCCTGAGCCACATGGGACACCATGGAGAAGACAGACATGCAAACACAAAAGAATCATTCTATGAAATAGGTGCAAATGAAGCAACACAGGAATACAGACAAGGGAGCACTTAGTTTAGGATTGAAGGGTGTTATAGAAAGATGACATTGAAGCCATCAATGTAGTTTATCTCCTTCAAATACTTATACTCATAGGAGCTAGGAAAATACTATACAGGCATTCAATAAGTGTTTGTTAAATTGAACTGAATGCATACAGTAGACCCTTTATCAACTACTTTCTCTGGAATATAAACTCCATGAAGACAACTATTTTGCTTTGTTCTCCCGTGTCTCTCCAGAACCTAGAAGAGTGAAATAGCCCATGGGAGAGGCTTATTAAAAACCTATTGAATAAATGAATGCACAAAATGAGTAAGAATATGGAATTTTAAAAGGATGTTTGTTTCTTTTTTATGCTATTGACTAAAGATATTAGGAATATGTGGACTATTTAGGGGAGGCATAGCATTAAGATTTAATTGCTGGGCTGGCCGAGTGGCTCGGTGGTTAAGAGATGGCTTGGGACACCAGAGGGCCCTGGTTCAGATCCCACATATGAGGGCCAGTGACACTGCCCTCTGCAGCTAAGATGCTGAACAACAGCTCAACCTGGAGCTGGGCTGCCATGAGTCACCAGTGACGGCGTAGGCTGCAGCCACTGCTGCAGTGGGTTATCATGGGCTACTGTGTGTGGCCAGCAGCCAGTGTGAGCGGCCAGCAGCCGCCGTGAGCGGCTGTCCAGAGTCCAGCGACTGATCTGCCTCACCCGGGAAGAGCGCAATGATGGTGCCAACTTGGGTCAGTGAAGCAACATCCTCCACAACTAGACTAAAGAACAAAATGACAGCAACTTGTCTGTTCCCCTTCCCCAGTTCCCCAGTGCTGTTCTCATCCCCCAATTCCCAATTAAAAAAAAATCTTTAAAAAAAAAAGATTTAATTGCTATACGTTTTTATCATAAAGATAAAACTAAGACTACTTGCTATATTTATATTGCCTAAATTAACTCAAGTCTTACAAAACTCTTTTGGTTAAATTCATTTTAATTCATTCTGAAGGGAGCGTTTTTACACTACAATCACAGTAAATAAATAACAGGCTAAAAAGTAAGCATGGCACAATGATATAGGATTGTTTTCTCCTCCATCTGGGAATTAAGTCAGTGTATTAAAATTCATTGTTCTGGGGCCGGCTGAGTGGCGTGTTGGTTGAATTGGCTTGGGACGCCAGCTCTGAGCACTAGGGCCCCGGTTCGGATCCCACATGAGGGCCAGTGACACTGCGCCTTCTACAGCTAAGATGGCGAACAACAGTTCAACCTGGAGCTGGGTTGCCGTGAGTCGCTGGCGACAGCGTAGGCTGCAGCGGGGCTGCAGTGGGCTTCCATGAACTACCATGAGTGGCTAGCAGCCAGTGTGAGTGGCCATCAGGTGTGAGCTGCCGTGAGCCTCAGTGAGTGGCCATCCAATGGCCAGTGAGCAACTGCCTCAGCCGGGAAGAGGGCAATGATAATACCAACATGGGCCAGTGAAGCGATGTCCTCCACAACTAGACTGAAGAACAAAAGGACAGCAACTTGCCTGTTCCCTTCCCCCAATTCCTCAATAAAATCTTTTAAAGAAAAAAAATTCATTTTCTGGTATTATATTTGGTAAAGTACGACAAAGATTTTTGATGAGCCCAACTAGCCCCTTCCACTCACACTTTGTTCTAGTGATGTTTCTTCCTTCTATTGAAAAGAATAGAGTTCCTTTACATGGAATGGGGAGAAAAGGAAATAAAATAAGTAAATTTGAAATTTGTTATTGTTGTCACCTTAAAATAAACCACCGTGTGTATACATAATTACTACATATACACACCTGGATGGGATCTAAACAAAAATCTAGGCTTTTTTTTTTTTTGGTCTGGATAACTTTCTTTAGTCTAGATGTTCACTAAATTCTTCTTGCTCATGTTGACATTTCTCCTTTCAGTGTCTGTTTACCCATGAGGAGTAGAATTTTGGATTCTGATGGATTGACAGCATGTTTTGTGAGTACACATAGCCCTTTTGTAGTAGCTAGTAAAACGATAATATACCATACAAATTCAATTTGGCTGTAAAGAATCTTATGCATTCATAATGCAATCATATTCCAGGTAGGAGAACAGAGAAAATGGACTCTATTTCTGTGTAATATTGCAGAATTGGTCCCAATAATACCAACATTGCAATGAGACCATGTAATATTGGCCTCACTGGGACTTCATGGCAGAATAGACAGCAATACATGTTTCCTACCAGTATTTTTTAAGTACCATTTAAAGTATACCAAAAATTTGAATGTTTTATGAGCTCCTCCTTTCATTTCATTCATAAGGAATGCTCCGTTAACATGATATTATATGTAGTCTGCCGAAATATTTTTTTATATATGTCCTGAGTAACCCTGATATTGGAGTAAAGGGAAAGATAACAAATTCAAGAATAACTCAGAATTTATGTATGTTATGTATTGTATTCTTTTATTTGTTCTGTACATTTCGAGATTTCTAATTCAGGCCAGGTAAAGCCAATGTTCTGTCTTATTTCCAGATAGTGTCTTGATCTACTACATTTCTCTGTTCTGAAATGTGCTAAAAATTATAGCTGGCCTTGGCTGTTTTCACTGTGACCGATGTTCTCTTCATTTTGAGGTCTTTAATTTAAATGGTAGGCATATGCTCACTCAGAAATAGCATTGATTGGCTTTAATACCTGGGCAGGTTGGGGCTGAGGGGGCGCTAAACTCAAAAGGGGGCAGAGGTGTGGTGATTGAGTGAAGTGAGCCATGGGGCTTGGCTGCCTAGTGCTAAAAAAGATTATCAGAAGTTTCACAAATATCCACTAAATTTTGTTCTATGGTTAAAGATATAACCGTAAATAATGAAGCCATTTACACTTTTCAGTAATTTCATATTCAACTTTATCCTTAAGAGACAGGGCCAGTCTTGTTATTCATAAATTTAAGGTTCAGAACACATACAAAGAGATTCAATGTCTTTCACACAGCTAGTTACAAATAGTCTGGAACTCTTTCCTAGCCCAGCGTTCTTTCCCCTCAACTGGTCCCCACACTTTAGGGAAGAGGGAACAAGGCACCCATGTTTCAGGCCCTGTTAATCTCACTATCCAAACACCACTACCACAATACACAGGTTTCTAAAAGGGTGTGTGGGTCTCCTTCATTCAACTTTATCAGGTTAACTCAATGTATATATTTCCATGGGAAAATTAGGAAATGAAAAGTTATGTATTTCCTTAAAGGGAAAAAACCTAGGAGAAATAACTAATGAAACTAGATAATAACGTCATCTGCTTTTAGAAAAAAAGACAAAGTCTAATTTTATTAAATTGCCATGTGTGTTTGTTGTATTATATTGCAATGTCCTAAATTAAAAAACTGATTTACTATAACTATTCGTGGTGAATATATGAAAATAGGCCTTTAATTTATTGTACATGTTCCTGAAAAATCTTGTACTCTACAAAATCACATACTCAGTTACAGGACTTATGGGAAAAATAGGGTTGGGGCAGACCCCTGAAGATCTTGAAACTTCGTATAACTAAAATACCAACAATAACAAAATTTGGTGCCTTAGAAGAGAGTTTGGGCAATCCAGTGGGCAGGTAGGCAGTGGCTGGAGGCTGCCTCAGGGAAGATTAGGAACACACAAAAACAAAATGGCGATGGAAATGAAGCTTTGAACTCCAGAGGAAGCGCAACCAGCAGGGAGCCATGCCAGGCTGGAAGAATGCCTCCCGGGGGAGGGAAACCTAGCACAGGCACTTATTTTTCATTTTAACACTCAGCTGAGAAGGCTCCTTCTAGGGCTTGTTCGTTTTCTTATCATTTTTGCTATATACTTGCTTGAAAATCTACATAATCTCCATGTTATGTAGTCATCATTCTCTTTTATATGTGAGCTAATCAGTGTTAAAATCACACTGTAGCAGAGCAGACTAGACCAAATCACGGTGTTGTGCCCACCTCGGTTCACATAGCCTGCAGGATCATTAATTCAGCACCTTACAATGTACAACGTTCTGGTAAACTTTTTTGTCCCAAAGTGTTCTATCAGGTAATATTATTTATGTTTTTGATGATGTGCGCAATCTTTCAATTTAGGTAAAAATCAGCTCCTTCGAGGATGTGACTAAGTTCTTATTTATATTCTCCTTCCATAGTACATAATACAGTATCTTAAACATAGAAGATGTGTAAAAGATACTTGTAGGCTGATTTAATCTTAGAGAGTATAACTGTACTAAGTTGGATATGATAAATAAAAAAACTGAAAAATTAGGGTACAATAAAAAGCCACTGCTTCCTAATATAAAGAAATGCATTCTGTTCAGAAATTCATGTCCAAAATCAAGTTTTAACTTATAAATCATAATTATTAAAAATCTTAGACACTAAATAAATGTCTGTAATTGGGAAAATGGGCATTTTAAATAACACTTTGATTACAACGTAATTTGAAAGACTTAAAGTGTTTTTCTTTTACTTTTTCCCACTTATAAAGCTGAAGATTTACCTGTGTTTTAATTTTATATTACATGAAGGGGGGAGTTTTAAATATCACTAAATGCTTTACACGAGAACTGAAAATTTGAAACAAGCTCTGTCTTTTAAAAGAACACAGAAATGTCACTAAATTATTTGAAGACTAGTAGGGTGGCAAATCCCCAAATTTTGATGTTACACTTTTTGATTCATTTGTCAATGTTGTCAAAAACGAGTCATTTAAGGAGGAACAGATTTTTTTAACTTGACTAAAATGAATTAGTAAAAAAAAAAAGATGCTAAGATGTAGTTTTTTCATTAGAAAGTACACTTTCCTCTAGAAAACATCTTTTTACAAATTTATGTGGCTATTGTATGCAACTAAATCTGCCTTTATCTCAAGTACTGCAATATCTGATGATATATTGCCTCGCAATAAAAATATAAGATATTCAGAAGGTTTAATACTGTCAGATTTCCACCATTGTCCCAAGGGGAAAAGAAACATGGGGACTAAAAAGAAATGCTTTTAAGAGTTTTCTACTCTTAACAAATATGGCTCATTTTGAAGAATATATTCTTTACTATTCATATTCTCCATTTTATGTCTTGTTAATAATTGCCACTTATAAGTGGCAATTCAGTCAAGTGTTCAGTCTATACAATTACTCTAGGAACTAATATTCCAACATTCAAAATTGATCATTTAAGAGAGACTATAATTAGTACAAAGTAGAAAATTCCTTTGAATACTGTGGTCATATGTCACATCTCCAGGAAATAGATATACATATAAGAAGACTTATATAAGAATTTTAAAAATGACATGATCATTTAGATAAAAATATTTTTGCAAATTATTATAGAATATTTATTATTTACTTTGAAACAGATAATGGCTCCATGTAGCATTGTATGGATTACTTGAGTATGTTTAAGTGTGTGTACATGTATATATATATGCAAATCTTGGTAAAGTAAGAATAACATTCCAGTTATGCTGAGGCCATTAGCATATGTTATGTATGCATGCTCATCTAGTCATTAGAAGTTTTTACTTTGATCTCATCCCATAATTTGTAATATATTTTTATTTTATTTTATTTTATTTATTTGTAATATATATATTTTTAAAATTTCAGTGCTGTCTGACAGCTTAGAAAGGATTTGTTAGTTAAAAAGATATTGTGCACCACAACATAAAACAGAGTATGTTGAGAATAAAAATATAAGCTGGCACATAAGTATATACCCATTTTTTAGTTACTGGGGCATATAGAAAAATAATACTAGCAAAAATGTGGAACATGCTTCCTTGTCTTTTAGACTTTAAATCCACCATGCTGAATGGATTTTTATAGGGCATATACTTGTTCATGACCTCTAGTGTTAAGAAATTCTGTCATGTTTGAAAACTAGTCCCTGGTGGAGCCTGTGTCCCTGTTAATAGCTGAAAGGTCAATGGAGCTGCTAAACAGTTTGTATTACTGTCAGGGTGGCCATGAAAACACCGCCTACAGCAACAGGACTTGGCAGCTGGGTCAACAGGCACTGTGGGGATTTATCAACCTAGGGGGGCCACTTGCATAAAACTTTGACTGATGAATTGGGACTAGACTGGCTTATGGGGCTAAAGCCTCTCTATTATGCATGACTTGCTTTCGGATGGCAGAGCTGCCAGCCGGCTCCCTGAGACATATGCAAAGGATAAACAGAACCGATTTCCTCTTACGAAGTGAGTTTTTGTTTTGTTTATTTTTTGTTTTTTTGAAAAAAGCACTCTTCGCCATCCAGTAGAATACAGAGTTGGATGAAGATATTAAAAATAAATAAATAAACAAAGGGCAGTAAGTGGGGCCATGGAGGGGAGGAGCGGGAAGGAGGCAGGAGGGGCAGTTTTTGATATTGGTCACACAGGGCTTTGGGGTACAACATTTATGTAAAATGACCTCTCAAGCCTGGAATTTGCATTGTTAATTTATAGACCTCTTAAGGGAATGTTCTGTATGAGTTGGTTGGGTAACAGATAAGCGGTATGTTAAAATACAGTAAGACTGGGTACATAGTAATTAAATCAACATGATTAAGAATGATTTTGTTTTATAAAGTCCTGGAGAAATAACCCAGAAACATTTCAAAATTAAAAAAAAGTCATTTGGTTTAAGTTCATCTGAAACAAAAATGAAAGAAATTTGTGTTCTCTAACAATAATGTGTGGAAAGTTAATAACTCTATTAGAATTCTTTAGTTTCCACTCCCAGGAGCATTTGTTTGATTCTGAAAAGATTTCATAAAGAGCACAATTCCAAGGCATGTCTTGGACATTTGAAAACTAGGTACAAAGAGCTGCTTATAGCTAGCTGCACAGACACCTATAACCCAGTTTTGGAACTGAGAAACCTTAAACATTGAGGGATCACCTGAAAATAATTCTTGACTCCATGGAATGAACACCAACAATACCAAAGAATGTATTATGTTTTAAATGCGCTATTTAGTTATCTTCATAGCGTTCTGCAAAAAGCAGGCAGGGCAGAGTGATCATCAGCACTTTATCAATGGGCAAAGGGGCACGTTGTGCTGAAATAACTTAGTGTGTGCAGGGTCCCACACTAAGGAGCATTCAGAGACAAGACGCATGGACTCCCTGTCCTACCAGGATAGACTCACTCCTAGTCCTGACTAGTCTAAATGGCACTATCGAGTGAAACTACAATGATTGCCCAACTCTTGTGCTTAGTGTATTGGAATCTGTTTTCTGGAACTGCTGGCTAAAGGACCTCCCCTTGGAGGACATGGAGAACTCAGGACTAGAGACTTTGGGGGACCCACTGAGTTGCCCAGGAAGCTGGGTGATTGGTGTCAACTGGATCCTCACTCCACTCTACCATGACATGTGACTGACTGCCCTGCCTCTGAACATATTCCTGAGCTGTGCTCTGTGTTCCGGCATGGAGGCAACATTCACCACTTGTCTGCTTTTTCCTTAACTAATTCCCGAGTTCTGGTTAAGCCTTAGGGAAACCTGGTTGCATTCTTATTGAATTTTCTTTTTTTTTTTTTCATTATAAGTAATGGTACTTGACTTTTTTTTTTTTTTAAGTTTTATTGGGAAACAGCCATGGTCATAGTTACACATTGCTTTCATGCTACGATGGCATAGTTGACTCTTTTAAGGAGGGCACAGCCCACAGTGGCCCATTGTGGAGATTGAAGCAGCAACCTTGGTGTTATCAGCACCATGCTCTAACCAACTGAGCTAACCGGTCACCCCAGTACTTGATTTTTATGACAGGTATCTTGCCATCCTTTTCTGAGAAGAATGCCCCCTGTCAATGATTTCAGACTTATGTAAATAATTATGTGACATATAGCCTTAGACCAAATTATCCTACAGACTGAGGTGGTAATGCTGGAACCTTGCCTGCTTTTGCCGAAATGAGTTAAGAATATGCATATGGTTTCTAAGCTCCCTCATCTTTCTTAAATGTGAGTGTGTGTGTATGTGTATGTGTGTGCACACATGCGCAGGAAAAAGTAGAAAAAATATAAATCCTATGGTGAGTAAGACAGTAACTTCTATGACATCTAATGTAGAATACAAAAATTTTATAAATTGTTATTCTGTTCCAGGGCCAGGAGTCAATTGACATTTGAAAGTTATTCTGAAAACATTATTCTAACCAATCTGGGGCCCCTCCACAAGAATACAATTAACCTAAGATTTTAATTTGAATTCGAGTTTTGATATAACAAGAAATGCCTATATATTGTTTTTTCAGTTGACGAGGCTCTTTCTTCAATTTCTCCCTCAAAAGTTTTAGAAAAACAGTTTTGCTTTGAAGCAGACATCCTGAACACTGCGAGGCTAGTCATTAGCTTGTGTTTCCAAAATAATCCTGCTCCCATACACTCAAGTGTCTACTTATATAGAAATTCAACTCATTTAGGGAGAAATACTATAATAATAAACACTGGCATCTAAATCAAAACAGCATGAGACTCCCAACAAATGTTTATGAAAACACGTGTTTTCTTAAAGTCCGTTGAATTTTGAAACGTATGCCTATGGCCTACGTACAAGGACAACGTCTCCGGGACTGTTACTCCCCCCACCTTCTGAAAACCAAACACAGATCTTAACCCTGGCCCCACACATGACACAACTCACCAGAAACAGGCCCCATAATGAGAAGTCAGGCCTTTCAGGTATGTCACTCGGAGACCACCCTACTAGAGGAGGCCCTAAGATCACAAAGCCAAGGTCCCTTATGGCAACCCTGGTAATTAGACACTAATAATGGGTTGAAGGTGTAAAATTCACCTCAATGCACCACCAGCAGACTAAACAATCCAGATGAAGAGAGAAAGCTTTTTGTGAGGAGGAGGGAGAAATAATTATACTACTACCGGGAAGCTTGTAAAAGCATATCAACATTGACAAACAGAATGAAATAGCAATGACTATTTTGAAACTAATGGTGTTAGAGCTCTGTGGAATCCCTAGACCCCATTCTGAACCATTAGGATGCTGCTATTGTATGAATTCACGTTAGTTTGATTTTTGTCCCTAATATTGCCAACTTCAATGATCACCAAAGTGTCTGATATTTTCTTTGTTCATTACTTTGATTTTCACAAAGAGAACATTAGTTTCATGCTCAAGGAGGAAAAGAACCCCAGTAGTGGATAGATGGGTACATACATCTCTTATTGTGAAAGAAAAACAAGTACTGCTCCATGGCGAAGGAATGCTCTCATTGTGTGATAGATGAGTGTATGTGCTACTGCGGAGAGACCGTTTAGAACTATTCTTCTTTTTGTTCTGCAGTACCAGTGTTCTTTTTCTCAGAAAAGACAGTGTTTTGTGGTGTGATAAAAGGACAAGAATCTCCATTTTGTTAGTGACTTTTTCAGAAAGACATACACAATTTACAACTTGCAAATAATATTTTTTTAAGTGGAGCTAAATTATTGTTTTTAGTAAACTTTTCAGATGACTAGAATTTGTTCTTCTAAAAAGAGTTGAAATTCAGGAAGTTAAATTTACAGATGGACTTATGAAGATAAGTTAGTACAGAAAGAATTTGAAATTTACAGCATGCGGTAGCTAGTCTGACAACTACTGATATTCAACAATAGTATCTGTGAGATTGCTTAGGTTCTCTAATAGTTGTTTCTATACTTATGGCTAATAACTCTTTGACAGTATATAATTTTAGCAGCTTCTGATAGTCTAATTTTTATCCATGAAATTAACAATGACTAATTATGAGTCAAGATAATTTGAATGTTGTATGTGTGTTGAAGTTGTGATGGGTGGGTAGAGAAGAGCAGGGGAGGGATAACTATACTCTTTAAAGGATTAAAACATTCAAATCTCTTTTTTTTTGCTGAAGTAAATAACAAAACACTGTTTCAGTTTTCATTTGTTTAGTCACAGAAGCTGCATGAGAGCTGTGAGCCTCCATAGCTTTGAAATAAGGCTCAGATGTTGACCTGCCAAAATAATATTCTAATTACCTAACAAAAATCATATCAAGCAGCTGTCATGTCGGCCAGTACATTTCTAGTTTTCTCGAAAGCAAAAGAGCATTGATTGTTCCCAACATGAGAGCCGAAGCCACTGTCTCACACCTCCGGCTCCTACTCTGACATTTCACTGAGGACCCTGATCCCACAAATATAGTGCTGCTGTCTGATGACAGCAAGAATGACATGAATGTGTGATCAGAATCAGGCTTATTATTAGAGTTCAGCGTAGTCCAGTCTAGCCTTCAAAGATGGGAGACCAGCGTTCCCTCAGGACAGCACTTAGCATATGGACCGGGGCGGAAGCATTCCTCTTTCTTGACTGCTAATTGCAATGTGTCTATCACTACTTCAAATGCACTAAAATAACATGGAGAAGAATATTTCTTGACTTAAAGGAATGTAAAAAAAAAAAAAAATCTCACCTTTTGGGATCTACAATTTTGTAGAGTTTTCCATTGTGAGTCTGAGTCATACTTTTACTGCTTGATAGAATGTAAACTTCACCTATGAAGAGAGAAATACAGCAAGTTAATTCCCAGGACCACAAGGCCTTACTTCCTATTGCCTAGCAGATATTTTATATATACAATATATGTGTTTACATGTATGTATATATGTGTGTATATACATGTGTGTGTGTGTATGCACACACACATATCCTCAGGAAGATCACTTGCTGGACTAAAGGTCATGGCAGCTCCCCACGTCCACCTTCACAGTGCACCCCTATTTCGCTCACTTCTCTCCGTCTCCCACCTACCACTACACCCGTGCAAGCAGACACTCATCTCTCACTGGATTATGGCCACAGCCTCCTAACTGATATCCCTATGTCTGTCTGTGTCCTTTTAGGTTTCCTCTCAAAATACCAGCCACAGTGATTCTTTTAAAGCTAGTTGGATCCTATAAGTTGGATCACACTCTTTTGTTTCAGTTCCCTCCAGTAGCTTCTAATCTCAGAGCAAAGGTAAGTCCTAACTGTGGCCTGTGCTGTCCCTCCTTAGCGCTCTGACCTCACTCGCCATGTTCTGCCTCTTCGTTTGCTCTTGCTCGCCTCACTGGCCTCCTGGCTTTGCACACGTCCCAGGCTTCCGCCTCAGGCCCCCACTGTCCCAGGCTCTCTTGTCAGGCCAGGCTCTTCACTGAGTTCCTATCTCAGGTCTTGTCCCAGGTTCCTTCTCAGGCTCCTGCCTTTCAGCAGATCTCCACAAGGTTCACATTCTCCCTTCCTTCAAGTCTGTGCTTAAATATCGTCTTTCTTGACTATACTATTTAAAATTGCATTTATCCCAACTCCTAGCAATTTCTATCCCTCTTCACAACTAGATTTTTCTCCTAAGCATTTATTACCAATTGACATACAGTATATTTTTTAAAAATTTATTTTATCGTCTCCCTTTAGAATATAAATTTCATGACAGCAGTTTAGATTTTTGTCTCTTTATTTGCCGCTGTATTCCCAACACCTAGAACAGAGCTTTGCATAGACTAGACGTTCAGTAAATATTTATAGAATGAGTATTGAATGTGAAAGTTTACCCTGACTTATGATGCCCAAGATGGAAAGGTTTGATTACCGTGTTGTTACTGTTAATTGATCATTTGAAGCCGGATGGAATTGGGGTACTCCTTTTTAATTTTTAGCTTTTTAAAACAAGATATAATAATCTAAATATTTGGAAAGAGAGAGGGAAAGACTTGGCCTCTCTAATTCTTGGTGCTAGGCCGTGTTCATGATGGTGAAACATCACAGGTGGAGGCCTCTTTTAGGAGAGAACCACTCTTGTTTTTTGCCACTACTTCCATATAACGATGTTTAGGGTGGATCCCATGAATAAGGAATTAGAAGCTGTACTTACGATTACATGTTTATTGGGCTTTAAAATGTATATTTGGTTCTCATTCATGAGGTAGTCCTTGATTTAGTCTATATTTCTCTATTCCCCTCTATTATTATGTATTAAGCAAACCCTACTACTTCCTTACCTCTGAAAAGGATGTTATGGGGTTTACGCTAAAAACACAGACACAACAGAAAAAATAAAAATGAAGTTAAAAAGCAAAGGAATGTAAGTGAAACAATTAATATTTCATCAAGTACCTTATGTAGTTTATCTCATTTGATACTTCCAACAAACCTATCCTGATTTTATAGTTGAAAAAAAAAAACATACTAAAAGCAGACTCTCAACATTTTTTTGTTTCAAAAAAACAAAAACACTCATTTTCTTATGTGGTTCTTAATTAAATTAAGTTTCATATTAAAGCATAATTCAGTGCAACTATATTTTTAATTATGGAGTATGCATGATGTTGTAGCTTTTGGACAGTAAGGGTTGTGTATGCTTCATTTGTTGGTTCTGCTCCCAACACAGTAATAAGTGTAGATAGACATTTGGATATTTTAACCAATGGTGGTGACGCTAATAGAATGACTAATGGTGAGTCATTTGTAGTAAGGTCTGGGGAAATCTAAATGATTCAGTCACAACATCTACATATTCATTTATAATTCTGCCACAAACAATTTAATCCCAATTTGTATTTTAAAAATCAGAGTTTGCCAATGAAACTTAAATTACACTACAGAGGGTTTAAATGAGAAAGGGTATCTTTCTGATTCCTGTGAGCCGGGTAGAAGAATATCAAGGGAAAATTAACTGTAAAATGCTTTTGATGCTGGAACAAGAAAAGGACAGATTGGATTTCTCTTCTTTGAATCATACTCCTGTGGCTCTGAAGAATGTATTATGTGTTTCAGGAATTTAGTCTGAGTTCCTTGTTAACCTAAGTAAATGGCATGGAACTATTTCTGATGATTCTCCATTTGATATAGGAAAATCAAACCTGCACTTTTAGAGAAAACATTTTGATTTAGATTGGAAATACAGCTCTTCTCTCTTAATAGTAAGAAATTTATCTCTGAGGCTGAAGGAACATACTTACTGTTTGCATATTGTTCTTTAAAGGGAGTAACTATGAAAGTGACTCCCTCAAATTTATCTCTGAAACTTAAATTAGTAGCATTTCTACTCTTTGACCACATTCCAATTTCAACATCTTTTTGCTTTTTAAGCTGCATCCATTTCAGTAACATACAAACAAATAAATTGTATGTTATCCCATAGATCATCAATGAGAAGATAATTTCCATTTTGTTTCAAGGCAGATCTAAAAACTCAGATTATCATGCACAAATTGTATGCCCTAATGGGCAAAAAAATTTTTTTTAATTAGGAAATAGAGGATAATGTGAAATTCAGATTGCAACAGATTTTTAATTTACTCCAAGAGACATGGATAAGTGGAAAGGTTTTTAGTAGAAAATATGAACAAATGACTCAGATGCATAAAAAATATCAGTGGACTTTAAAAATTTTTCCCTCTCTTCAGGTCTCAAAAATTCTCTTTTGTTCCTGCCTGCCTTTTTCCTGCTTTGGTTTCTTTCATATTTCTGGACTAGAAATGACAGGTAAAGACCCCCAGAGAAAGGTTATTGGAAGAGAATACATAAGTGGACCACCTCAAATCTCTATAGTAGGTCATCTTTGCTGTAGATTACATTTCCAACAAATGGAGGATGAGATGGTTATATTTATTCAGAGCAGAACAAAGCCTCTTGGACAAGGGAGTGAGATTGGAACTCAATAGAAACAGTTTGTACGGTACCTAATTCGTCTTCTCCGAATCCCAATATGTGACCTGAAAAGTAACCTCTACAGGAACCACTGTTGCCCAGACAGAGTGGTTTTTCTTGCCATTGCTTGGTCACAGGACTTTGCTGGAGAGTTAAGAAATTCCTACAACACAAACATACCATAAACCAAGGGTGAAAACACACCTTTGCTTCAAAAACACAATCAGATGTTTAAAATAAAACTCAAGAAATAATCGTTGTGTCATAGACCTGGCTTCTAAAGGGAAAGACATTATAGCCCATAATGTGTGTGAATACTGTGCAAGTCCCATGTGGGGAGAAAGTACTTAAAGATAAGGTTTTGTTTGTCGGGGGGCACTAAAAGTACCTGAGTATGAGAAAAGCCCTCCCCTTCATCCAGAGAATGATACTTCCTCTCCAGGACTAGACTCCATGCTGTGCTATTAATCAGAGAGAGGGACAGGGGAAGATCAGGGGGGTCAGTACACTTTTCTATTCCTTGTAGCGACCAAGCATATCAGCTCTGCCATATGCCTGAAGGCCAGCGACTTGGGAAACGAGATTCTTAATTTGGGTTTCATCACAGAGTTTCTTAGAATTATCCACAATGTGACCTCTAAACTTTAGGCTAAAATTTAATTTTGTAGTATTCCTACCAATAGAGACAAATTAACTTGCCAAATGTCCTGAAAGTCTGGCAAAAGCAAACATTCTCAGCCTTCCAAGATAATTTTTAAAAGATTTATAAACTCAAGTAAAACAGTAGTTTTCAAATTACTCATTATTATGGTAGGTAAATTTATGTTAAGGATCAAGGGAAGTTTCCCAAATGATATGAAAAATCCTTCTGAAGACTTCTCTGCACTTTAAAAAAATCTTTTTATGAACTTGGTCAAGTCTTTTTAAAAAGCATCTCTTAGGAAGTTCTTTAATTAAACCACCATACATAGTGGAACTAAAAGTAAATATTTATGTGTGTCCCAGACCTGACCCCCCACAGGGAGACCATCATTTGAATATTTTATGGCAGTTTGCCCACTAATCAATGGATATGTCATTTGATATATTAAATTGTGGCATCAGGAAACATACCCATTACGGTCTCCAAACACGTAGCTTCCATAGAGTCTTTCAGACTGGCAGCCTCGGTAAACAAACCCGCCAACCAAAGGACCATTACTGAATGGTTTGAATTCTAAAAGTGATGGCTCACTTTCTAGAAAGAAATAAACAGCATTAGATCAAATGAAACATATTTTCATAAAGCAAAAGTAATGTAGGCCAAACAACAATTACTACAGTAATTTACTTTAACTCCGAAGTGTGTTCCATGACGCACAAGACAGATCCTTGCTATGGATATTGAGTGAAAATCATTACTCCTTTTCCTTAAATTGTATAAATTTAAAGTACAGCTTAATGAAATGGGAATTCTCTGAAATGCCAATTTTCAATGAAATTAGAAAGAATCTGAATATTTTGCAAATCTTGGTTATTTACTTTAGAACCAAAATACTTTAAAAAATACTTTATTTTTTTAATATTGATTTTTTTTGTACAAATGCTTCTCCATATATCTAGTAAATTGAGCCAGACCTCTGTCAAGTTATAGAAAATGTTTAAAAGTTCACACTTTAATGAAACTAAAACTAGAGTACATACAAGGTCTTTAAAGCCACATTTGTACATTTAAAAACATTGTCACTTAGTCAAGTAATACCTTCATTGAAAATATTTTACTAGTTTTGTTTACAGAGTTGTATGGTTAACAAAGCCTATTGCAGTCACTGCTTTTGAATCACGTGTGCACAGACATGTATTTCAGTCTTGCCATGAACTTGGCTATACACTAGCATACGCGTTTGCTAATTGAGATGGAAAAGATCGAAAGCTAGCTGCAAATTAACCTGAAAATGACTTATCAATGATTAAATACATTATGTACTTAATATCAAATAAGCCCTTATCAACAGGCAGTATTTTAGGCAAAAGCTTTTGTGGAAAGAAAGTAATTTTAAAGTCCTCTCCAGCACCCCATGTGATTATGGTGCAGATGAGATTATAAAAAGTAAAACAGAGGGGCCGGCCGAGTGGCTCAGTTGGTTAAACGTTAGCTTAAGAATGCGAGCTCTGAGCAACAGGGTCTCCGGTTCGATTCCCACATGAGCCAGTGAGCTGCGCCCGAGCTGAGCTGCCGCTGAGCTGCCAACAGGTGGCAGGATGGCTCAGCTGGTGAGAGCACATGCTCCTAACAACAAGACTGCCTGTTCAATGGTGGGCTATGTCCGCCCGCAACTAAGACTGAACTCAGCAACTTGAGCTGAGCTGCTGCCCAGATGGTTCAGTGGATAGAGCGTGCACTCTTAACAGCAAGGTTGC
>NW_017731714.1:997953-1014683 GCF_001890085.2 Hipposideros armiger
TACCTGTTGGCAGCTCAGCGGCTGCTCAGCTCGGGCTGGACTCGAACCGCTGTTGCTCAGAGCTCAAACTCTTGAGCGAGCTCTTAACCAACTGAGAAACACATTACATTCTTATTTGAAACACTTATATTTTCCTAATTGCTAAGACTAGCATGTTGGCTATTAAGAAATTTCTTACCTTTAACACTTCCTTTTTTTCTTCTGTATATAAGATGTTAAGACAAGCTCTCCCTTATACATTAAATAAATAGAAGTTATTCATCTTGAGTCTCAGATGAGCAAAATATAAACTGCTAACTTTTGAAGGTCCATTAAGTTTTTTGGATCTACAGAGCACCATTCAATCCCTGGGAAAGGTAATTACCCAAATGGAACCCTGAGGGCTTGTAAGAGTCACTGGACCTTTAAAAAGTGAGCAATTTACTCCCTTACCACTGTTAGGCCACTGTTTCTATGCTTCCCCAATGCTCATTTTGCAGGAATCCTTTTCTCTTCAATTAATATACAAAAATAAAATAAAACCCGAACCAAAGCAAAATCAACAACTTATGCTCTACTTACTTACCGTAATCTTTTCCCTTTATTATCTGTAGGATTCTGGCTGATGATCTGTTCTTTCCATTGGAGTCTGAACAAAGTATTGTTAAATTGATGTTTACATCAGTGGGGTGTCGATCCACAGCGCATCTGCATAACAAAAGGGGGACCCATGAATTCCTACATGCCTGTCTTCCCATCTGAGACTAGAGATCCCTGACACAGGAACTCTTTGTGGGCTGACAAGGACCCTATGGGCTATTTGGTTTGGACCCTCCAGAGAAGGCTCAAGGAGACATCCTGATATGTTTGTTTATTCTGCTGAAGCTTAATGATCTCTGGAGAATATTTCATAATTTTCCTTGGTATCCCCCTCCGCTATGAATGTGCACACCGACTTAAAACACTTGTTGTCTGTTGTTAAGGAATACCACGTGTATAATATACCGGTAAAGTATAAGAATCAGCAGCAGCAGCAGCCTACATCTGCAACACGCAATATAAAAGTAGTTGTATTTATTAGTTTTGTGTGTGTTACATGGACTCGCTACATGCTAGAGCTCAGGCTGCTCTCACACAGCCAAGTGTGCACTCCAATTCAGGGAATAAATTCAAGCTTGTCCCACAGCCATGCAGGTCTTTGATGTTGACTCTGTCTTCATGTTCTGGGGCCAGGATTTTTCTGTGACTTCAGCCACTACTGTCAACTCCGTGAGGCCAGGAGCCACTTCCCTCTTGTTCCTCTCTATCTCTGTCACCTGCTTCAACCCTGGGATACCAAAGGGGCTCACTATTTGTTGAACGTTTAAGTCAATGAGGGACTGGGTGTTAGGAGTTTAGGTTGCGGGAAGAATAAAGTTTAATAATATAACTTTGAAGTTCTCACAAATGTGGAAAATAGTGTTGCATTGTTTTCAGGTTTCTCAAACCTGGCATTGTGGACTCTTTGAGTGAGATCAATCTTTGGGTGCGGGGTGCTGTCCTGAGGGTGGTAGGATGTTTAGCAGCATCTCTGGCCTCTACCCGTTAGATGCCAGTGGCATGATCCCTTCCTCCTAAGTTGTGACAACCAACAGTGTTTCTAGACATTGCCAGATCATCCCGTTCAGAATCACTGTTTTAGGCCAAAAAAACCACTGACTTAAAAACAAAACCCTTGGGGCAATTAAATAAATTAAAAAATAACACAATCTGACAATAGGTTCTGGGTCCTAAGCAACTCAAGAGTTGTAGTAGCAATTACTTAAACAACAGCCACAGAACAAAAAGTGTTGCCTCCAAATGATCCCACTCATAATGGGGGAACTATAAGCCTGACCTGCCAAAGATGAGTGAGTTGTTCTTGGGCAACAGTCCCTGTATTGTCCTCTCGAATTCAGTGATTCACAGAGTACAATGCCTGGCAGGGATCAGGACACAGACAGACTGTGACTTAAGGTGGAACGAAATCCGTACAGGGTGAGAAAGGTTTTCTGGATTGCCTTTCTTCTAAGATGAAGAAACTAGGACAAGAAAAGGTTTGACCTGTTTCTAACAAAAAGGAGCGCATCTAGAAGAAAAGGCCAGATGTCCCAAAGGCTGGGCTGCTGGGTGCCATGAGGTTTAGCTCCGGCTGAGTTCTAGGTCCGCTGGGAACCCCTTGAGCCTTCTAACTTTTACTTTCTTCTGTAAAAAAAGAGGCCTCCCAGTGGAACTTCTCTGTATGATGCTATACAGGTAGATGCACGTTAGTATACATTTGTCCAAACCCATAGGATGTACACCACCAAGAGTGAACCCAAACGTAAACCCCGGACTTTGGGTGGTGGCGATGTGTCCCTGTAGGTTCCTCAGTTGTCACAAATGGACCACTGGTGGGGATATTATTTGGGGGGGGGCTATGCATGTGCACCGGTAGGGGGTATATGGGAGAGCTGTGTATGTTCCACTTAATTTTGTTGTGAAATTAAAACTGCTGTAAAAAATTACAGTCTTAAAAAAAAAAGGGGGGAGGGGGCCTGATGCCTGCTATCTCAGAGAACTGCTGAGAGGTATAAATGAGATAATATGCATGAGATACCATATTTCCCCATGTATAAGACGCTCCCATGTATAAGACACACCTGAATTTGGGGGCCTGAAATTTGAAAAAAAATGTATTACATAAAGTTATTGAACTCAAGTTTTATTCATCATAAAATTCATACAACTCCTCATCACTCTCAAAACTCCCAACCATTAGCTTGTCCTCATCTGTGTCTGATGACGAGTCACTGTCTTCATATATTGCCTCGTCCTCAGTTCCATCCATGGCATTTGAAATCTACAACCACTGTATAAGTAAGACACACTCAGTTTTTAGACCCCAAATTTTTTGAAAAAAGGTGCGTCTTATACATGGGGAAATACGGTACTTAGCTCAGTACTCTGTACCAAGGTGCTTAATAAAAGTCAGCTTTTCTTCTAGCCAGTAATTATTTTAGTTTCCTCTCTGCTTTATTAAATGTTCCTCTGCTTCAAAGAACCTTGGAGGAAGGCGGGCTGTTCCTCCAGCCCTCTGCCGCCGGGGAAGTTCGGGCTCCACGCACAGGCAGCCTGCCACAGTCTGCAAAGTGCCTCACCCTGTGTTTTTACACGGAGGGTTCGGGACCCCCAGGAAGATTGTCTGCAAGCGCCAGTGGGATTGTGGTGACTCAGGCTGCTCGACTTCAAAGTGCTGCTTTGTGGTGGTATCTGTGAGTTCTGAGCTATCGGAATGGAATGTGACCGTTTCCTCCACATCCTGAACCCACCTTAAGTATTCCCTGTCGCACAGATTTTAAGATCTGCTGAGATGCCAAAACGGAAATGAACTGTAGAGTTGGACTTTGATGGAGGGGAGATGAAGGGCATGAGGGATTATAAAAATAAAAAGTTTGAAAAATACTCACCTTGCACACAGTGAACACTCAATAAACATTAAATAGCAGTAATACTGTAGCTAGTAAATGAATGAATGTGGCCAGTTCCCCTTAGTATGACTACCAGACCACAGATTGGAATGAAGTTTTCATCACAGGATTGCTGTATTATATATACTTCATAGCTTTTTAAAAGTACACCCCAAGTTTCTCACTCTCCATACTTTTCAGTGTTCCTCTCTTTATGGTTCATGATGGTCAGTAGTCAATAGGACTTCCTTTAGTACTAGTTAATTTTTTCAAGGAGAAGAATGGTAACATTTAGTCAACTCCTTACAAATTGATACTGTACCATCATATATATTAAGTGAGGCTATGATAATAAGAGTTATAATTTATTTAAAATCCACCAGATGTGCCAGACACTATTTCGTGCTTTACTTATGGAAATGCATTTAATCATTACAGCATCCTTGTAAGGTAGCTATTACCACCTTCATTTAATGCGTAAGGAAAGTATCGTAGGGCGTTAGATGGGTTTAAGGAGACACATTAGAAGGTTTATTATCTCTCTGATTATTCAGACTGAAGTCTAGATCATTACACTACTCATGCAACAGTGTTTATCTAATAAGAGCCCTCCAAAACTTTCAGGCGATTTTTCTCCATGAATTTGTCCTTTTCTGTGCCTTCTAAGTCTGTCCGCTTCACGCGTTAATAGAAGCGAATGCTATAGACCGGCTTGGATCATAAGCCAGTGTGACTTTAGGGGCACAGCCTGCACAGCGCTCTTTGGCTGCTCTATGCCTGGACCCCTCTTTCTTTTCCCAGTCCCCAAATCCCAGCCTGGCTTTCCAGCAGGTGAGGGGGCAGGCTGGTGTTCTCACCTGCCTGGATCGTGGAGGCCATGGGCAAACACTTCCGGGGGCTGGTTGGTGCTGTTGAAGTGCGGGTTGCTCCTGGGGATGGAATAAGGCACACTGCACATATCCGTGTCCACATCCAGCCGGAGCACTGAGCCTGTGAAGTCACTGAGACATTGGGGGATGACATGAGTGCTTTGTGTTTCTGTGACACATTGCACCTAAACTAAATGCAGGGAGGTTGCTCTGGGACTCACGCCCCTATTTGAGACAAAATTAATTCAAGTTCCAAATTCCATACGGTGGGAAATGAAACAAGGGGCAGTTTGGTTTCAGACAAGTGGCGGCACCAAGACACAGCTGGACGGTGGCCGAAAATGACAGCATCGGTAGGGCACAGCTGTTTGCATCTGTCCACTTCATTTTTTGCCAATCCATGTACTTTGCATCCCCCATGAAGGCCCGCTGGAGTATGTTAGCCCATCACACAGAGTGCTGAAAGCTGCGTGGATTGCAGGGCAGCTACTCAGAGGACAAGGTGTTGCTTGCTTCTCAGGGCTCTGTGTAGCCCAAACTACACAGCAGTAACTTGTTTTAGGACATCTCGGTATAACGACTTTCAAAAATATTACATCAGCATCTGACTGAATTCCTCTTCATTTTATAAATGAAGACATTGACAACCAAAGTTAAATATTTAACCAACGTGATTTAATTCAAAGACTGTTTTTCACTCACTGGATCTGACCCTTTTTCCTGGCACTTCAAACATCTTAGCATCAAGAGGAACCTGTTTTGTTTTGTTTTTTACCTTAATCCGTCCATCTCTTCCATGTCATCCAGTGTGATCATCCCGTCGCCGAGGATGACGTACAGAAAGCCATCCGGGCCAAAGAGCAGTTGTCCTCCCAGATGCTTTCTGTGGAGTTCCGCAACTTCCAGAAACACTCTGGCAGTTCTCAAATCAACCTGATGGGGATTTTTTCTACATCGTGGGGAGGAAACAATACCACGATTGTTAAAGATGTAAAGTAATCCATCCAGGAAGTAAACAGTACATACACACAGGGAAGCAAAGAGCTGCCTGTAAATAAGGAAGCACACACTTGCAATGGGGCTGGTAAAAATTACCAGAAAATGATGTGATTTTTCTAAGCTTCAGAAGTAGCATTTCAGTTAAAAGATAACTGAGGAAAAGTTCCAGAGAGATCATTTTCCCCAGTTCTTCTTAAAGCACATGGGCTTTTAAACAACACAGAGATTAAGGTTTACTTATTGCCACTTTATGGCTATTTATTTGTAACTTCTAAACACAAAATTATGAAGAGATACAGGGAACCTAATATTTAAAAATATGTATGTCTCCATGCGTTTCAGTGCTACCTGGACACGGTGTACTCCACAACTCTGAGAATGTGGTCATGTGGCCCGATAGCCCACCGTTCTTGGTTGGTGGTGTAAGACGCATACAGCTTTCCATTTTTCTTGTAATTGGGATGGAATGCAAGGCTTAGCAGTCCTCTTTCATCTCCTCCCTGCAGTCAAATGAGAAACACAAAGAATTGCGAAGTTAATTATGTTCTTTATTGTGTTTCAACTGGAACCCCAAAAGAATCTCTTTCTTTCTTCTGGATAATCTTTGCCCAAACTCTTTTCTTTTCTCCCTTGCCTACTGCACAGAAAAGGATTATAAAACATTTCCCTTTGCGGAACTCTTTAAGGGTTAGAACAAGCCAATTGTCTTGTGTGGTTATCTATGCACAAGACCCTTCCACCACTTTTGTCAAGTGATTTGTGTACGTAATCTTGGGAAGCGAGGAAGACAAGTTTAAGTGCTGTGAAGAATTCTCTGCTGGGTTACTAGGCTGCTTATAGTCCATAGACGATAAATAAAAAGGTTCATAATCAGCACTCACTTCTAATCCAAGTCTCCAAAACCTAAAACACAGTGTGGGCTGCCAACTCCCACTGTCTTGGCAATATGTTTAGAAAACAGTTAAATTGCTTGTGTAATATGTAAACCTTTGTTTTACCCTGGAGGCATCTTCATCAGTTGTCACAACGATGGTGGTCTGTTCATCATAGCTAGGTAATAAGCAGCATTGGCCTATCTACATAGAAATGAGGTATTTTGACTTGTATCCCTTTACTGCATGGAGTGTTTCTTTATAGAAGGATGGGGGAACGGGAGAAGAGCTAAAAGCCAGGGCTGGGATGGGGGTGGGAGAAATACTAGAGAGGAAAGGGGACACTAGGAAATAAAAGAAAAATCCCAAACAACTTTCTTTTGTTATTATATGAATGTCAAGGATTGTGTACATTAGGCATGCCAAATGCTGTAACAATTAAAACATCATCATGTTCTCAAATAGAAAGGCATTTTATCTTTATTTTCTGCTCATTCAGCTTGAAACTCAATATGGGCTTAGCATTTGTTTTATCCCACAAGTATAGGAATTTCTACAATGAAATCACAGTATCCAAAAGTATCTAGATCAGAGACGTAAATTCATATTCGAGGAAACCAGTGAGCACTTTCTCTGTAGTCTTATGAGTCAGTTATCTACAAAGGTGAAAGAAGTGACACGGAATTGAATGCTGCAATGGCTGCTAGTATGTCATCGTATACACACCGTCTCATTTAACAACACACCTCCTATGGCAAAAAGCTATGAATTACTCCTTAGAAGAGGAGGGGGGAAGTCTCTAAAACTGCAACTTCTTCACAAGGTTTTGCTCAATAATGGAAGGACTCTCGTGCTTCTGTCCCCAGAAGAGCATGGGCTACTAGCAAAGCATAAAACTGTTTAAAGTTTGGTATCCTACATGGATTTGAGAATTTAAAGTTTTAGGCATAAAAGCTCACTTTTAATAAACACTGATTGATTGCCTGGGTTAGAGAAAAACTGCTTTCAGCTATGAGCCATCCAAAGTGGAAACTTCCAAACTTTAAGAGTGTATAAATAAGAAAGTCAATGCAAATACTCCAAAACTACCAAATCATTATTCAAACGTCAACAAAGTCAACCTCTTTATTTGCATAACACAGTATGCTTAATATTAGTCAAAAGAACAATCTGAATGAAGGGTAATGCTCTAACGGCTATGATTTATGAATGAGCCTCTTTTTTTCAGATTATCTTGTTATGAGATTTGAATATTTACTTGATATTGCTGTTTTCCTTCTTACATCTTCATTAAGCAAATATCTCTTGCCTTTCTTCTGAGACATTGAAAACAGGGATGTATAGCTAAGATTCGATGGTAGAAAAGCCACTGCACATTTTCACCTCCTTAATGGATATATAAGGAAGCCTGGGGTGGATTTAGTTTGTGATCAATTCCTCTTCCACACACATCTCCCTCTAAAGCTACGAGGCAGGGAAAGGACTGCATGCCCCAAATGTTTGTGCTCCACTAGAAGAAGCTTTTGTTGAAAGTAGTTCTTTTGTAGTTTTTAATCAAATCTTCTGAAATACAATTTGAGTTGGATAGCAACATGGTTTAAAAGTGTGTTGGTTGCTTTTCGGGAATTAGAAATGGAGAAAGACTGATGGGAACAGATTTACACAAATTCATAAATGATAGAAGACAATTGCTCACTTTAGGATTCACCTATCACATGAATGAATTTGGGGATGTCATTGACATTTATTAAAGTGCCAAATATGGAAACAGAATGAGACATTTGAATGACAAGAAAATAAATCAAAACAGCAATTTGAAAAATGTCAGTAATTTTGAAATCTTCAGGCTATAGGATTTACATTTATTTAATCATTACCTATGATTTCACATTTTTTACATGCAGGACATTATTTATGTACATTTAAAAAAATAATTTCAACTTTACAGAAAAATCGTAGAGCAGTATAAAGAAGTTCCATATACCCTTTAGCCAAATTCACTAGTGATTAACATATTTCTCCAAATATACATGTCTATCTCATATATATATATACACGTATGTATATCAATTTCTTTTTCTTTCTTTTTACATTTGTTTAATCATTACATATGATTTCATATTACTTTCAGTCAACATCCAGATGAAAAGTAGTGTTCTGATTCGTTTAGAAACATGACTAATTACTCTTATTTCAAAGAAATACTTTCATAACGATGTTAATGAAAAATTGAATGTATTTTGTAAATATCCTAGAGTACATCTTGAAATTAGCTTTTTAAATTACTTAGTTACACGACTCCTGAATGTTCAGAGATTGGGAAGGAGGGATGTGCTGCTGTTGTCGGGAGATGAGAGTGTTAATAGGCTCACATTCCACTTGAATAAGCCTTCAGAGTTATGTTGACTATTTAAAGCATGTTACTGACAAATCATGACTTACCTCTCAAACCCAGACTATCTTTGAGGTCACTTTTCACCATCTATATGGAGAAGTATGTTGATTGGGCATTGCAGGCTTAACTTTGGACCAGGGTCAGAGGCCACACCCCAGAAACACCACCAGACGTTTGAGGCCTTCAGGCCGCCTGGTGTGGCTGCTGCAACTATAGTCCCACCATCAGGTCATTGCCTGAGTCTGTCTGGGCCTGAGCCTGTAATGAGCCTGAGCCTGGGCCTGGGCCTGAGTCTGGGCCTGAGCCTGGGCCTGGGCCTGAGCCTGTAATGAGCCTGAGCCTGGGCCTGGGCCTGAGTCTGGGCCTGAGCCTGGGCCTGGGCCTGGGCCTGAGCCTGAGTCTGGGCAGGAGCCTGAGCCTTGGTGCCTGCAGTCAGGGCTGCCCAGCCAACCAGCTTTCCCCAGCTCACAGAAAACCCTGTGCCAATTCTACCGACTCTCCTCTGACTCCTTCCCATCCCTTCCCCTCATTATGTGTAGTTTTATGGAATTAAAATCATGCCCTCCTTCCAGAAATGTCAAGTTATTGAACTGATTCTCGTGAGCATCTGGAGACAATGAACCTCTAGGGATTAGTTCAGCCAGGATACTAAAAATGGAGAAAAACACGTTGCTAGAATGGCAAGTGGAAGATTCGGGGTGCAGGGAGCCATGCCTTTCAAAAAGACACTCTGACTTCTAACATACTTTTGAAAACTGTTATGCAGTGTCCAAAATGTTTATCCTTACCCATGTGAAAAGCAGCAGTCTGTCTAAACAGGCATATTATGCTTTGTACATCATTATTAATACTGAAACGCTCCGAGCGCACGTTGTGCTTCTGGGAATGTAATCACTGCTAGAACCAAATGGTGGCAAGTGATTTACAAACACGTTAGGGTTTCCTCTGTCCAGGTCATGCTTTTTCTTTTCAGCTCACTGACTGAAGCCTCACCTGAGCATCACAGGCTCCCAGGAGACCCCTGCCGCTTTGCTCAGCCCTCCCAATACTACATCAACTTCTAGACAGCCCCACGCCAAGCACAGATGACGTCTCAAAATCTGGCTGGCTGATTTGAAAATAATGTCCCTATACACTTTGGAACCTTGAGATTGACCCATGTTTCAGAGTAAATCATAACCCTCCCACCCTTAGGGACTCTTAATAAGTAAACTGCCACTCAATTATCATTCAGCTGTCAAGAGCAATTTCACGGGCTTGACAGAAAAGAGGCAAAACCCTCAAACGAAGAGTATTGATGACTTTAATATGAGTACAAGGTCAGATCTAGTCTTATAGTTTTGGGGGTATATACTTTTCTCTGGGGAGCAGATCAAAGTTCTAACCAATTGACAAAAAATACCCCTAGTCTTTGAAGAAAATGAAGTATCTAGTATTTGAAAAGAGAAGTAATCAATCACAAAATGATTGTAACGGGAAGTACTTTTTCTTTTTTAAGAGAAATTGTGGGGCATGGTCTTTCATTATGATATTATTTTGAAAAAATGTTCCCTTTATATTTCCAATGTGGTTAAAGTTAATTTTTCCTGATTTCTAGCCTCTTTCAAGTTTGCCTTAATCTTTTTCAGGGACTACTAACTTGTATATTTTAGAAAACAGAACTGGGTAGCACTAAACCGGAAGCACCATTTCTCATTTTTACATAGTTTTTCTTAGTGAACTTCTGGCTTTAAGTTCAGGAGTCTATAAATCAGCCCAGGGGTATTGAAAAAGCAACAAAACCTACATTAAACAACGCAGCACTTAATGAAAGATATTCCTTGTGATGCCTTGTCAAAAAAATTTGTACTTAACATTGATTCAACAAATACTTATTGAATACCTACTATGCGTTAGGCATTACTTAGGGACTAAGACAGTCAATAAAAACCAATTCCTGCTCTAGGAGTTTATACGTGGAAGGTGATCACAAAGTGCAGCTCTCAGGTGTTTCATTCCCACCATACCTTCTTTATGATGCTGATTTGGGAGGAAGTTAAACAATGAGTTAAACAATGCTACACTATTAGAAATGTGCACAGCCCAAAGCACAAGTATTACAGAGAGTAATAAATAAATTCTGGGTAACTTGGACATGAAGGGTAATTAGTATAATAGCACCTGAACTTCCTCCACTTGAAAGTTGGTAAGGAAAAGAAAAAAGGCTTGGTTATAAGAAAGCTACATTGCATGAAGAATTAGGCAGTTTCTGCAAATAGTGAGGCCATCTTCTAATTTATTTTATGTACATGACACAGACACACAAGTGTGAATGAAGACCTCTAGTAGAATTGTTGTTCTAATAATAATGAAAGAGCTTCTAAGAATTAACATAGGAACAGAGCAGTGGTATTTTTAATTCTCTGTAAAATATATACTTTCATTGTAGGGCAGGTCACCATATTTTCTTTATTAATACATTTTGCTGCTGGCACACATCAGGAAAGGAAGCTGAGGGCTTGGAGACTAACATGGGCCCGTCCTAGTGCAAACCTTTGTTTTTCTCAGACTGGGACCTTTTGCTGTTCATAAATGAGAAATAGGTTTGTTTTAAAGTTATTAGTTCAAGTATTAGTTTTCTATTACTGATGTAAAAAAACCACCACAAACTTAGTGGCTTGAAACCACGCGAATCTATGTTCTTAAAATCTATCGAGTCCAGCATGGGTCTCATTGGGCTAAAATAAATGTGTCGGTAAGGCTGTGTTCCTTTCTGAAGGGTCTTGGGGGTGATCCATTTCCTTTCCTTTTCCAGCCTCTAGAAGCCACTTGCTTTCCTTGGTTTGTGTCCTCTTTCTTCCATCTTCAAAGCCAGCAACAGTGGGTTGCTTTCTTATCATACAGCATATCTCCTATTTCTGACCTCCTCTGCTGTCTCTTCCATTTTTCAGAATTTGTGATGACATGGAACCCACCCAAGGTAATCCAGGAAAATCTCCCTATGCAGAGTTTAGCAATCTTAATTCCACTGCAACTTTAATTTCCCTTTGCCATGTAAAGTAACAGTGTTCACAGGTTCTGGAAATTAGGTTGTGGACAGCTTTCAGAGAGGGGTTTTGCTCTGCCAACCACATGAATATAGTAATCTGTTTTTTAGAAAAGAATCCATTTATGACTCGAGCTATCTTGGCACCCTGAAAAGAGTTGACTGGTGTTCGCCTCTACGTTTACAAGGAGATACCTAAGGAAAGCTCTGTCGTTGTAAGCATTTACTTCAGAATGAAGTGGACGCACCTTTCCGAATTAAGGAGGAGGAGGAGACCGGCTGATAACATGTGGGCATGTGACACTTTCATATATGAACTCAGTGAAGAGCGAAGCTCCCGTGTTAATCACAGGATGCGAAGAAGGTAAAGCTAAACGTTACTGAAAATTTTGTTGGTTCTATTAACTGGAGGATTTTCAGCTCGCTGAAACTGTATCATTTTGCTTTGTTCATTAGTTTGGAAACACTATAGAATATTAATTTCTTCACACCTCCTGGAAAAGATGAGAAACATTGCCTTTCACTAGTTCCGAAGTCTGATTTGGTCTCAGAAAAGGAGTCAGTTCCCTGAGGATCCCCAGTTAGCTTATGGGAGTTGTTCATGATTTGGTTCTGTGATAGAATGAAAAATATATTTGGTTTTTGTCCCCAGATCCTGTCACACAGCTCCTAAAACCAATGGGATTTCCTGAGTGATGGGAGTGTCTTTTGTTATTCTTAATGAACCCCGGTCAGCCTTACTGGCATTTATGCTAATGAGGTAACTCTTGGTGGGTCCCTAGAGAGCTTCAGAATGGGGGTTAGTAGCAAGAGGAACAAAAAAATGTGATTAAAGGATTGAAACGTTCAGCCTCCACGGAGAGGAGAGGGAGTAGAGGCTGAGTTCAATCACCAATGGCCTCCACGAAAACCCTAAACAGTGGAGTTCAGAGAGTTTCTGGGCTGTTCAGCACACTGAGGTGCTGGAAGGGTGGCACGCCTGAAGAGGGCATGGACACTCGCCGCCCCCCCCTGTCCCCCCCTTATGCGTTGCTTCCATTTGGCGGTTCCTGAGTGGTAGCCTTTAAAATAAACCAGTAATAATAAGTAAAACACTTTCCTGAGTTCTGCGAGTCATTCTAGTGAATTATTGAGCTCAAGGGGGGCTCCTGGGAACCTCTAATTTGTAGTCAGCTGAGCGGAAATGTGGGTAGCTGGGGCACCCCATTTGTGGCTGGTGCCTGAAGTGGAGGCAGTCTGTGGGGCCCGGGCTAACTCTGGATAGTTAACGTCAGAATGGAATGGAATTGTTGGACCCAACTGGTGGAGAACTGGTTGGTGAGAGGGAAAAAAATCCCTCTTATTTGGTGTCAGAAAACAAACCTAAATAAATAAAAAAAATAAAACCCTGAGTAGTTCCTTAGTCCATCCTCCTTTCTAGGGAGAAGAAGATCATGATCAACTGAAGTTAAAGAATACGTGGAGTAATTTAGAAGTCTTCCTTTCATACAAATCTTACCTTGGAACTTAAGATTTTTATAAAATATCTTGTGTCGTTTTATTATTCACTCTTGGCTTTTCTTACCTTCTCTGTTCTCTGAGGATGAAACCAGCCACAATATACAGAGGACCTATCACTTATAGTACTAATTCTCCCCTTTAAAATTCCCTGTGGTTCTCCAGATTTGGTTTTTACTTTCAGATAAATCTTTCACTTACTCGAATTATTCTCTGGTTTCCTGATAATGGAACAGTGAGGCTCAGGTCATCTCTTCAAGGCCTTATTTCTGCTTAATTGTATTTCCCTACTGCTTCAGTTCTTTAAGAAAGTATATACAAGTTTCAAATGCTAGCAGGACCCACGCTCACGTCACCACACTCCCCTGCCAAATGTACCCTTCTTCAAATGAATTTGAGAGCTGCTAGAAGATACCCAACAATTCAGAGTTTTTAGGAAGTATCTCAGAGTATAGAATTTCTGGTATATAGCAATCAGTCCAAGTCAAATCTGTGTTTGGAATTGTCCATTTTATCTTCTGGAAGTAGCAGTTGACAAGTCAAGACAGACTAGAAAGTACAAATGAGAGAATGAAGGATACTAGATGGAGACCAACTACCTGAAAGTCACACCAGCTCTTTTCAACAATTCTCTCCCCCATATTTTCAATCAGAAACAAAATAAATTAGTCATACTGGTTTAAGTTATGGCCTACACAGAGGAAATATACTAGAAGTGGTGATTTTCTTGGATTTCCAGCTTCCTAGCTGCTGCTTATTCCATATACTAATTTTATTGTGACATCTCATGCATATGGGGAAAAGTATATATACATACTCAGTTACATACTTAAAAATGATTATGGTTATGTTTATGTATATATGTACATGATTTATTTTATATAAACTATATTTGTCAAATGGAATTAAATTTCATATTTCTATTTTCCCTATTAAAACTGTGATATTTGATACAGTATGGCATATTAGATAATGGATTGACTTGTATCTTTTACCTGGTCTAGGCAGTGGTTAGCTGCTGTTAGATCCCAAGGTTGAGTTAGCTGCCCAAGGAATTCTACATGATATCAGGGAATGGCTTGAACACTGGGAACTATTTGGCTCTCAATATGTGTCAAATATTAACAATATTGTTGGTGTTCCAAAGTTCAGTTCTCTAACACATCTTCTCTAAAAGATGCTTCAATAAAATTAAACTGTGAAACGTCCATTTGAAATAATAAAATAATAAGACTACGAAAAGTATAAACTCTTCTCAAAAACAAAATCTTAGCACCAAACACTTTTGAAGAAGGAAAATGTATTAAAAAAAAAAAAGCTGGCAATACTTACAGAAAGCAAAGCTCTTATACTTGCGTGTTTAGGCAACATTAAAATAAATGAAACGTTTCAAAAAACTACAAAAATATTCATGGGAATTAACAGTGAATAAAAATGGCAATGAAGAAAAGGTTTGTAGCTCTACTAAATGCTTCTATTACAACCTACATGTTTAATACTTCTTAAACCTTAGAGTTTAAAAAGTACCCATTTCCAAACTGAATTGTAAAAGGGTAAAATATCAAGCAGTTATACTGTTACACCCAGCAAAATCTCAGAGATGTAAATTAAGAATTAGATCAGTTCCTCTAGACTGTAAGCTTCTTGAAGGCAGGGACCTCATGTTAGTATTTCTGGTGTCTTACAGAGAATCTCACCTATAGTAGAAGCCTTGTCATAAAAGGTAACATGTAGTGAGCTCTTACTATGTGCCAGAGACAATGCTAAGTAATTTGTAAGCATTATCTTCTTAAAGTTTACAATAACTCTGAAGTTTAATGCTATTTTATATTACCCGTCATTTCTGGATAGTGGATTTGAGTAACTTGCTCAAAATACACGACCAGAAGTGGCAAAGCAAAGATCGTCTGTGATTGCAAGACACATAATATATACTATTGTTACATCACCCCACCAAATATTTCCTTAATGAAGAAATGAACAAAGAATAGATTGTATTCTCTCATCAGTACCCATTGTTCATGGACTGAGGCAGTACTGAGATAGTCTTTAGGTTTACAAAGCTCTACAGGGGAATAAAATGAAGCTTACATCTGTTGTTTTAACTTCTATATGTTATTTTAACTTACATGAGATGTAATGAAGCTTATACCTCAGTTATTTTAACACAAAGGTTAATTGAGGTTTTAGGGCAATGTTCTGATAAACTATCTGGAAAAAGAGCTCTGACCTGTGTACATTTCCATGGCGTGAATAGTCACACCATGGCCACTTTCAAATTGGCAACTTGACGTCACTGACTGTGAAGAAACAAGCACAATTAGCTCTCGCAAGCCCATGACCACCATTGTAGAATATTTCTATTCTCCTTCAAACCTCTTATATTCTTCCCCTCCGTATTATTGTTTTTTTCTTTTTTTTCCCTGTGTTAAAATTTTTGTCATAATCTCTTCTTTTTAACATGAAGCACCCAAATATTTTTGTGAATAAACAGTTTAAAATAATTAAATAAATTATTCACTAAACATGAGGGAAAAGGTATTTCTTCCTAGATTTTTAGATGAAACATACTTAAAAACTAGCACCCCCAAAATAGAGCAGAACACTCAACAATCCTTTCAAGGAGCTTACTTGGTTATTTAGTGGGGCCAAGAAGCAAATGAAAGCTCCTTAGTAAATATCTTTCCTCACTCTCAGAAGGTTGCTCAGATCATTAAAGAAGGCACTGAATATAAAGTTAGTCTGTAAATCCCAATATAGTATCTGAATTGAAGATGTGGCTATTACAACAGACAGAGAGGTAAGAGCCATCCTTAAATTTAATTGGTTGATAAAATAAGATTTTGGAAGGGAATGTGATTTGGAGGTAGAGAATGTATAGTCCTACATTTTAATTGGAAGAAGAATGCATTTAAATTATGTTGAAGTATTATCTTGCTGCCTAGCTCCAAAGAACTTTTGGATTTCAGAAAATTGCAGGCATGGAAAGGCACATTTATACTTATATTTAGCACCGGACTCACCACATAGTTTTAATAAAGATCTGTCTGTGTCTCTTTGGGAGATTCAGATGGCATGTGTTACCAGTAGCTTATTAATGAATGATTTGCAAGACGAGGTAATGTGAATTTTTCTGGAGTTGAAACATGCATACTTGGCCACTGCAGCAATATTACTTTTTCTTTTTTCTTTTTTTTAGTTAAAACAATATATAGTGTTGTATACTCTAAAGTTAAACATGATCTCTTTAGTAAAAAAAGAAAAAGGGGTGGTAGGAACAAATCAACCCCAACATTTGTGTGTTGTCTAATAATACTGATGGCAAATCACAATGATATTTTCTCCCTACCCCAAACAAACTCTGTGTGAAAATGCACTTCCAAGATTTATGACAGAAAAATATGTATTCTTGATATTAGCAAACAGTTATAAAAACTACCTCAGAGCAATATTGACTAATATAACACATATTTATATAAATAAGATACTAAGTTTAGATTCAAGTTTGGATATCCAATTAGAAACTAAGGAAGTATATAAGATTATTCAAAGAGTGTGTAAAAAAATGCACATTCATATATATATATACACGTATGTATATCAATTTCTTTTTCTTTCTTTTTACAT
>NW_017731714.1:1014703-1030762 GCF_001890085.2 Hipposideros armiger
TATATATATATATATATATATATATATATATATATATATATATATATATATTCCCAAAGATTAGATGATGCTATAGAACAGAAGAAATATTTGTTTATGTTTGGGGAGCTTCAATTTTTCCTTTTCTCACTCTCTTAAGGATTTCCTTCTTAGGATCCTTCTTAAATTACATATATATATTTTAAATTATTGAATTGACAAATATGAGGCAAACCTTGTTAGAAAATCAAGTGATTCCTTTGGAACAAGGAGGACAACTTAAAAATGCATCATTAACTTCTTCAAATCCCTCAAATTTATTTTACTTGATGGGTAAGAAGAAGAAGGTGTCCTATTGTCTTGCAGCTTGGAAATAGCTTTCTTAGAATGACTTGGTCTATAATAAAGAAAAATGATTTTTCATAGTTTATTAATAAAAGTCTTATGAATGTAAGGACAATTAACTTTTATAAGAATGAAAGTAAAATTTTAATGGAATTATTAGGAATATTCAATTTTTATATTAAAAGCTAATGAAATAAAATGGACTCATGATTCATTTACCATCTTGAAAGCTAAAATATCTGAGGCATAAAGTCTGACCATTTTGTTTTAAACATTAAACCCAAAAATATAAAGCCTGTTTCCCTGAGAGTTTCATCTGATTTATACCTTTGTAGTTCGAAAAATATTTTTTCCTCCTGTCAGAAAATGGAAGATTCATGGTCCTTCCAATGAAAGGAAGATTACAATATTAAAGATAAATGCTTAACTATAACAAAGGGAACAAAATTGTTTTTAATGAATTTGACCTCTTGCTTTCATAAAGTTTGTTTTTTATGATGTGTGGCTAATATGGTGGTCATGCAGCTAAAAGCATTATCTTCACATCATTATACAGAAATATAACACTAGTATACTTGAGTTTCCTAGTCATGTTTCATTGCTCTTTATTATATATTTCCTATTGTTACTCTAAAGAACTCAAATTGACTTATATGAGAACAAACATTAAACAATTAAGATTATTGCTTTGAAAAGAAACCTTGAAAAAAAAACCAAAAAAAAAACCCCAACAGTTTAGACCACCAAGAAGCACTAATAAATTTAAGAAAATATGAGGTTTCCTCTATTTGACTTCTCTTGAGAAGTTATGCAATACATTGCTGGAACTTCAAGGTCATATAAAAATTGTGGTACTTTTGAAATTATTTTCTGAGTAGAGTTTGTATTTACATGATTTATGTGTCAATTAAACTTGCAATTTACCAAAATAGCAAAATCAAATTCTTTGAATCTTTGATATTTCCATTAATCACTATTTTACAAAATGATCAACTGAATTCTAGCAACGCAGCAACACTAAGACTGAAAACACAATCAATCTAAAGATCCATTTTCACATTAAAAAATCATTCTTATTTCAAAATAACAGTTACAAATCAACATTTAGAAAACAAGCATTTGCTATGCCTCAGATATCCAAATTAAGCAACTCTTTTTGATGTTTGGTATATTACATATTTATACTAATTCTGAATAAAAGCAATTAATCTATACTTATGAAAAATACATCTTTAATATTAAATTATGTAAAATTTAAAATAAGAAGTTTTGCAGTTCCGTGTATGATACTATTCCATTAAGGTGAGATAAGTGTGGGAACTATTGGGTTGTCGGAAAAGTCATGACGCGTTTTTGCAATGAAAAACACAGAAAAAATAAGTCATGACTTTTCCGACAACCCAATATATATTATAGACATCTGAAACATCTGAAGTCCATATTAAAGATAGGAAAGTAGTTATATAATCAGAGTAGGGTTAATGAAGAAAGACTAAAGGGAGGGCTTGGATTTCTTAAGTTTAAAAAAAATATCTGAGTACACATAACTCGCCTTAAATATATGAAGATTTATTGGAAGGAAGACAGTGTCTGGTTGTTCACCTTTTCCAGGAAATTTTACCGGTAGGTATTTTCAATGCAAAGGAAGCTGTGTTCCCTATAATTCTTAATATAATGGAAATTTTACTGTAAATAACTAGAAATAATATAATTTTGGACCAAAAGGCAGAATTTGGAGAATTTCTGATATTCAAATTGCATGCGATTGTATCCTTAGTTAACTCAGGGAAGAGCCAAACAGTGAAAGACAGATCTGTTTTCTAATCGGTTCATAATTTAACGTGTACAGCAATTTGGACAAAATCGGTGGCACATTAATGCTTCCTATTTTACTTTTCAGAATCACCATGCGGAGACCAATCCCTGGTTCTAAATCCTATGGCAACTGAAGTGTTTCTAAAGGTTCCACTTTCCTGACTTTACCCACTGTCATCAACATTATGACATCATTACCATCCTCGCTCACTGCACAGCTCTCGCTCTCAGATTCCAGCACTCCACTCAGTCATCGGGGTGAAATATGGTAAGCCACTTGCTTCCGTGTCATTGTGCATCAAGTGCCTATTTATTTGCATTCAAGAATGTGGGCTCGGGGGTTTTGATTTCCTACGATTGCAACTCGGCTCCTCCACTTGTTAGCTTTTTGACATAGGAAAGTGACTTAGCCTCTCCGCATCTCAGTTTTATCATCTTTAAAATGGAGGACATTTCTTATCTCCTAGGTTGTTGTGAAGTAGTTAATGGACAGAGTGCAGAATGGTGCTCAACAGAAATTAGCCATTATTATTGTACGTCATGGCCGGGCTATTGTATTCTAGTTGGGGAAAAAGAATTTAAACAACTAAGCCTACAAATAAATACATAATTAAATTGTGTGAAAAGGCCATTAAAAAAAAAGAACAGGGTATTATGGGAAAGCCTATCAGACGGAATCTCATTTAGACCAGGGGTCAGGGAAGGCCTCTCTGAAGATACACACACTCAAGCTGAGGCTTCAAGGGGCAGAGAGAAAGAGGGAAGAAAATTGCAAGGAAAGAAAGAATAGCATCTCCCAGAGAGCCCTTTATTAAGTGTGATCCTTTGAGGAAAGAGAAACGTCAGGGAAGAGGACAGAAGTACATACACTTGCTCTCTGTGGAGAGCTTTAGGAATCCGGCGGCGCATGTTAATAGAGTGGAACAAATGTGGGTTCCATAACACCAGAGCTGGCTTTGAATCCTTGCTTTGGGACTTAAGCTGTTTGACTTTGGGGAAGCAATAGAAGCACCCTTGAACGTCAGTTTTATTCTACTGTAAATGAATTATAACTTCTACTTCATAAGGTTTCTTTTTTAATGAAAAATGCACAGAATAAACATTTTCAGTTACTAGCATTCAGCTGGCACAGATTGGCTGCTCACTAGTCAGCACCTTCCTTCCTCATGATGGAGGGCAGAGGGGTGGGCTTGTAGTTCATGTATATGTCAGTGGACAGTACAAGTGCTACCCTTAAATATAACGAAGAATGGAGACTTTAAGATTATATGGAGGGATGAATAATCATTTATTCATGTGTTGATTATTCTATCAGATCTATAACCCCAAAACCCAGATGTCACCCTTGAAATGTATAAGGTCAGCTCTAAAAGAAGTGAGAATTCAATTATTCCTCCTAAGCACTTACATTTTTTTTTTATTTTGATAAGGAAAACTGTTTTCTTTGTTTTGTTTTGTTTCCCCATTTTGATGGTATCAAGTGGAAAACCATAGTTGGATAAAGTGTTTGCTCGTTTTCCTCAAGGCATGTGTGACAAAGTGACTTCAGTGGGGAGGGTCTTAGAAGGGGCATCGCTGATGGCACTTGGTCTTGTGTGTGACATTTGCAGTAAAGCAGCTTGTTTCATTGTCTATCTGAATATTTGAAATATAAGGGACCAATTGAAAAAGGCCTTTTTATATATGAAATCTAAATTTACAGATACTTATTTAATTATGAAAATAAACAAAGATACTTATGCTTGTATTTATACATACTGTGTGAACATAAAAAAAGAAAATATAAACACAAACGCTTTAGCCAAAACTTCAGAGATATTTCAAGAATCATCATCATTCAGTTAACAAATCAAAATTCTAGAAGCAACAATTCATTGCCTAATTATGAACACAAATATCAGCAATATCAACCAACTGCCTTGATCTACTCTTTCTTAAATATTTCCAGATGCAATATATATTGGCTTTTATGTTATACCTATTAAGCTTGGATAGCAGGAACTAGGGAATCAGGAAATGTAAAATTACCTATCAAAATTAATATGCATGATATAAAACTTTTTAAGGACTTTTTTTCTTACACATATAACCAAAATGTAAAGCCAAATCCTGGATATTAGAAATCCAGGTATCTGATAGCCCCTATTTTATTATTGTAAAAATGATTTTAAAAGTTACTGTTTTTAATTGGAAAATTGGCAATCTCCCCAATGTGTGATAAGCAATAGACGATCACAGATATGTGTAAAATTTTTTTGTAGAAAGATATACAGTGAAATATTATTTTTTAAAGAGCCAGACATCATTCCAGGAAAGGGCCTGAGACAGAACTGCCCTCTTTAATTCTGGAGTGACCTTAGCATCCATTGTTGAACTGGTTAGAACACAGATAAAGCTAAGTTTTCTTTGAATCAAGTAATTTCCTGACATAAATCTACATGGAGGTAAGAAAATCATGGACAATACAAAGGACAGCTCGTTTTTCTTCTTTGGCTATAAGAGTTTTTTGTGTCTTTTGGCTGTGTCTGACGATAAGAAGAGCCCACTTTCTTCAACACAGATTTGTAAAAAAGAAAATCTGATTATTCTACCTTGTCACCTTAAAACAATAACAAAACTTTGACTTTCATCACCTAAAAAATAAGTCCAAGGGCTGGCCGTGTGGCTCAGTTGGTTAAGAGCTCCCTCAAGAGTGCGAGCTCTGAGCAACAGCGGTTCGATTCCCGGCCCAAGCTGAGCTGCCGCTGAGCTGCCAACAGGTGGCAGGATGGCTCATCTAAACAAACAACCAAACAAACAAACAAACAAACAAAAAATTCCAAATGATTTAACAGGGAACACAAGACCCTTCACAAGATGATCCTAACCTTGTTTTCCAGGTTTAACTTCTGCCATTCTGCCTCATGTCCTTGTTGTTCCCACCGCAGTCGGCTTCTCTCCTCCCGAGGCGTCCACATCCTAGTAACGCCTTTGCGCTCAGTTAGTCCCTCCGGATCCCCCATCTCATTGCTCGGGAAGAACTTACTGATCTTTTAAGACCCAGCTCCGGCTCTTGTGCAGTCTTCTCTGACTGGAGTTCAGCACGCTTCTCTCTTTTCTTCCTAACACTTTCTACGAATTGCTAGGACACCACACCACTATCATTCATTTTTCTGTTGATTGTCCCCACCAGTTTTCCTACCCCATAAAGAAGAAATTCTTCTATGGAAATCAAGTCTTAGTATTCTTTGACTATATTCCAACACTTAGCCCAATGGCTGACACCTCATAGGCACTCAAATATTTGTTCAGTGTATGAATAAAAGACTATAAATATCAGGCTTGTAGCTCCATCTCATGTATTATGTATATCTTCACCCCACACTCTTCTAAGGCTAAATTTTATCAAGGAAATCATTTAAAAGGATTAATTTAGAAACGGCACTAGAGTAAAGCTTCAGTAAAAATAGAATGCTAATGACTTTCCTTGGTATTAGTAGAACAAAGGAACATATTGCTAATATACAATAAACAGTTGTGAAAACCCTTCCTCTGATAGCAAGAAGTGATGGTCTATAAAATACTAGTCTAAAATTGTTTTTTGAGTTGTAGACTAAACCAAGCAGTAGTTCAGGCAAAAATAAGAGGTAATTATTTCCCAGTATGAGTTTTCAGAAATTCTATGCTTTACTACCATGTTTTTTTTATGATAAACGTGTAAAAGAAAACTAATGAGAATACAATAGTCCTAGAATTACTTCCTAGGATTAATGTCACTAGAAAACATCAGGTAATGTATAAAGGGATAACACTAGATAATTTGTTTTTCTTCATAACTGTTTGCTTAGAGCTTCAGAGCAAAAACACTAATAAAAGTCGGTCATCATTATGATGTCATTCTCATAATTTCCTTAGAAATAAACTAGCAAGTACAAAAAATATTTATAATATACGACATCATCTATGTGCCTTTCCATTGCTTAAACTTTGGGTCATGTTTAGTGAGGCTTCCTGTTTATTATAAAGAACATCTTCTGGGTGAAGTAAAAGATATTAATAAAATCCCTCTGAAGTCAAACTATCTTTGTAAATTGCATGTGTGCAGGTGTAGCTTAAACACTATGGACTGAGACAATTCTATGACCTAATCCAGCAACTTATATAAAGATTCTTTTTTTTTTTCATTTTTGCAACCCAAACTCTTTGGAAGGCATTTATCTGTCACTGAAATGGTTTCAGTATCTAAAAGCAGCTCCTGACTGACATTTCCCTACTGGTATGGGATGGGCCCTAGATGACATTATACACCAAACTTGTTAGAGAAATGAGTGCTCCAATGACATTTATAGTTCTAGTTTTTGGTGCTCCCACTTTAAACTCATAAAACATCTATGACCTGTAGCCACATCCAATTTATAAATAATTGCAGCTTACGTAGGTGGGAGACACAGGAGAATTGAATTCTGTGTAATGAGAATGAATTCTCAACCCTTCCTTTCTTGCGTATAACTTCTTAAATGATGCATTTCCTCATTTTCCCATTCTGCAACTGTTTCATCTGACAGAGTTCATTAATGTCTACCAATTTACAGTTTCTTTGACATTTAACACACTCCCTATGGCATGTGTCTTTTGGAGTATGGGAATGGACTCCGGAAAACAAAAGAACCAAAGAGCCTCAGGTTTCTTCAAATACATTAGAAGGGCATAACCCTTCTCCATAAGTTCTAATATTTAAACTCCGAGTTTATTTCCGCAGAAAAATCAAACTTCCCACTCATCCAGGGTGGGAAGGGCTTATCTCACCACAGGTGAGCCTTTCCCCCAAGACTTGCATATGTAATGTATTTTCACCTGTTGGCTGCCTGGAACTTCAAAAAAAATTTCCACTTAATTCTATAGAAGGACACTGTCAGCCAGTATCAAATGGGGCCTTTCTAGCAAGCCACACTTAACGTCCTTTAAAATTCATATTGCGCAAGGCCAAACCAAGCGTAGCTTCTTTTTCTGCTTTAACAAGCTGTTCCAAGGTTGACCCAAACTTGCAAACAGAGGCTGACCAGAGCAGGAACATAATCTGAGTTTAACTTTGTATTAGTTTATTATGTAATCTTCATAGAAGACAGCGGAGTTGGAAATCAGTGCTGATTCTAGAGCAAAATTTCTTCAGATGTTCACAGGTTGGATTTTGGATGGTTATTGGATGGATTTTGCATGGTTACTAGAGTCAGGCAGACATGAGTTTGAATTCTAGTTCTGCCAGTTTATTAATTAGATATAGGAAGATTACTTAACTTTTCTAAACATGACTTTCCTAATCTATAAAACAGGAATAATAATACCCAGGTTATAGGACTATCACAAGGGTTAAATGGGGTGTGTCTTGTAAAGTCTCTGAAATGTAGAGGAACTTCACAAACGTAACACTGCCTTCCCTATCAAGTTAAAGGGTGTATGCAAATAGAGTGTGAGGTGTCAAATTTAGCTTTGATAATGTCGAAATGGCCTATAGGCCAATAGCAAAAAGATTCCAAAAGTTATTAGGCACCTGGGACACCTAAAGCACTCACTAGATCAGATGACTTTTATGGCTTTGTGGTGGGAGGAAGGAAGACATCAAAGCATCGGCTTAATCTAGGGCAATTCCACGTAGAACCAAAGAATTGAAAGGTCCTGGCTTCACCTTCCCCAGGCAAGGCCCACTGATTCTTGAGCATCCTAATAAAAACTTCCGTCTCCTACTTGTAGGAAACAGAAATATCCTCTGTGAAGTTGGTAGAAATTAAGCAGGATTGCAGCACTGAATTTTATACCAGATACTACATTCAGTCCCGATTTGTTTGACCAGCACCATTTTGGGGTCGCACTTCACATTGAGTGGCAGTTCTCCCCCTCCGTCCCAAAGCACCCTACTTCTATGACAGCAATGTTTATTGCAATGTAGCCTTCTTGGGCAGGACACATGAAGAGAATATTATTACGATATCAAAGGAATTATTGCATAGATGGCTGATGCTTACACAGACAGACATAAGTAGGATTACTTAGTTATTCAGCTATACCAATGAATGATACAAGGGCTGGCTGAATATAACAGGTACATAGAGTGACAAAGCTGTGATTTTTACCAAAGAATAAATCACCTTTGGCCTTGATCATAAAATAAACCTTGATGGTTTATTTTAAGCCTATCTGTCATGGAGCCTAAGAGATAAAGAGCAATGCCTTGAAAAGCAATGATTTGATAGGAAATTCAGGCTAAGCATCTTTCTTTTTAGTGTTTATGCTTTCATACATATTCGGAGAAACTCTTTGTCCCTGTGATTGGTAGGGCCAGTCTCAAGTCTCCCTGGGAAGATCTGACAATACACACGCTGCTTTGCTGAGAACGCTGTGGCCTTATGGTGAGCCAGGACCTCGCGCTACTTTGTCATTCCCTTGTCGTCTTCTTTCTACTTGGAGTCATTTATGTCTTTTATAACCCTTTAATAGTCTATACTAAGTCTATTAACTTAATAGTCAAAGTTGTTATTAGGAACTTTATTTTTAAGTACAATTTACCTTGGATAAGCAGAGAGCAAATGTCTTCCCAATAATTCCTTTTAGGAACATTTCCTATTTTTCCTTTGTTTTCAATATTGTAAACACATCTTTCATCCCCTGTTTCTTCCCCATCCTAACTCCAATAGTATCTTCCATCCATAGACACTCTGCTCTTTTGATAGATCATAACTTAACGTACTCAGGATCACAGAAAACAAAATATTGTATTCTTACCATCCTTTTTTCCTTGAATAACTTCTCTGCTGTTTCTACTGACTTTTTTTTTTTTAACTTTGCAACATTTCCCCAAAGACTGCTTCTCACTAATTTCCTGGCTCTTAAAAAATTCCTTTTTCTTTAAGTTTGGTGTCATAATAATACTTCTGAGAGCCTCCAGGGAGGATACTGAACTTAATTATATTATGGCCACTGTAATTTGGTGGGTCAGCCACACTTACTTCCTTAACCAATTCATATGCTACTCAAGGCTAAGCCAAGAGTAACCTCTCTTTATGCTTAAGCAACAAGCTGTTCCAAGAAAGCCGTTGTTTATAGTATTGAGAAACTGCTCCTCCAACAAGCCACATCCCAGTGTAATGTGCAGTTGGCAAGAAGAAGGTTGTATGGTGTTCGACAGGGGAAGCTGCCTCTTTCGGCCACCCAAGAGGGCAGCAAAAAATAAGTCGCATAGTAAAGGTGGTCTTTTATACAAAGGTCAAACAGCACTTTCCCGGAAACTTCGGGTGGACTGAAAAGTCCTGGCTTAGCAGAGTGAGCTGCCTAATTTCACATGTGCTCGCATTTCACTGTGTGAGTGAAGCTTACTGAAAGATCGGTGGGTGCTCAATTATACTTTTTCTTTAAAAAACAGTGATTAAAAAGGAAACAAGGTGGCTTATGGAAGATGCTGCTTCCTAGGCCAGACATGACCCCGGATCAGCCCCCTTCTTCCTCCTGCTTTTTTCTTCTTCTTTTCTTGGCAGTTGTCTATTGTGACAGCCACCTGCTTTTCCTGATGCTGGAAAGGAGGAGAAGGTGCTAAGGCGGTAGGAGAGCAGAAGAAGGGGGTTTCTTGTTGTTTGTATCAGGCACAAAAATCCCAAGTTCGAATTAACTGACGATCCCTCAATTTTTAAAATGTTTTTGTTTTTGGTCGTTTTGTTGCCATCATCAAGGTCACTCTTATGTGTATTTTATGCTAAATTGCTGATGATCAGATATGGTATAGTTAAGGACATTTTGTAACTTTAACGTTTATAAAACTTTGGCTGACTGTATATCCTGGTTTGTCTGGACACAGCTCTGGTCTATATTCTAGTAAAACAATTAAAAGACTGTCCTTTTACTCTCAAAAGTGTCCCAGTTCGGATGACAAATTAAATGGTCACCTTTACTACAATACATATTTCAACTATCAAGTGTGGGTAAAGAAGGAAAATTTTCAAAGTACACCTTTAGATGAAAATATCAGTTTTGTACAGTAAATGGTGCCAAAGGCTGGCATACAGGAAGATGACACCAGTATCCCTGTCCTCCAGGCACGTATGGCCCACATGGAGAGACAATGGCTGTAAGGTGCCACAGTGAAGCACGTAACTTGCAAAGAGCGTTCTTGGCCTGTTTTGTATAGTGCAGAAGGATGCAGCTATATAGACAGTGGTGCACTGTTAATGGGACAGAGCAGCAGTGTACCCAGAGGGTGAAGACAGGACATTGGGATCTGATATACGTATAAAAGCCCAGGTGTGCCAATGACTGATGGAAACCCTACGTAAGTCATTTACAGTAGGATGTTGCAGGATGCAATCAAAAGTACCTGTACCACTTTCTTTTCACTAGTTGCATATATGGAAATCTCAAAAATAGTTTTTTTGTAGTAATGCCCTAAAAAGTTCAAAGCCCTAGGAAATATAAACCGTAAAAAACATTAGGATTCTTTTCGATGGAACTAAAATGTGCATTTTGAGAATTAGATTAACTTTTCAAGATACCCTTAATTTGTTAAAATATCATTGTGTAAATGATAGCCTAGTGTCTTCAGAGATTTAAAGCAACGTAAGTTCTCAGACAGAGAACTTATGTGTATAGAGAATAACTAATTGGCCATCAAAATCGGAGTTCAGCCAAAGTTTCTTAAAGGCCATATAGTAAATATTTAAGGCTTTGTGGGCCATATAGTCTGTCTGGCAACTACTCAACTCCACTGTCATAGCTCCAAAGTAGCTATAGATAATATATAAACAAATGACATTGCTGTGTTCCAATAAAACTTTATTTGTAAAAATAGGCAGCAGGCCAGATTCTGTCTATAGTTTGCCAACTGTCAATCAAAGTTATTACTACATCATATGTCTTAAGTATACTTTACGCTGGCCCACAAACTATATAATATCCACATATGTGGAAGCAGTTGGCATAATTTATTACAACCTTTATATTAAACTATTTTACTGTAATCTTAAATTTAATTCCCAAGAACCAACCATTGTAACCACAGGGATCTTTTGTTAATTCTTTAGCAAAACTAAAACAAAAAGAAAATTATGTAACTAGTTCCAGTTTTTTAACCAGGGGTCAACTTTTATATTCAGAAATTCCTCATAAATATACTGTACTTGTTTATTTCTTTCATAAAAATGAAGAATGAAATAAATAGTATTTGCTCTGATCATTTATCCCAAGTGAGGATCAAATTTGAGAAAATATTTTATCTCTGTTCAATCTGCTCCAAGGTTCTTTATTTTGAAAAGAAAACAAGAAGCATCAGATTGCATATCGATAACCTAAGCAAATGAACAAGGTTTCAAAATCCTTAACCAAAAACATAAAAATGTTATGATCTGACAATGGAGCGTGATTCTGGAAGTTGCTATTTTAACGTGGGCCAGATTCCGAAACCAGAGATTTTATTTCAGTGCTTAGACTCTCTCAGGTTTTACCTTTCTTTCTCTGCCTAAAGCTATCTATTTTTACCTCTCTGCACCCCAACATTCTCAAGCTATCGTCCCATCAAAACCTACATTTGAGAAAAGAGCCGAAATTTGCTCTCACTGAACTAAAATGACTGGTCAGGGTAAGAATCAGCTTTCTCAGGGCCATCTGCATTTTAACAGAGATCAAGCTATAAAAATTGGATTGATGATCTTTAAAAAATGCATTTCATACATCTTTGTTTTCTTAAATATAATTTTAACTTCTTCGTAATGTTGTAGTGCCCTCCTTTAAAAAATGTGATCTCCTGTGTATTCTGTTTCGTACATTTTTTTCCCTGCAAATAATTCTAATCATCAACAAACAACACTAATGCCGCTGTTTTATGTCTCTCTCTTTCATTTAATTGAAATATAATTGAGAAGTGGATGGAATTCTCTTTTTTAACTTTGATATTTGGGGATGTTTTGAAAGACATAAATCTAACCCAGGGTGAAGCGCTGGCCACAAGTGGTGCCGTGTAGAAGTCCACTTTGTGCTCACAGAAAAACACTGCATCTCCTTTGATTAAGAGCGCCTGAACAACCGACAGGTACTGTCACCCTGACATGATCCATTAGTCGTGCTGTCTGGCCTTTGGGGGATGTTATGGTATGAAGTTTCTTCTGCCATGCAACTCTGCTGCTTCTTACCCCGCTATCGCTTTCCACGTCTCAGTAAATCAGTCTTTAGAGCCCCCTCTGTATCCTCCATATTTCTAGGCCGCTGTTCACTGTCACTCAGAAACACGAACATTCTGGGAAAACTAATAGCAAAACATCAGCCTTGTTAAATAATGAAGATTAATTTTACATATAATTCAATGTCAGCATGGCTCTGTGTGGCTAACCACCCTCGAACAAGTTATTTGGCCTTGTTAGTTTCCTAACTGCAGAATGATTCCAGAGGTCCCTTTGACTTCTAAAAGTTTTATGATTTTATAACTAAAGTACTTAGGGACAGCTGTTGTCTTTGAAGTGCAGAAGCCATTTTTGCTTAATTTTGCTTTTCCAGCTCTGTCCCTACAAGCCGATGTTGCACTGATTGCCAGACCAATGAGACACTCACACACAGCACTGTGACCTAAGCGGTCCACAATCTCTTCTAGGCAATTTTGAAACCCAAAAGCTTTGAAAAGCAAAAGCTGTTGTATGAGGTTAGTGCCAATTTATTTGCCAGCAAAACTAGACCTGAACTATTGAAGCAGTTTAGAGTCTTTATTTATTCCACTCAGTTTGAATATTCAGATGTTTTTCCACAGGTATGTTAATATATATATATATATATTAACATATATATATATTAATATATATATATATTATGAGGTGCTATCCCAGACCCCACCAGGGTTGTCAGGTAATATGTAATATGTGAGCCAGATTGACTTAGTATAAATCTGAAAATCCTTGAATTCTGAAACTTATTGCGTTTCAAGGGTTTCGTGGAAAGGATGGTGAGGGGTGGTGAACCCAGTATATTTCTAAAGATGACCCGAATACTACAATGCTTCAAATTTTACTGCTAAGGAGAAAGAGTGTTTGGTACTGTTTTCATGTTTTTCATGAAACTTCCATGTACATTCTTTGAAAATTGGTATTTTTCACTATGTATCTTTTAAATTATTAGTTAATCAAAATATCCAGTTAATAAGATGTCCCCATTCCCTGTTATGGATTAAAGGGCATTTTATTAATTTTAGTATTTTGCTGGTCAATATTGGGCACAATGAGACAACATCATGCCAAATAAGTAAACAAGTAAATGGGGAGGTATTTGAACCTGCCTAAAAAGTAACCCGGAGACACTTATCCAAAAGCCCTCATTCCTTCCATTTTTCTCTCTTTCTCATACTAAATCTCTGTCTGCATGGTTACAGTTAATTCATCGTAATCCATCATTATATAAAGACAGAACTTCCGGGCTTTTTCCAGTTTCTCTGGCTCAGTTAGAAGTCCAGAAAACATTAGCTCGATGAACGAATCCATCACTGAATGAATGGCACACCTGTAGCCCTCTCCCCGTGTGGAGCTGAGCCATATGATTTTTGCAGATCAGTAAAGCACAGGGAAAACAGTAAGTTCCTACACAGAGACTGCCAGAAAGTAGATGATTCCTTTGAGCTGAATTCCACAACTCTGTCAAGTTTTTGATCAAACAGAAAGTAGCTTTATTGCCATCTTCTGGTTAACAGTCTCCTGGCTGGATTCCCACCTGGCCCTTCCATTGGGGGGAAAGCCAGTTTCAAAGGAAAATGCCTTCCCATCTTTTGACACAATCAACTGACAGAACGAACAGTCTCCAGAGTCCCGTGTGGTCAAATAAAGCAGAAAGGGCGAGTCATTTTAACTTTCTACGTAAAAAATTAAACATTGCTTTTAGAAGGCATGGCTATGGCAGACAATGGTATAATATATGCTAAGGAAAACAAGGAGATTTTCTTAATGAAGGGTAGTGAGTACATGTTTTTAGGTAGAGGAGACTGGCGGGGAAGTCTGTCACACTCATATGTAATACTATTCCTAGTTAAAACTCAGACATATAAGACATAAACAAGTTTTTTTCATTAAAAAGAGGTTAACTTTTTTCTTGAATGCTTATTGCATATGGTTATCATTCATTTGAAGAACATATTTAAAAGTAACAAAGGCTTTCAATGAGAAAATGAATGACTAAAGATTTTCCTAACGGTTAGGATAAGACATGTTCTTGGGTAGAGTCGGGATTTGTGCTTTTCAGACTTTTCCTTTCATTTAAGTGAATAAATAAGAACAGATTTTAATATGCATATTAAATACCTAGCAAAGGCATGCTAACAGACTCGTGTAAATGAATATTTGAAGAGTAAGAAAATGACTGTTACTCTTTAAGTAGTCCACAACACATTAATCACAAATTAAAACACGTCGTACTTGTTTACCAAAGTTAATTAAATTGCACCTAATGGAGCTCAACATGATCGGAAAGAAAATGTGAACTTTAAGCTACAGGGTGCAAATATTCCAAAATCGTATGTTACCAAAATACAAAACCTTCTCATTAAACCTTCATATTCTCCATTTCAACACCTTGGAGGCAGATCCCTACATACTGCTAGTATTCTTGCAGGTTTGCATGCAAACTCCACAGTGACCCTCTAAGAAATATGATTCATGGGTGGAATTGAAATAGAAATTTTACAAAAGCTTTTTAAAGTAAGGCGAGGATTGGGATGGTATACAGGTATTTCTCACAGGGCCTCAGCTACCATTTTTTGGAGATGAGTCATGTTCTGCAACTTAGAAGTTATTAAGTCAGTCTTTTTTACCCCATTGCTTCTGGTAATTCAGCAATGCTTCCTGATGCATATTTTATGGGTACATCAAGTCCAGGTATTTTGGTCTATGTGTCTTAAAAATGAAAGTAGACATAAGCAAGAAACTCGTATGTGAACATCAAGAAAGCACCACGTAGGGGCAGCTGGTTAGCTCAGTTGGTTAGTGCGCAGTGCTAGTAATACCAAGGTTGCCGGTTCGATCCCTGCATGGGCCACTGAGTTGCGCCTTTCACAACTAGATTGAAACAACTACTTGACTTGGAGCTGATGGGTCCTGGAAAAACACACTGCCCCCCTCCTCCCCAAAAAAGAAAGCACCACCTAATCAGGTTTATTGTACCAACACCACCTAATCAGGTTTATTGTACCAACAGCAAGCTTTAGTTGGGTTGCTTTACCAGCCCTTGAAGGTCCCTAAGATACGTCACAGAGGAAAGCTTAGTAAGGAGGAGCACAGGGAGGAAGGAAGGCAGGATGGAATACTAAGAGGCTGGACTCGGATTCAGAGTCGTCGGATTTGTCCAGTGAGTAGTGAATGCCTGCTCTTCCCACTGCCCAGCACTCACTCCCTATCCTCTGGTAACAGCACTCTTGATTTTCTTTTGGGGCATCACCTCCTCCACACTTGGGGTTCAGTGCTTTGGACTATGCTGATCCCTGTCCCTGGCTCCAAAAAGAGCACATAACTCATGCTAATCCTGGTAGCACATGTTCTGAAAGCCGTGAGTGGCGTCACTTTGGAGACTTCTTTCTGCTGCAGCTCTTAGGGGAAAGCAGCTCCTGCTCCCCAGGGTTTGCGAGGATGGAAGGAGGCGAGCCCGGAGCTGCCGCAGCCAGGAAGAAAGCCTGCCCAAGAATGAAGCCAGTGCAGGGGAAAGTGAAGCCAGGTGTTGTTTCATTTTGTGTCTCGCTTAAGCCCATTTGAATTGAGTTTCTGTTTTCCCTAGGATCTCTCCCTTGCATTCATTTTTCAATTCTTTCTAGATTTGGTTCCTAAGCTGCCTTGCCTTCCAGACAAGGAGAAGCTCCCAAATCCCCTGCACCGGGAAGCAGGGGTCACAGTAGCCTGGAAAAACCAACTGGTTCCGGGAGCCTAACCTGTTGCTGGGGGGTAG
>NW_017731714.1:1030773-1103246 GCF_001890085.2 Hipposideros armiger
TCCCACAGATGGAAACTCAGATTCCTCGCCGAGTGTATAAGAGCCTTTCTGGGTGCTGGCTGTTGTCTCGGGTTACCTATACAGCCTGATCTCAGTCCCTTCTGATGTTTTCTGCATGAGAGGCTCTTCCCTGTTTCCCGCCCCTGCCCTTTTAGCGTCATCGCCTGTGTGCACCTCACCATCCTTAGATGGATGGAGTTACCTGCTCTTTCCTCTGAGATATCCCACACTTTGCTTATGCTTTGATTATAGCAGGTACTGGGTCATTTTGTCTACTTTCTCTCCCTTATTAGATTGGAGCTTCTCATATCCCTGTGGCTTTTCCTGCCTACCATCCATTCCCTCTGGTCAGAGCACTTTGATTTTCCTGCAGGGAACTACCTTCCACACTCTAGGTCCTGTGTTTGGAGTTAGGTCCCAGAGATGGGCCCTGCGCAGTACCTAACATGTGTTATGGACATGTCTCCTGGTCCATATTTAATGGCAATTGAATAGCAAGTCTCCAAACAATGATACTGTGGAACAAGCTGTAATGGTTACAACAATCAAGATACTTTCAGGCAGTATTATTTACAAAAACACAAAAACAAACACACACCAACAAAAACCACCAAGTCATATCTCAGCAGGGGCAGACACGATGACAAACAAGTGCTTTTTGGTGGGATTAAAATAAGCAAGCCGCCTAGGACAGTTTGAATATTAGTGTCTTACTCTGTCATCTATTTTATTCTATTTTCAAAATTTGTTTCAAAATTGTGAGTTTAATTGCCACGTTCTCAAGTAAGATCTTCCTAGGGTTATCAACAAGTTAAGACTGCATTCCGTGTGACTGTTATAACTTCTCCCAGATCCAAAGATAAACAGCTGGGCATGGGTGGGGGAGGGGAGGGAACGTTCTGGGCTGACGTTTTGGGAAGCACATGCGTATGTAATCCTAACATTAGTGTCACCAATTTAATATTTCCCCCATCATTTAAAGAGTGCTTTCTGTCTGGTGACAACTCTTTTACCATTGAGCTTCTCTCCTGGGTGGCATTTAAGCTATATTTAAAACTTACATCTTGTTTATATATGCTCTTGAGCCAGATCCTTTGGTTTACAGGAAAGAATTTGCTGATCTTGTGCCTTCCCCTCTAAAAATTACTGAAGTTACATTAATTGCTTCTATGACTGCTTAATGTTGGTCTCCTCAAAGGGCTGATATCAAATGCAGAGTTCTGACTGCTCGGCTCTGCTTATGCTACAATATAAAATATAAATCAAAGAGATTATGGAAATATTCTACAGTTAGTCTACTCACTTTATACCTAAACACAGTGATGAAAAATTGAGTGTGTAATTTTTTTTGAAAAGCTTATCTTTAGTAATATTTCATCACATATGTATATATGTAAATATACAGGTATACATATATTTAAATCATAGAATACACTTATAGACAACAAAACTGAGCAATGAAATACTTTTCTTTAAGGAAGAATTAAAATACCGGACCATTAAATGTCATCCAAAACTAGAGGGAAAAGAAGGAAAATCAGACATTCATGGAACTAAAACATAGACATCTGGGTCTACCTAAATTGTGCCTTGACCGTTAATGGGATGTTAGTAATCGCTTTGTATTTTATATCCTGTAAAAAGCATTATTTCCCAATGTTTTCAGTCTAATGTAGCCAAATAAGGGCATATTCCTTTTCATCCCAAACCGAATCAGAATTCCTGTTTGATAATTTTGATGTACATAACTGTCCCCAGATAGCACAAGAAAAGCTTTCTCATAAAGGAGACAACAAAATAATTGACAAGACGTGTTTTCAGTAACTAAATGCCTTGTGAGAAATAAATGTATTCTGATGCAGTGTCATCATTCATCTCCAATGGCTCTTATAAATTTTCAAGTGCCACAATAAATTCAAATGAGCAAAATTACAGGGATTATATTTTCTACGCTGTTTTCCAAATGGCACCCAAGGCAGTCATAATTTAACTCTGAATAGGTTTTGAACTCATTTATATTCCAACTCGTTAAATGATTGCTATTTTAAATTAAATTGTAGAAATAAAAAGCTTACTGGCATGCTTCATCTTAAAGTTTTAACAACAAACGTGTGGTCAGCACTATCCTATGCGAGACGAGGTCTCTCTTTTAATATGATATCCAACCATGTGACTAAATGCCTCCCAGAAATTTAGGATTAGAAATGCAAAGGTTAGATAAAGTTAAAGGTCATCCCCCTCCAGGCAAGAGGGGCCAGCTTCCAACCAAGCTTCTAGCAGGCCTGCCTCCCCAGGGCACATCATAAAAGTAATTTACTGACAACTCACCTTACCAAGGGTCATTTGGAGCCTCAAGTCTTCTGGAATTCACTTTTAAGAAGCATGATTAAGTGGGGACAACTATTGGCCCTAAAGTATTTATGCTGAGAACAAATGTCTGTCAGAATTAAATTCTTTGTGTGTGGTGGTTTCAGACTTAAAAAAAAAAGATGCGTGACCTGATGAAAAGCACATATATTCTATTCACCAAACTCAGTCTTAGAATGAATATTGGTTAATTGATTTATTAGGTTTTAAAAAAATACTCCAGAAATCCAAATAGCCAAAACAGCCTAATAAAATGGAGAATGTATTCATTACCAAGTTAGTTAAATGCTTTTCAGTCTTTTCTAGTCCAGTTTTGTCTCACACTGGAGAGAAGACGCATTCACAGTATTTCAAAGAAAAGTGAAGATGCCATTTAAACCAAGCCAAGAAAAGTTAACTTATTTTAAAATTTTTGCAAGAAAAGCTATTTCCTGATTAAAACAAATCTCCTGCTTTTAGTGTTTTTGATAATTTTGACATGAAATATTTGGCTTAATATTAGGTAGAGATGGTTTTTCCACATTTAAAAAAAAATTACTGAAAGTTAAAATATGTGTGTGCACTGGACGAAATTAAAACAGATTACCTGACACTGTGTGTGGGATACAGCTTGAATCTACACAGCGCGTGGAAACGAAGCTGGTACTTTCAATTGCACAGCACACATCTCAGTAATAACAGGGGAGGAGGCATACAATTTCCAGGAACACCCACAATGAAAATTATTCTTTCCAAACAGAGAATTGTTTTGGAATAAGTTAGGTTAATTGGCACCACGGGACTTCTCTCAAGGAAACACAGAGCCCTGAAATCCTTACATGTTTAAGTGAAATGATCACACATTCTCCTCCTTCCCTTTTCAATTTTTCACATCTAGTTTACTCTGTCTACAACCAAATTAACTTCTGCAGATTCACATGCAGGTAGAAAAGGAACCAGTTTTATTCCCCCCAGCTTAATTTACAGCCTGAAAGATTGTTTAGCTAAATGAGGTTCAACTGCCAACACAAAAAGAAGAAACTCACTGATGATGTATCCGGGAATATTCTACTTTCAAGAGTGAAGGATGGGTACTTTATAAGGAAGGTCGTGATTTTACAATTTAAAGAGTTGGAAATTGCCTACAACAACATTTGCATATCCTTCTTATTAGAGGTTCATAGTTTTGTATTCCATCATCATTTTAATCCTCTCTGACTTCAAGATACCTGGATTTGGGCCTTTTATAGCCTAAATCCAAGTATAATTATCCTTTTAAAAATAATCATCTGACCCCTCTCCTTTTCTATTTAAATGTGCATTTCCCCAAAGGAGTCTTTAACTGTGGTTACCATTTTCATGAATTATTACAACTATCATAGAGTGAGCCGTCTTCTTTCTATTGCATAATTGATATTTTCCTATATTACCATATATTACTATAATTGATATTTTACAATCTTTCACCAGAACCCATTAAATCCTATGTTGCTAATGTACTGAGTTTCAAATTTTGTGCCTTAAAACTATAGGAAAGAAGGTATAAATTTAGTAAACACCATATGTAAAAATGCTTACGTTTCATAGGGTAAATTTCTAAATACTCCTTAAAGTATTAGCCCACTGAAAATAGGAATTGAAAGGAACTTCAGCTATTACAGACCCTCTCAGTTTACAGGTGAACACTTGAGGCTGGCGTGATCAGGGACTGGCCTCTGGGCAGAAAGCACATCGCTAGCAGAGCTGGGCACGCTCTCCCGGGTCTGCTTCCTCTCGCGCCGCTCCCAGTCGACGTTCGACATGGCTGCTCTTGACTTGTTTCAAAGTTTAAGTTCTGATCATGTCACTCTTCTGTTCAGAATCCTCCAGTGATTCCCATTTCACTCAGAGTAAAAGCCAAAGACCTTTGTTGAACATATAGACCCTCTATTATCTGACACGCACTCCCCTCACCCACCAACACACAAAAGCTCAACTCTGAGCGCTCATCTCCTATGACCACTGTCCCCCTCTTTCACTCAGCTCCGCACCGGTCTCCTCCCCAGGGCACCAGGCACTGCCCACTTCAAGGTCCTAGTATAGCTTCACCTTCAAACCCAGGTTTGAAAACTGACCATCCTATTATCCCTACATATGGTAGACATGATGCAGCCGTTAACTGAAAACTGGTCTCACTTAGGCTAAGGTATACAGCTTTTAAAAGTTTAGCTGGAATGATGGTGACCATACAGAATGGAGAGTGCACCTATTGGTCCGTGTGGTAGGATGCCCAGTGGTCTCTGCATTGGGAGACACTGACTAGGTTTCTGGGTCAGTACCAAAGGGAAAACAAAACAAAACAGAAAAAAGCAAAGTATGCCCCACAATGAGCCTGAGCAGGCATGGAGTTCCAGTGTCTGGGCCACAATGACCACTTCTCTCTACCCATAGTTCTCTTGGAAACAGCTGGGGACTTGTACCGCTTTCTCTTTCTCTTTTAGAGCTAGAAAAGACCTAAGATGTCAGTTAGCCTAGTCCTCAGACTTCAAAGATGAGGACACAGGGACTCCAGAAGGTTAAGAGATTGCTCCAAGTCACACACAGACTGGCAAAACTGGTGCCCTTGTCTTGGCAGCGGATGTGTGCTGTGGCCACATCCCCCTGAGGTGGGCTATGCCAGGAATGCAACACAGTAGGATCAAAGGTCTTGACAATTGATGCTGTCACTAAAAGTTTTACTTAGTAGTGCCTCTAATAATTATTTACAAGAGAAGAAGCTCACCTAGTCAGTCATGCCCAGAAGAGGTTTTCTGTTGTTTTTGTGCAGAAGTTTTATATGTATTGACATTTAATCAAAGTCAAAATTGTAAAACACACACACACACACACACACACACACACACACAGTCTTCCTTAGACAAGGAGACATTGTCTTTAGGTTGCAATTAAGAAACTTATGCAGCTAAGGAACTATGCCAGCTATTGGGTAAATCTTTTTGGAGCTCGCCACGTTACTGCAAGTCACAGAATGCTAACTACGATCAGCCCCAGGGTGATGCGTACAGAAACCCAGGGCGTAGATACATTATTAATGTCATGGGGTCAATCTGATCTTCCAAACTCCTGAAGATTTAAACAGAAGCTTTAATGGTGGCTCAGGGAAAAACCACAGACTGCGTAAGAGGGAGAATGAGCCGTGTGGCTTTTTCAACCTCAGGTCACAGGCTGGAGTCCAGTCTTGGCTAGTAATTGATAACTTATGACAGATGTTTGGTGACCTGTGTGTGGAGGGAAGTCAGTTCAGGTTTTGTTTCACTTTTGTTGAACAGGTGTGTTCCCATCCATCCACAAATACATTTGCACTGTGGGAGTCTCCTCACCAAATCTTTCATGGAAAGGCTAACATTTTAATGGGAATTAAATCCGGTTATCTTTTTATCCCCTTAAGAATAGTGCTTTCCTAATTTTTTCCAACCTCAAACATCTTCCATTCACACTATGTACACAATTTTTTTCTTGTCTTTTTTTAAGGAGTTCTGAACGGTTTCAAATTGTTGGCTAAGGGTTCTCAGAAGAGATGCAGTTTCCCTATCTAGAAACAGCCTGAGAACAGATATCATTTTATTTAAGTTTGTGATCCATTTGGATCAAAGGTGCTTGCGGATAAGAGGTTGGTTTAGAAACAGCTTATTCAAATAAAAGAAGAAAAAAAAGGTAAAGAATTTAGCTACTCTGAAAGAGAAAGCCAGAATATTTGATATTTGAATATTTGAAAGGCATGTTCTTTTCTCAAGAATTTTGTGGCAATATACAAATCTTTAAGATCCTTTGTCATAGTGTTTATTATATCTGTATTAGCTTCAATTTATTGGATTCCATTCTATATTCAGATTAAATAATTTCAACTGCTAGCAATGATGGAATTAAGATAGATCAAAGTCACTGATTTTCTCTTTTTCTGTTCTTGTTCTGCCACATATATGCATGATAGAGTAATGAGTATATATCTTATCTTAAACAAATAATGATTTCTTAATAGAGTTTCTGTGATTTGGAGTTTAGGCTTATGGAATTAAGCAATATTTTAAAATGAGTGAATGGATGAACTTAAAATTAAATTGTATATGGCATTCCCATATAGAGTAAAATGGAAATTCACTAGTTAAAAGATTCAAATTTTTACCTCCCTTTTGGTGATAATTCCTGAGAGCCACTGTGACCATATGCATTGTCACTTGGTATCACATAGTCATGCAAGGATAAAAAGTTACATGATTTAGAAAAAGATTTCCTCAAACTTTTCTCATTATAGCACATTAAAGAATGGTCTTGATAAGTAGCACTTTATTTTTCAAAGCATATTTGACTGAAAAACCCAAAGTTGATTTTAATTTCTAGGCAGTGACCCATTTTTTAAAAAACACGTTAGGTGTGTCTCCAGTTTTGGCCACCTTGACATTATGATAGTTCAATATAATCATAGACTTTACAGACTCTAAAATAACTAAGTGTTGATTGGTGAATACAGATATATTAAAATATATTGTAGTAATTGATAACATTTATTGTATATAAATATTATATGTTATATCAATAGGTCTCTGTATATATTTATTATGTAGATATAAAAATGAAAGAAACCTGGCAAAAGCAAAATGCCACATAAACAAACTCCCAAAATTGGTCATAGAAAGGTAAACACAAACCAAAGAGCAAACATGTTTATAGACTGAGGAAATTTTCTATAAAATATTGAGTTACTGTGATGGGACCAGTGTCTGCAATAGCCTGGGTTCCGAAAGGGAGGTGGCTGAGGTCATTCCGTTTATGCAGCCTTAGCACCTCATCTCCAGCACATTTCGCAAATCAATTAAGTGATGTTTGTTGCTGTTCTTTCACTTTGAAAACGTCCTTTCAAGTTCTCCCATCCCTGACAACCTGAAACATTTTACCAGTCTGCTTTAAAAAACGTTTTTGTTGTTGAGTAATACACTCTCTGTATCATGACATTACATGTTAATTTTACAGCAACTTTGCCCAATTACTGCCCTCTCAGATCCTGAGATTCTAAATCAATAGTTGCTAGTGGGCAAAACTATGTGCCTTCTTAGCTTTCAGTCCCAGTATATTTCCTTTGCAAATCCTACAATTTTTTAAACGCTAGGGCCGATTGACACAAACCGTGTTCCAAAATAAACACACAAAAAAGACATACATTACTATAATATCCAGGTTGAGAAAAACTACTATGAAAGCAAGGAAATTCTGATGAAAGGTTACTGCTGTACCCACGGGTCAGCTGCTTTGTGCTTAATCATAGTTAGGCCTGTGCTCTGACAAACTCCAGACCTGGGGGCTTTTGCATAATGAGGTAGGTAGCAGTGCCATGCACCTAGTGTCAAAACGGGATGCTGTAAAAATGGAGGTGTTGTCTTCCTGTAGTGAGACATTTAAATGACAGTGTATTCTAGGTTGATCTGCTTGAATGAAAGAAAACCCACACACATACATCAATATAACTTTGTTTCCAAGGGATTGCCATCTAATTTGGGGGCAAACATGCTAACACTATCACAGAATTTCCGTAAGTTATCATTCAGTCCCATATTTAGGGGGACCCTTAAAACCAGGGAGCTCCAGCGGCCACTGGAGCCTGTGAGTCACGCTGGGGGCTGGCACATTTGCCTTTCCTTCCCCTCCTTCCCACAATAGTCAGATAGACGATGATGACAGCTAATGCTTGCAAAGTACGTCAGCTTCACGTGAGATCGTGCATGTGAAGTGTTATATGCAACCTTTGGTTATCTTTATTCTACAGATGAAGACACTAAGCCCAGAGAGGTGAAATAATGTACCCGCGGCCAACGACCAGCCCACGGTGTGGGTGCAGTGCCTGGAGCCCAGGTCTGTACACCTGACCCTAGATCTGGGCCCTCGGACTCTTCCTGGTCCCTCAAGTCAAGACGAGCAATACTGAGTGTGCTGACACTAACAGGCACCAACCTGTTTCTGGAACGTTCTCCTTAGTCATTCCGCCTATGCATTCCTGCTGATCAAAGGCTTATAGCAGTAGAGTCCCGTGGTTGAGAGCCTGACATCAAACAATTGCCCTGAAAGTCGGCACTGGCCATTTGCTAGCTGTGTTATCTTGGACAGTTTACTTAAATTAACTTCTGGACCCAAGTCTTTTCATCTGTGAAATGGGATAGTAACACTGGCCTCACAGGGTTACTGTAAGGATTACAGAATCATCTATGTAGTAGCTTAGCACAGTAGGCGCTTAAAAAATGGTGGTTCTGATTTGTAATAAAGACGAGAGTATCCTTGCTTATCACATGGCTTGCTTGGAGACCACAGTGTTGGGGAAGAGAAGCTATGCAAGGTCTCTAAAAGGGGATGCTGTGCTGCCTTCTACCATTTAGAGAGTTCCGTGAGGCCTGGTCTTTCCTTGTCGTTAGGTAAAATGACCACTGGAAAGCAATGACAACAGTGTCCCCACTAGTTCTCTTTCTCTTTCTAGTCAGATTGCAGTGGCTGCCGCATTCAGTCAGATGTTTTTTTAAAGGTGACAGAGACCTTCTCAGGGTCCAGATTTCTTGGTTTTTTTTCTTGGTCACTTGTGTTAAATTACTGCCATAGGACTTGTCAGATTTATAGACTCTATTTCCTCTGCCCTTCAAGTCTTAGATAAATATAAAGACATTAATGTAAAAACTTTCCTCACCTCAGCTGTGACTTATGGGACCGAAAATGTAGGAGAAGGCGGCCTTTCTCTGCTTAACTGGAGGGACACTGCATCTGCTACTTCAGTGAAAAACATGACGCAGGATGGAAAATAATTTATATTATATTTATAAACTGCTGTACAGTGACATACACCATGTCTGTGCACATTCATTTTTAAAAATGTTTTATCAATAGAATTGCAAATGCCAAAATTAAGAAATAAGAACACCAGAAATCAAAACTAACTTAACAGAAAATTACACTGAAATTATTTCATGTCACTAAGGGACTTTTTGTTTTTCTCTGGGAACATTCAAAGTAGATTTAAAATGAAAATTGATTTAAAATTGAAAACATTTTTCAGAGTACAGGGCATTTTGATATAAAGTGTCAGCAATACTCAACAAAATAAAGATAGTTGGGCTTAATACCATAGCATCACTACCCTGATATAAAAAATAATTGCAGTCAAAATTTTGCTTGTAGATCTATATTTTGTTTACATTTTAACTTAATAGTTTGAAACCAGAATTTTAAACTACCAAAAAGGGAAGGTATTTAAAAGATTTTATTTTGGAGAAGACTATTCAATTAATTTTCTAACACTTTTAGAATAAATTTACCTAATGGTTATTTCTACCACTATCGCAACTCTCTTTTACATGAGGTTTAATAATTTCTAATGCAGTAATCTGGTAGGTCAAAAACTTTTAAAATGCCATGTATACAAAAACATTCCAAAATGGTGATTCTTCTTTTGTAATATTTAACCCACATATACTTTGCTGCTTTCTTCCAACCTAAAGCATGCTTAAAAACAGAGTTCTAACAATTTTCCTGAGGAAAATTTGATACATGGCCCAGTCATTGCCATACGCATATGTGTATGTGCTATGTTTTCAATACCAGCTTTGAAAAATAAATTGCTTCTAACTTATGCCAATTCATTTCACTTTAACAAAATCACCCTAACATCTCATGGGCTGCCATAAGATCGCAAGTGAAAGAGAGGAAAATGTGAAACGTTAGGTCTCTGACAAACTTCAGAAAAGTGGGACATCAATCCCAACGGGTTGACGAGCCTGTTGGATTTCCCTAAACTTTCGCTGCTCATAATTATGCGTGTGATTTACAAGCATGTGAAATCAGAGGCTGCCCCATCGGGGCTTGCCCCAGTGCACCCTGCGTCCTCCCCACATGCCTCTGGCTCCTGGGCGCCCCGGCTGCTGTCTCTCGAGAGCCTCCCCTCAATGGGCTCAGTCACCCGGACAATCTGCAGCTTTCAGCCTTATGTCCTCTCCTCCCCCCGTAAAAGGACCGCTTCAAAAAGCATCTTTTGAAATGAGGATCCAAGTAGATAGAGAGGGACAGGAGTCCAGTCACACTTGTTCCAATGACAGACAAGTCTTTCAGCTTCGTCTGCCGCGCGCTGCAAGCCGAAAGGGCTGCAGTGGCTGCGTGCCTCGCCATCCTCTGCCCGCTCCAGAGCGCTCAGGGGCAGGGATCAGCGCTTGTTGGTTTCCTCAGGGGCCACCCTGTAGCTGACAGGTGCAGGCTTGTCTCTGTCGCTGGACACACGCAAGGCTGAGGCTGATTTACAGATCCTTGGTGGTCGGGGAAGTTTGGTGAAATTACACTAGAAAAACTTCTGGTGTCCTTGTCATTTTTTACAAGGGTTTTTCAGATATTTTTAGCAAACGACATATTTAAGGAACAGGAATGATAACAGCTTTGCCAATGAGCTGAACGCCAGATTCCAACAGGGACCAAAACCAGGAAAAATGGAATGGGTAAAGCAATTGTCCAATTCGAATTGCTGAGATTTTTAACTACCATTTTTTCAGTACTTCATTCATATCAAGAATCTTACATGCTGCCAGACTTAACTCATCTCTTCGCTCAAAGTGGGCAAGTAATATGTGGAGGCCAAGGAAATGACAAAAGGAACAGGACAAATGACAACTGGTATCCAACCATTTGACCCCAGAGGTCATTTCAGTAATAAGGCTTGGGCACAGACTGGGCAGAGAAAGTGTGTCTCATTTGATGTGTAACTGGGCCAGGGCTTTGGCTCAGTCTAGACCCCTGGTTTCCAAATTAGCTGCACACTGAAATCACCTGGAAAATCTCGAAAAACATTCCAATGTCTGGGTCTCAACCCCAGATATTCTGATTTAATTTGGGCAGTGGAATTATTTAAAGCTGCTAGGTAATTTAACCATGTAGTCATTCTTGAGAACCACTAGTCTATCATTCCCAAGGACTTCAAATAGATAAAGCTGGTTCTAGAACTTGCCAGAAGTTCTGATTCAGAATTCAGACATAAGATCAATTTAAAGATTTCAAATCACCAGTGTCTTGGAATTCCCCTTTGGGATAAAACAATAATAGCAAATAATGAATACGCTCCCTCCCCCCAAAAAACACACACACAAAATGAAAATTTTAAAGTTTGCTCACCAGTTGGGTGCTTGAAGCATTCTTCACAGTGTCACATAGTATCAGTGGTTAGCATGTATAGTGAGTGCACTATCACGAAGGATGATCAAATCACTACATATTTTAAAAACATACTTCTGACTCACTCTTTACTTGGCAATTTCACAAAGCTCAGTCTTCTAGGATCTGAGCTATTGTGAATGGAATCATCTCTTCCTAAATGAAATGGCAGTTTAAACCCATATGGCATAGAACTTATTCCACTAATCCAACTGCACAATTTACTGCCCAGAGCAAAAACAAGTCCATTCTTTAGCCTGCGTTTTGCATTTTTGCAGATAACTTGTGCTTGGTGAAACTATACCGTTAACCTCACAGGGTACTAAGATCTCCTACAATATGGGTGTTTAAAAATAAGACATCATTTTGAGCTTCAGTTAGGACCCATTTATGGGGGAGCTGTCCAGGTTCCCTGAATGGTTGGCTGTTGGCTGGTAGATATAAGAATCAGGGCTGGTAGAGGTTTAAGGAGATCAACCAAGTCCAGATCCTTGTCACAAATAGGTCAGTCCTTTACCATGTGACAGAAATCACTGTCAATTCTTAATTGACAATTAGCAGAAAAGAAATTCCAGATTCCCTTACAGCGAGCACTAGCTTTCAGAAACTCGTATACTCAGGAATTCCTCTTTATGTCCGATTTCATATACTCATGCTGGTCATTAGCTGATATCATGGGGATCCCACTGTGGTTTGTCTTGTTTTCATTTCAAACATGTGAATGTTGAGTTTAGTATACATTATTAATTCTGTGATCTGGGTATTGCAATCAATATTGTGGTCTGGTAAAACAGCTTTATTCCCTCTCTTGGGATTTTAAAGCTTAAAGAACAGCAAAGAAGTGATCTGCACAATAATTTATGAAAATTCCTGTTTGCATTACTTATGCAAAATGATTGTTGACAAACACAGAATATTGCCATGAACACACTAACTATTCATGTATCAAGAAGCCTGAAAAATTACTGTGCAATAGCTGTGAAAATGTTTTCATTTCAGAAGTCTCTGAGAGGAATAGCACAAAAATCAATGGCCATGATCAGCTCAGGAGGGTACTGGCCTCATACCAGCATACCATCATACCAGCAGTAGCCTCTTCTAATGCTTCCAGTCTGTGGCTTGTGACATGGAGACTGAGATAAAGGCCAGGTGTAGTATTGCCTCCTTGAGGTGATAAGGATGTGCTACCGTCACTCACTATCCAGCATACACTCGAATACCCATGGGGTAGATTTGTATCTTATTGATATCACAAGTGTCAAATACTAAAAGAATTTAAAATATTGCACTTTACACTGTCCTATTATGTAACTCATTCTACATATGAAGAAGAACGGATTTTGACGTTTATTTTAAGCCCCAGAAGCCATGGAGCTGTCCTTGGAGAGGAGGGCCAAAGGGGGTTCTGCAGAATTCCTAGAGGCCTTAAAACATGCATACGGCCCAGTCGTGGCACTGTCATAACCTGGCTTGTGCCATGTTAGTGCACAATGCAATGTCTCAATGTCGCAGAAGATAAACTTTCATTCAACATCCCAATGAATAGGTATAAATTTTAAAAAGAGGAACTCTGAAGTAACTCTAATTAAAAGGAAGATATTTTTTAGGCAGTTCAAGTAGAAATAACAACATCAGTTTATTTCTTACAACAAAATTTTCAAGTATTCTGAGCTAATTTCTTTCACCTACACTTTATTATACATATTTTTCTAATACCAACATTTTTACTAAAATGATACTTGAAAACTATGTATTATTCTTTCAAATATTTGAAAACACATTATATTTTAGAGCAAATTGACAATGTGTATCATGGTGTATGCTCTTCAAGTCAGTAATGCTCTTTCTATGAATGAATTTTAAGAAAGTCATCTATGATCCAGTTAAATAATATATATAAGAATGATAAGTAACATTATTCACAATGATAAAAAGAAAAGACTGAGTCATCCTAAATTATCTCATGAAAAGGAAATGAAACATCCAAAAAAGGTAAAAGCTAAGTTTTTGAGAAAAATTTCCAAGTCTCGTAACATACTCATGACAGTATTAGGTGAAAAAAAGAAGGCTAAAAAGATGTATACATGGTTTGATTTCAATTTTATTTTAAAGCTTTTTAGGAAAAAAATCTACAAGAAAACATGTTCTTGTGTGTTTTCACATTTATTAATATGGATCTGTATTACCTTTGTAGTCAGAAAAAGTCATTTAATTTTAACATAAAAACTGGAAGAAAGTATATCAACATGTTAATAGTGTTATTCTTTAATCAACGGGATTATAGTTGATGATTTAAAAAATACTGTTCCCAATATTTTCTTTTGTAGAGAGCATGTTGAACTGTGGTAGTAACAAAAATGCACTGCTAGTGAGTAAGTTACTTGTGGCTCCATCTTTATGCTTTGCTCATTAGGTACCATGGGCAATGAGTTAGAACACATTATTTAGAACACATTTCAGAATAATGTGTTGAACTCTGATGTGCAAAACACTAATGCTTCCTTTTAAGGGACTTTTGATTATTTGCTGTGAATTCTAATGAAAAAATTTATTGGGAGAAAGTTGAAACTACTGAGTTACACAGATTTTCTAAATGATCTGTGTCTTGGCACCAAAGTCCTTTTTCTTAAAGGACCATAAGTACCCTAAGGCACTTCTCTTATGCAGTTTGTCTTGGTGATACTGTCACATGAGCTTGAGGTTGGGGGGTCCCAACAACATGGCATTCCCTATTTTCTCATTGAGTCATTCTAGTTATTTTACATGGTAGATACCGAATACATAGATATCAGGTATATATTTATATTCTTTCCAGCTTGTTTCTTCTGGTTTTGATGTTCTTACATTTGAGTAGAGCACAACAAAGCAAGGAGGAGTTTATTTTTATATAAGTAGAAGAGTATAAACCTCCCTTTAAATATTTTCTCTAGTTAAGAAATGGAAAAAGATAACCAGTTCTTCCCAAATCATGCAGTTACTTTGTTTCATTCTAAAATAGTCATGAGCTATTAAATTTTAGAATGCCACAATTTCCCTTACAGCTCAGTACTGCTAATATTATACCGCGTTACTCTCTTATGAAACAAATTTGATAATTTTATTTACATACCTACTAGATTATTTAACATGAAAATTCAAATTGGAGAAGTTGGAAAAAAGGCAATAGATGTGCTATTATAAAGATGGCTTATTATAGATAAAAATATCTGACTTACCTGTGAAAATATTGTACAAGGAAATCACAGTATAAGTAGCATCTTTATGACACAGACTCAAAAGCAGATGTGGTAAAGAATGATTTGCAATTGCCAAAATAACCAGAGACCTCTTTGTTTCTACTAGCAAGTGCTGATATACAATTCTAAGTATTATAGCTGTTACACATTTAAACAAATACTTTATAAAACCAAGAATTATTTTAAATGTGTAAATTACATAGGGAACACATGTAAAAATACCAATCTGATTGTACTGCTTAATAGTCACCAAATAATATTAAAAATGTAAATGTCATTGTCCCAATTCAGTTGCCATAGTTATTATTCCCTTATGTTGTCTCATTTTCTCCTTAAACATTCTTTTATTATAAAGAAATACCTTTAGTGAGGATAACACTAAAATGAAATTAACATAGCCAATAGCCAGAGCAAAGATAAATAAAATTTAAAAAGCCAACCTTTATTCCACTTTGAACAAGTTTGTGAATGTCCAAATAAGGCTCCTTGCCAATTTCTCCTTCAGGGGTGAGTATCTTCACGTAGCCTTCTTTCTCCAGAATGAAGAGCCGTTGCGAGCCGTCCCCACTGTGCAGGGCGCTGACAGGCTGGCGCAGCCCACTCACAACCTCCTGAATACAGAAGCAGTTGTGCTTGTGCTTTCTAAACAAATGAAAGAAAACTAGTGAGCTTTTCTTGAGATGAAGGAGGCAAAGGATGCACTGAGCATCCTTTTCAAAATGTATTTCCTCTGAAATCAATGGTTTTAATAATCATGAAGGGCTGCCAACCCAAGGGCACAATAGGATTCTTTTAAATTCTTTTCAATGGAAAAAAAAACAAAAACAAAAACAAAAATACCCAGCCTTCTATCAAAAAGTAAAAGAGGGAATCAAAACATGTGTTTTAAAATTTCATAAGCTCATTACCTCATCTTTCAGTGACTATCATTAAAACTAGCTTTACTCACAATAATTAAACCTTACCGAAAGGCGCTCAGAGAGAAAGTTCTATGATCTATTTATGAAGCTCTGATTTGCTAATCATAATTGTGCTGAATATTTCCACAGAGCCATAACCTACCAACAATCATAAAACTCAGGTTAAAACTATACTCATAAAATTCACATGAATCATAGAGAAGCCAAGCTCATAATAGGAGATGAGTGGGCTAAGCATTAAGAGCACTTAAGCTAATATGATTTGAGAGAAGCAAACTACTGAAAGGGGGGTGGGGAAAGCATCTGGGGGATATAGCTGCTGGATATAAGCAGAGACAGATGATTCACTTTCAAAACCACAAGATTTGTCAGGTTTTTTTTTTTTTCTTTTTTCTTTTTTCAAGATTAAAGAGCATTATCTTTAGGAACCTGCTGATCTCTTCCACTTTGTCATACTCTTCCATCTGGTCCAAGTAGTTAGATGCTGGTCCTCTGATTTGTTTTCTCGGAAAATCTGGAAAGCACAACCCACCATCTTTTCTTGCATAGTAAAAGCAAAACTCATCAGCAGTAGTTTGAAGGAAACCTTTAAAAAAATGTAAAAAGACTCATTAGAATGATTCAGTGTAACAGTGCAAACATCCTATTTGAAAGATAAAATATAGGAAAATAATTTTTGGAAACTATATGAATATTCTAGGAAAGCATCCAGATAAAAATAAAAGGAAAGAAAAACTTTTTTTTTTTTTGGCTTGGGATTTCTTTTTTTTTTTAACCAAAATTTAAGAATGGCAGTAGAGGTGAAATAATATTGTACTGGATATTTTAAAAGGCTCATATGAAATACACATTATACAAACCCAGCAATAATCTTGTTATTGCATTGACTTATTGTCAAGCTTCTCCAGTTACCATATGTTGCTCTCACAAGCATCTCTGCTCATTATTCAGCATTTTTTCTCCTACACTACCAATAACTTCCTAAGAAGAACATATTAGAGTCAAGAAAGAAATAGACCGTTAAGTGCCAGTTTGGGCCATTTTACATTCTTATTGTATTGTCACACATATGATTAAATAATAAATCCAATGACTATAACAAGTTTATTATATAATAAATGACTGATTCACTGTGAAATGATCAAGAATGAACTGATGCTATTAACAGACACCATTTTCAAATATGTAGATGCCTTTTTCTGGCATCTCACTTACAGGAGATAATGATTATTTTGTAAGACAAAAATTATACTTAAAATATCCTTTCAATCTTCTCAAGCAGAATAGCTGACATACTACCCTTCACTAAAAAAAAAAAAAAAATTTAAGGAGCCAAATCAAAACTGCAAAATAGATTACTTAAAGGGATCTGGTATTTTTTCTTTTCTTACATATTAACAATTTTTATCAAATAAAATTTGTTATATTTGAATGAGAAAGAAGTGGACTAAGTGACAAAACAAAATTTTGACATTACTTTTACAATTTGAGTTAATAAGAAGGGTTTTTGGGGGGGGTTGGGGAGAGAGCATATCCATTAATGATTCAATTCCATATTCTGATGATTTTTGCTAACAAAATAGTTTCTTGCTATCAGAATTGACTTTATATGAAGTTCTAAATTTCTGCCTCTGGTCTCATACCTTTAAGTATGTTTAATGTCTTGATTTTTACCTAACGAATTAGATATTATTGTACCCCCATCAATTTTGTGATAAAGGCACTTGGTAACTTAGCTGAAGTTCAGGAGTTATATAACATTCAAGTTTGCAAGGATTTCTAAGAATAAAAATTTGGGGACAACCAAGTGAGGCATATTTTAGTCAAAGAAACTAAAAGTTTATTTTCTATGAGCTTGACCTAGGTCACCTCAAACCTAAAACTAATCTTGGAATCTGAAGATCCCAAATGGCTAAAACTTGATTTAGATTTTGATCTTTGGGTGAAATGTATCACCCCTAAATTTCCGAGGCAGACTCCTCATGGCCAATAACTGACTAGGCTATTGGGAAACATCTTATCTTTGGGAACCAGACAAGTAAGAGCAGATGTCCTTGGGAGTGGGGGGAAGGGCAGAAAAAGGAGGCATGGCAGCTGGAAAGGGTGGTCCATGGGAGGGACAAGGCAGCTGGAAGGAGGTTATCTTTCTTTGAAAAAATTCAGGGATTAAAAGTTGGGGAGAGGAATGAAAACTACAGCAGCATTTACTCATCTTTAGCAACTCACTGTTTGCAAAAGATAACTTTTCTCCTTTGTTCTTTGATGGCTGAGCATACAGATGAAAGAAGCCTAGTGGTATTACGAACAAGTCTACTTGAGACAAAAAGAAGAGTAGAAAAACTGAGCTGCTAAATCAAACTTTTAAAACAGTTTTGTGCTAGATCTTTCTTTTGGGATATATATATATATATATATATATATATATATATATATATATATATATATATATATNTGTGTGTGTGTGTGTGTGTGTGTGTGTATATATATATATATATATATACATGTTTTAAGAAAGGAAAAAATTGTATTAAAATTGTAATACTCAATATATACTGATAACAAAAGATGAACACAAGTCATGTGTATACATTTTTTGGCACCCCCAGGATATATGCCATCAAGCTGGAAGGATCTCCGTGCCAATATTTATAACCAAATGTGTGAAGGAGAAATTCTGTGTTAATGTGATGTTTGCCTGTGGGGTCACAGAAAATTTTCAAAGCATGGTGCAGAAGAAATTTTGATTTTACTTGTTAAAAATATTTGTATTCCAGTGTTACAGTCTGCAAACCAATACCATCTTAAGGGGAAATTAGTGAACAATGCTGGTGGCTGATTCCATTTTATAAGGAATTATTAGCTGGGGACGAACTTGAGGAAATAAGAAATCATTTTCAAATGGAACATCTGAAGATTAATGAGTGCAAATTCATAAACTGTAGCTGCAGAGGTACTATGTTCTTTCAGCAAACTCAAAACAAAACAAAACAAAAGCAGAACGTTAACAGTGAGTTACCACAAGCCGTTTATGGACACTAAACAAACCGAATCATCTAAGTGTGAAGGAGGGAGCCAACTAAGAATACTTTTATATAAAAATATGGGCATTTTTCTTACAATTATGATAGCTGAATTTAAACATCTAATACTTTTATTAATACTTGGCCTTAAATGATCCGATTTTGTGGATAGTGATGAATGAGATACATTTTTCTGTGAAGAGCTAAAAAGGTTCTGGCTTCCATGCATTGGAGTGACATTTATTGTCAGGGAAGATGTAATTTGCCAAATGATATCTTTCAGTAGAGAATTTTACTGAAAGTGAGTGTTTAGCTCACCCTGGATCATCATAATATGACCAAGTCTACTCATGATGGAAGTTCGCTGATTATTCCAGCAGAGGTGTGTGTGTGTGTGTGTGTGTGTGTGTGTGTGTGTGTGTGTGCGCGTGCACTTAAACTCCCGATAATTTATCAAATATCTTGGATCTGGAACTATTCTCCTGGATCAGGGACCCAGTCCTACTATACCACAAAGTACCCTATAAAACACTGACATGTAAATGAATATTCTCTGTGGAGGAATCTAAGCTTTAGCTTTTCTCTCAGCATGTATGCTAGAGAGAAGTTATTTTGCCTCAGTACATGTGCTGTTCATTACGATAAGGAAAAAATGGCAAAACAAAACCAAACCCACTGTCAATAAGGCCTGAACTCAAGAGCATTTTCTAGTAGAGGTAGTGGGTCCGCTGTGTCCACCCATTCCTTTTTGGGGACTAATAAGACACATGTGTAAGGTATCTGATGGGGTCAGGAGTAGCTGTGGACTAGAGAAACTCAGTGGGATCAAATCCTTGACCTTGGCCTCATTAGCAGTGGGATTAAACCAACTGAACTAATTGTGTACAGACATTTCACACTACAATAATCTACACGTGCCTCTTGAAGAATGATAAAAATCGTTATGATAACAAGTGTAAAGGAAGAAGCAAGGCCAAAAGATACCCTTTTATATGCTTTCCACAGAGCGAATTATGACATCATTTAGTGAAAAGCAAAGCATCAACTCTATTCGTCATAATTCAGGAGGACGAAAAGACCTGTGGTGTTGACAAAGGAGCTCATGTGTGTGCACATGTGTGTTTAAATTTTGCTATTTTTAGAAGTTTTAAGAATTTACCCCCCAAAGTAAATTCATAACTGGAGAATATTATGATTAATAAAACTCTAGTGTATCCTCACTATAGTGATGTTTAACTTTTTTCATTTTGGGGAAAATAAGCAGACCATGAATATTTCTGAATTAAAGTTTCTAGAAAGCACCTATCTTTCCAGGCGTATGTGTATGCTAAAGTGACTGATGCTTTCTTTAAAGCCATGAAGGTGAAGCAAAGAGATAGATCATTTATACATTTATTTATTTTTTTATGTATTGGGCAATGGGGGAAGAAATGAAGATATCTCTAGAATTATTTTTTCTCTCTCTCAACCCCTCTCAGTATTTGCCTTCTCTTAGCAAAATACACCCCTTAGGGTACAGGCTACCTTCTTCTGCATGTTTCTGATTTGCAGAAAGATGAGGCTATTAATGAGGACAGTCAAAATACATTGACTAGTTTCTTTATTTAAAAAAAAAGAATCACAGAGTAGCTGATTTAAAAAAAAATGTTTTTAACAACTTTGAACTTCAGAGAAAAGTAAACCATGTCATTAAATGGACTTACGGGCAAAATATTACAAGTTTGCTTTTTGAGCAATTGCTGAAAAATGAGTGTTCTAGAATTCTAAAGAGCCTTCTGGGTTGGGGGCAAGGACTGAGGGAAGGATTACCATCATATTCATCATAGTTTAGGAAATGATAATCTACGTGCCAAGGATCAGCCTGGCTAGCAAATAGATCAACATTAGTAACACCAAGAGCCTGTTATTACAACTTGCTTTGGGGACCAGTATTTAGAAAGATGATTAGTATTTGATGGATACAGAGGAAGCGCCCTCTGGTTGTTGCTGAGGCAAGCTAGCCTGTCCTCGGAAAGCACCCTTGCTGCTCCATCCACCACTAGAGTGGAGCTTTCATCTGGTTATCTTTCAGGGCAGCCTGGGTGGCCACCAAAAGCACTTGACATCTTGATGCACTTCAGCAGTTTTACATATATACAAACTCTGTAGAAAAATAAATTTGTCATTCGTCACCACATATGTTGATCTGGGGAGTGAGGTGCTTGCACTTCTGGCTCCTGAGCTGTTTGCTGTGCTCTCTCTCTTACAGTGGATATTGCTTTTGGTTGTTTGCTTTGCAAGCTAAAATAACTTCAGATAGAGGAAGGACCCCCACAGATGAGTCCCCAAATCCAACATGGTTGGCTTTATCTCAAGGAGATAGAGGTAGATGAAAATGTGAAGTGTTGGTATCACTTTCAGCTCACAGTGGTAAAGACAAACCTTCAAGACTTGAAATTTTCAGCAAACCTTTCTGGGACCTAATCTGTTATCGCTTCTCGACAGGCCATCTAGGCAACCGTGACCTATTCTACTTTGCTTTGGGGAATGTGATAAAAAGGAAGAAAACAGCTGGCTTAAGGAAAGCCTTAGAAACATGGCTGTCGTTTATAAAGACAATAATAATATTTTCACATTGAATGGGTTTAGATACATGTTATGGCACACCAAAGGAAGCAAGCAACCCTAGTCAAAATGTTTTCTTAGGTTATTAAGAGAGCTCTATGAAAAAATACAAAAATCTACACTTTTCTGGGTCAGAGAAAAAAAGTGAAATGTGCATAGCACTTAAAAAAAATTCTCCAAGTGCATTCTAGAGCTTGTCTTTTCCTTCAGTGCCATTTAGTGTTATAAACTGTTAGCTTCAGTAGATTTGTTTGTGTGTGACTTTGCCTAACTAAACAGAATCTGTCTCGTTAAATTCTTTTCTACCTCTGTGTTGATTCTTCCAACTAAACCAACAACCAAAGTTTACAAACTTTTGATGGTAACATTAATCAATGCCCAAGAATCTATCTGTTTATTAGGGTCCAAAATATGATAGTGACCAGGTATGTTTGGGAGACTGTAAGCATAAGAACTCCTACACCTATGCTATCACTTTCTCACTGTGCAACTTTGGTTAAGCCATTCAACACTCCCGGAGCTCAGTTTTCCTCATCTGTCAAACGGCTATGACTCCACCTTTCCTACCTACCTCCCAGGGTTTTTGAGTAGCAAATTTGTCATTATATGTGAAAATGCTTTGTAAGGTGTTTATGTTTTTGGATTTTGAATCATATTTTATTTAAGGAAATACCTTAAAAGTCAGTGGACAGTCTGGACGTATGTGTCAGTTATGTAGAAGAGGAGCCTGTCTTGATAGTGACATTGATGAGTAAAGAAGACACCAACAAGAAATTCGTACTGCCAATCCAGCGTGTGTAAAGATTACCAACTGTATTATCAATTTAACAAGAAATGTAAAACATTTCAACAAAACCCACAGACTGCTTGTAGACTGAAATGACAGTAATCCCTCTGAGCAGCAATAAAAGATTTCCAAGTTGAGAAGGTTAATTATGAGGTAAAAATAGGTATTTTGAAAGATGAGATAAATTTTACATTCTTGTATGCAAGAGTTTAAGAACAGGTATCTTGTAAGGATATCATCCCCCAGTAGTTTATTTAATTAATGCTTTTTTTTTTTTTTACCTGGAATATGGCCTCGGCAAGTATAAAAGAATTCTTTGCAATAATCTTTGCAGAGCAGGGGAAGCGCCAGGTCTGTTTCCAAGGCCTCCCTCTCAGGTGAGCGGAACAGGCTCTGAGAGTGTGGAGAGCAAAGCGCACATTGGATCTCCTCCAGTAACTTCCCACATTCGGTGTTGTTGGTAACAGAAAATATCTGAAAGCCATAAATCAGAAACAAACTTCTTTTTAGTTATGTGACATTAGATTTAGTTACTTTTTTTTTTTGTAATCATGTAAGTAGAAAAGTATAATTTAGCCAAGGCAGTTTGTCTGAAAAGAATTACCATGTCACAGTAGAGAATGCCTTTATAAGGACACATGTCGTCTCTTGAGTTGAGATGGGAGAGCAAAGGGTAGGGGGATAACACAAAAATGCTTCTTACTCTCGAATTGCAGTCTGTTTATTTGTTTTTCAGGTGTGAGAAATTAAATGACAATTATATTTAGTCCCTTTCACCCTCTATCACTTTACTCTGCCTCAATGTGCATACTGACTGATACTTAACTTTAAAATTCCTAATACCTGTATCCAACTGTATGTAAAGCAGGACTTTTTTAAAACACGGCTTACTTGTGTCTTAGGTAAAAATCCATTTCACTCTTGAAATTCCTAATGGATATTCGCAAAGATGTTACTTGAATTACATTTTTCTAAGTTCAACTAATTTTCAATCTATAGATTGCATAAGGAAGGTTTGCTGTGAGGGAACTGTCTCCTTTTAATGTTCTATAAAGTAATACCTGAAGTTGAATCAAACAGGTTTAAGACCATTTTTTATTATTCATTATATCTTAGCCAGGAAAAAGTTCCTAACTAGCTCCTCAGGTATGTTATATGCATGAATAAACACAAGAGTCTAATAAAAGTGCTTTTGTATAGTATTTAGTAAGTTTAAATGGAAAAAACATACTTTTATCCTTATTTATATAGTAGTATGTCTTTTACTTCAATAAGACCAATTTAGGAGTCATTGATTCATTGAGGTTAGAAATTTGTAGACAAAATTAGGTCTCAGTATCTAATACTAATTTTTTAAAAATTGACTTCGGGAATCCCTCTAATAAATCTAGAAGAACAATATCTGCACAATATTTGAGATGTGAAGTGCAATGCTGTCTAAATCGATAATTGATTTTTCATATTAGAAACACCATAATATACCTTTTCTCAGTTTATGTAACTGTGTTTATACTTAATTATTTATTTCTTTAGAATTATGGACTAAAATTAATGTTTTAAATGCTAGGTCATTTTTTAAAGCAAATATTTCATTCAAAGGTTGAGATTCTAATTTGAGTCAATTGTATGGCTCTGTTTTTATAGAACTTTGTATCTTTATAGGATAAAGATATTCTAGGTGATCACAAAATTTGGATCTGAAAGAGCTAAGGAACTAAAAAAAATCTTTGAATACAAGCATGCTGAAATTTTAGCATGCAGTAATTAAAAGTCCAACAGAAATTACCCTATTTCAGAAAAAAATATGTTGTAACTATCTACAATATTCAGAAAAGTCATGAATCACCATTATGTTTACATTTTAATTTTTATCAATTTATTTAAATGATGATTGCTTAAATGGTTAAAGATTTCTAAAAGGAAACATACACCAGACACTTAGAATTTGCATTCCAAGAATGTTTTAAATGTCTTTTATTGTTATACTCTGGCAGACCTCACCAGATCTATTCAATATTAATACTGTTCAACTTTGTCCTGTTTGTTTATCATACAGCAGTCCTGTAAGAACAAAACAACTGCAGGATGCTGAAACCACCTCTTTTGCTGGCTGAAAAACTGGAATGTAATTACCTTTGGTTTTATGGAGAATATGCATGCTTCCATTTTTTATAGCTGAAACAAAATGATCCCCATATACTCTCCCAGCTGCTATCCAGGAAGAGCTTGATTTTAGTGCCTAAAGAATTTTGTCTTTTACAATTTTTGGAATGTGTCCTGGCCACAAGATCTCTCATCAAAAGTTTCAGAAATAGGATTCAATAAATTATCTGAAATCAAGTATAATATTATTCTTTGTAAAGTTTCATGCTGTTCCGGCCCAGCAGGATGGTAACATTTTGCTCTGTGTGAGGTCTGCAGTGTAAATACCTATTTGAAGATAGATAGAGCCATCATTCTGGCTTTGGTTTCAATGAACCAATAGTCTTACTGAAGTCAATTAAACTCAGTCCAAGCTGCAACAGTGTTTTTAGACAGATGCAACTGGTGTGTGTAGGGTATTTTTTTTTTCTTCTTTTCGGCTTGAGTGTCTGTGTCTATATAGGTCCCTAACTTTATGTCTGACAATGTCATCAATCTTAAGAAGAAATTTAGGCTAATTTCCTGTTGCGATTTTTAAAAGCCATATATGAAACCATCAAATTATAGTCGTTTAAATATACTTTGGAAATCATGTAAAACTTCGAAACATTATTACAGCGTGCCTAGTAATGATTGTGGCTGTTGCTGACTAATTTATAACATCTGGCAGGTCATCCTTTAATCTTTAGCCACATGAAAATGAAATCCATAGGAGAACGGTAAGATAAATCCTGGGATACACAGAGAAGCGTGGCCTACAACCATCACTTATCAACGAATAGTAAAATGGGTGACAGAGACCTTCTGTATTTCTCTTTATTTATCAAGTAACTAAACAAAGAGGATAAAAAGTCACCCACATGTCCAAGGAGCGGACAAAAGGAAAAAATACATGACAGTATATTAAGATGCCGCCTTAAGATCACTTGGTCCACAAAAAAGTTATTTCTAAAAATCATATGCCTACAAGGTTCTTCAGCTGTTGGGTAGAACACATGCGTCTCAGGACTATAGTGCTGGATTATGTCATTAAAGAGTTCAGTTTCAATTTTAGGCTAATATGTAAATAGATCATTGTACGAAGGCAGCTGTTAAAGGGACCCCAGGATGAGTTATTTGTTTAGTTGGATGTGTTCAACAATAGCCTTTGTCCCTGAAAGAGCCAGAGCAAACAAATGATTGTGAAAGGGCACACTTGAAAACAATTACTTCTCACCCATTCCTTGACAGCTTTGGCCGTGAAGCCACCCAAGGTAGAGAGAGCTTCTATGCCTCTGTGGCTGCAAGTTAAGTTTTAGAAACGGGGCTATTTCAGTTGGCTGTGGATTCAATTTGGCTAATGGGAATTAGATCCTCTTAGCATGTTGTATTTAGGAGCTGCGAAAATATTGCTAAGACAATACAACTTCCTAAATTTTGGCAATACTTATTAAGAATGGTAATCAGCCACCTTGCTACAACACACACAAAACTATTAAAATATACCCAAAAAATTAGACTATCAAAGCATAATACCATGTCTAAAGAACTGAACTCAATGCTAGTTCATTACATTAAAGAAACTGTATTAGTCTGGAAACTGGATTTATTTGCACAGCTGACTATGCTCAATATTCCTACCTAGTTTGCTACTATCTATTATTTGTCTATGAAGTTTCTTCCCATAGGAAAAGGTACTCCTGTAGTTTCTTGAAAAGTTGCAGAAATCTTTCTGGGGGGGAAATTTTTTTTTTCATAAATAAAAAAGGGCCCTTTCAAATAGCCATCACTCTCCTGTACACACATTATGAAATAAGATCCTAACATATATTATAAACCAGGAAGGCTTAGGGGAAGAAGGGAAACACTGAAGTTTATTATAAAATAACATGTTTTAAAAACTATTAAAACCTGAGAGCTAACATAGGTCAAGAATGCATAGACATAGCTATATCCATCTCTGATTTGAACAATTTGAGTATTGTTGGTTTATAAACCATTTGTAATGAAACCAGCAAAGTCTAATGTACCAAATTTAATTCAGAGACATTTCCCAAACGAGTTAGGGGTTTGTTGGGAGATTGGAAACACATAAAACAGAAAGGAATGTGGATAGCTAACGTGGCAGATTGCTTCCTAAAGAATGATTTCTTTAAAAAAAATTTTTTTTATATGTAACTTCTCTTTAGGGTTATAACTCCCCTCAGTCACCACCCCCCTCCTCATCCTCCACTATATTTAGTTAAGAACTAAGTTTTCATTCCTCGTGTTCCTGGAAGAGTTTAGTCTTTCAGGGGTCTGCAGATCAGGGTTGTGTGTGCACTCAGGGTACACTGCACACAGAGAGATTTAATGGCATATATTTCTAACCCTCCCTCTGAAGTTCCTGGTTCTTTTGGGCTCCTGGTAAAACCCTGCAGATGATGTGAATGTAGCTCTTCTGTAACTTAATTCAATTACAACACAGGAGCTTAATGACATTGTTTTGAATAAAATGCTGGAATATCTGCTCCCCGAATCTCAGACTACTGCTGCATATGGTAAGAATAAAGAGAGAGTTGCAGCTGAAAACCTGCAGTAAGACAGTTCTCACTCATTGGGGAATAGAGGGAGTTGGACAAATGCTCCCTCAAAAGGCATGAACATTTGGACAGAGCTGGGGACTGAAAGAGAATGATGTTCTCTAGTTTCACCCATTAGTGAACCAACTAACAAACACAATGGTGTTGTTGTTATTCTTTTGCCATAAGCAACAGGACTCTGTGTGTGGGCAGCAGTTTAGTGGGGAGGAGGATAAGTCGACCCCTTTTTGTCCTATTGATTTTTTCCTATTTGCATGACTTGAGCAAATTAAATGATGCAATATGGCTTTTTGTTACAAAACAAAGTGAGAGATACCACCCAGACACATATGTTGATTCGTAGGAGCTGTTTACATGAGAATAGAGTGAAATCTACCGTGAACTGAGCATAAAAATTAGATTCAGCCTGGGTATTTTTTTTTTATTATGCCTGGGCCAGCAAGACTGAAGCACAAGTTTTCCAAGAGTCTCTCAGACCTTGACAATTGCTGTGTTGTAACAGAGGAATTCTTAATTAAACCTAAAATGGGGAAAGGGGAGGGGGAGCAAAGACACCTGATTGTTTATTTCACGTGCAGTGGTTGTTAATGATGGGATCCCCCAGTCTTTCTTTGGAGTACAGTAAACAGCACACATTACTGCATCCCATGGCAAGAACGATGTCGCAAACTCAAAAATAAGCATGTCTTTTCACACAACCAACACTGTTTTCGTATTTGTTTAAACTTGTTAACTCAAGGAACATGTAAAGGCCCTTACTCCTGAAAAAGTTTCTGGAGGAGATCTTCCTAGACAACTAAATACCATTGAAAGCCTGAATTTATAACATGACAAACGGAGACAGAGAATCGTCTCCTTTTCATGTGATAAATACGCCCAGCAAAATCTTTCGCCAGTGTTTCGTGTTCTCAACTCGAGTACCAGGAGTTCCCTTTTCGCTGTTCAACGATTGTAACGTTGGACAACCCCCTCTGACGGGGCTGAGGATCATAAACCAACCATGCTTCAATATCCTTTACGATTCACTCCTCTGCCTAACCGAGCACGTGGAGAAAGCAGCACAAATCTTTTCACCCTAGAAAAATAAACCGGAAACCACAGCCACCTTAATTTACAGTTGCACCGCAGCCAATGCCCGATTCGATCCAAAACACACTGTTAATCGCGATTCTTTTAAAATATTTACCCATCCCTGAATGCGAGTACCACAGAAGCTTGTCTTTTCTGAGACAGGCAGTTTTGCAACAGCATCCCGACCGTGGACTCTTGGGGGCGGGAGAGGTGTCTGCGCACCCCGGAGGAACACACAACGGAATCGGGCTCGTGCTTTAGAAAAGTTATTAAAATGAACTGCCCGAACACGTTTCGCCCTTCTCACAGACACCAACGTTGCCGGAGCCACAGGGAACCCCACCCAGCCAATCTCGCATGGGCGAGGCGGGTGAGCGCCTACCTTGTGATCCAGGCGCCCCAGCCCCGGGCTGTCACTCCGCAGGCAGCAGGACAGCCGCGGGTAGAAGCCGCCGCACAGCATCTCTCCCCCGCTCAGCAGCTCCAGCTGGGACATCATCCGCCTGTCTCTCCTTTTCAGGCGCTTCGGGGGGTTCCCATTCAGGCACCTTCTCCTCCTCGCTCCGTTCCCGTCGCTTCTTTCCCCAAACTTAGCATCTCCTTCAAAGAAGCCCAGAGCCACGGCCAGCAACAGCAGCTTAAATGAGAGCATCTTCAGCATCGTCTGCCCCGAGCGGCCAGGGCTGGGCGCGGGCGGCTTGCGGGGGAACGCCACTGCCCAGCAGGGGCACTAGGACGCAGCTCCAGGAGGAGGCTGCGGGGCGGCTGGACACTCGAAAGGCAGGGAGGTGGCGGGGGCGAAAATATGTAGAGCGATGCAACTTTGCAAAAAAATAAAAGACGAGGCGATGGGTCCAGTGCCTTAGGGGAGCCCGAGGAGCGAGAGAAAAGTTGTGCGGATGACACCGTTTGTAGCCGTGCCAGTGTCAGTTGGGTTAGGGGCTTTCTGCTGCGGCTGGGAAGTGGGAGGAGGAGGAGTTGGAAGAGGAGGAGGAAGAGGAGGAGAAGACGGCCACAGAGGTTCACTTGTCCGTGTAACGAGAGTTTAGGTGAGACAGTAGCAGGCACGGCACCGGCGGCGGCGGCGGCGGCGGGGCAGGCGAAGGCAGGGCGAGCGCTGGGCTCCGGATGATGCTGAGGTCTCCTCTGCCGGCGGCTGCAGCTTCTCACACAGCCTCTCATGTTTCGTTCCCTCTTTTCTTCTTCTTTTTAACTAGCGCGCGGGGAGGTGCCGCCACCGCGCGCCCCTTGACGTCACCGCTTCTCCTGCGCCCCCGCCCGGGCTGGGGGGAGGGGAGGGGGCGGCCCCGGCGCGAGCGCGTCCCCCGGGGCCTCGGCCTTGGGGATGAGCAGGGAGGGGCCGTGGGCCTCGGCGGCGGGCGGAGGTGGGGGGCCCGGGTGAGTCCCCCCCGGAGCCCGGCCTCCAGCGCGCCCGCCTTGCGGGGGCGCCCGGGGAGAGGGGGGGCGTCCGCGATCCTGGCCCTCCGGCCCGCCGACCTGGCGCGAGGTCGCGGCCCCGAGTCCGCGCGGGTTCCTTTCTCCTGCTCGCGGCCCCTCCGCACGACCCCGGGCCAAAGGCGGTCGCGCTGAGGCTCCGAGAGAAAGTGAGTAAGAGTGGGCCGCGGGAGGTGAGAAGGGAGGGGCCCCTTGCAGGGCCTCCCGGCCCCGGCCCGCCCCTCGCCCCGGGGGAGGATGAACCGAGTGGGCTGGAGTTGGCGGGAGGGAGCCTTTTTTGGCCTCCTTCCCTCTCCTGGCCCGCACGGACTCCCCCCGGTTCCCCGATGATGTTCAGTGTGAAGCTCGAGTCGCTAGAGATCTTCCTGGGGGTCTGGTTTAGAGGCGAGGGTACAACCCAGATGCTGCGAGCTGCTGAGCACGTTGCGATGGTTTGAAGACGGTTTCGAGAAGAGGTACCCTCCCTACCCATCCTTGCCGCAGGTCCTGTGCGCCACTGAAACGGCCCGAGCGCGTGCGCGTGGCGTGGGGTGGGGTGTCGGGGGCCGAGCCTGCCTCCCGGAGGCATTGCCCCCGCCTCAGCCGGCTGGCCTCCGACGCCCCCTTCCAGGGCCCCACCTGTGCCCTGGAGCTCGGCGGGGCCCTGCTGGCTCCTCCCCCGAACGGAGGAGCGTAGGTTCCCCGGCCAGGTAGAAGAGAGGCCGCGGAATCAGCGTTCAATTTAAATCAAGAAAAGAAAAAAAAAATCCTGGGGAGATTTCCCCGGGGGTGTAAATCCAGAGGCATTACTTCTGGAGAAAGAATTCATAGCAGTTTTGCGAGCGTCCCGAAGCGGGATGCCCTATATATCCTGTGTGCCTAAATAAATTAAACTTTCCCTCAGTTAGACAAAGTCTGCCCAAAGAAAGTGTTTCTCAAAAGATCTATCTGTTCGTTGTCAAGAATGGTCACTTGACGTTTACGGGATCCCTGCAATTTGGCATCAGGACAGACCTCTAAGGGATTGCACACACAATGTGCTTTCTTCCCACTTGACTATTTAACAGGGGGGCTGATTTTCCGGTGGATGGATTTTGAAGAGGAGATAAGGCAGTTTTCCCATTTTGGCAAAGGAGAAATGTTCGCCATATTTGGATTAGCTTTACTTCTGGGACATGGATTTTGCCAAGCTAACGTGAAAGTTGGTGATGGTGGAGATGGATAGCTGACGGAACTAATTACTGTTCAAGTGGGCGCAGTGGCGAGGTAAGGCTTCTACCCCATTCATTTACAGGGCCCGGATTTACAAGTGGAGTTCGGTTTTTCCCCAAAAAGGTGACCGATGAGAATAACCAGAAGAATATGCTGGAATATTTGGCCCATTCCTTAGCTCATTGTAGGGTCCCTGTAACAAACGTACCATTTCTCCCAGGGGCTGTTGTATATCCATGATTTCTGTATACATGTGATCACAAATGCCTCTTCTGACTCACAGATGTTTTGTCTGACATTCTTCTTGCTTTGAGCACTTTTAATGTAAAATAAATAATAGAGTTATAAGGACTTGAAGACTTTAATCTCTCATTTAGTAAACAGATCTGAAGATGAACTGCATCAAGATTAAATCAGTTTTACACAATCTCATCTAATTAGGTAGTTCAGAAACCAGGATGCAGGGACCCAATCTAGGTTGTTTTCCACCATCCAAGGCTTTATTCCCAAATACAAGTTTTATGTTCTTTTTCCAAAATAAAAATCCTTTAAAAATTATATTTCAGTGATGAATTCATCTTAGTAGTTTGAAACAGGCCTCTCTTATGGTTGTGCGTTAAGACTAAGGACATCGTAAATGTAAATTAATTTTGGTTTCAAAAAATTATGCAGCCGTTATAACCTATGACCCTAAGTTTCAAGATATAGAGAATTTATAAAGGATTATGGAAATGAGACAAACTTGTTCTTTCTTGATACGTGGGAGCTAGAATTGACCCCATCTGTTGTTAGTCATGACAGTCAATAATTAGGGTCACTGACGAGAGAGCTGAACTTATCCTCAGCGCCACTGATAGAATTTCCAGTCACGAAGCAGAGTGCTGTACAAGTGAACTAACTGGTATTCATTTTTTTTTTTTTGCAGAAGGAAATTGCTAAGCTCACCTACAGTCAGACGGACAGCATAATTTTCCAGGAATCAAGAATCAACATCAGGTTATTTCCTAAGAGGAAACTTTGAAAGCCCACCTAGAGGCTGCACAGCCATCTGCACACTTGAACATGAAAAATGCTCTTCTTTCATCAGGAAGACCTCCCTCTTCAGCTAAATCATCAGAAGTGATGAGAAGGAGAAGAAGGGATCCCCACCCAACCAAACTCATCCGGACAAATTAAATTGTGTTGTTTGTTTGTTTGTTTGTTTTTGTTTTTAAGCAAGGAATGGAGCTGCACGAGGGTGACCAGGTCACCATCTTCTGCTCGCACCAGCGCTGAGTAGCCCCCTCCAGGACTGCCATCTACATGGAGGTGGTGCCCTGAGGAAGAGCACCTGGCGGAGGCAGCCGATGGGGAGCTGGAATCCTGCCCGTGCTTTACTCACCCAGCGAAGTGTATTGGTGCATGGCCGTGTCTACCCAGACAAGGTGGCTCCTTTTTTCAGTTTGCACCAAGGCACCCTGTTATAGGCTGGGGGCAACTCAGACCATCCCACCCCCACACCCCAGTCCTATCCAGGATTACCTCAGGTGCGTTAAAGATTGTTACGAAGAATTTAGGTTTATTGTAAAAGATGACGTACTTGACACAGTTGAAATTAAATAGGTAAAACTCCAAATATTACCATATATATGAGTTATGTATGTACATATCTATATCTATCTATCTCTCTCTATATATATGTATAGTGATGTCAATACACATTCCTATGTATCAGAAGTTAACACAACTTAAATTTAGTAAATGTTTAAAATAAAATTCTTTTAGATATTGCAATCAGTTTTATATATGGATTTATGGCCTTCACAGAAATAGGCACTATTTCATTCCATTTCAACAACTATATATTAAGCGCCAGGCACCATTAAGCAATATGCATACAGTGATGGAAAACAATACAAACACCCTGCCTTTAGGTAATTAATCTAGTAAGGAAGACAGAGGCAGGGCTATCAAAGAAATGCCAAGAAGGACAATAACAGGGTACACTATTTCAGATTTAGTGACTGGAGAAAGCCTCTCTGTGAAAGTGACATTTCAGCTGAGACCTGAAGGGTGAGTCCAAAGGAGTTTATGAAGTGATTCCATCCTGCCGTGTAAAGTACAGAAGCATGTGAATTCAGAATAGAATACGATACATTAAAGGGAAAGCATGGAAAAAAGTAGGTAACTAAGAAAGGCCCAATTCGTAGTGTAGTTTATGGACTCCAGGTAACTAATGAAGTTATGCTCATGTATTTGTCATTTCCTTTTGCAAGTACCCTTTCTTCTTTCTGAACTTAATCCTTATCCATCTTTAAATTCTGGCTTTTCACTCAACCTATAGGAATTATTCTAGTTCGAACGACCCTTCAGCCATTGTGTCTCATCTAACCAGCACTTATGTACTATATTTTCTGTTTTCATTTGTGCATTGTTGAAAACTCGGAGATGTTTTTCATACGTGGGAGTTGAATAGCCATGAGACGGTAAGCTCCCTGGGGACAGGAATTACGTTCCTTTCTTTGGTCGCCTCAGCAAAGAGTCTAGTTCAGTTTCATCATACAGTGCCAGCCTCTCAATAAATGCCGCTGACTGGCCTATCTTGTTTGACTTCATACTTTTTAAAGGCTTGAAGTGGAGGAAATATTTACATTATAAAAAATTTTAATTGTTAAACAGAAGGGAAGACAAATCTTAAAGTGCATTATCACTGAAGAATTTCAGAAGACATTGCTTAAAGTGGGATTTTACTGGAAGGGCAGCCAACAAAGCCAAAGAATAAATACACAGCTTTTAAAAATTAAATACTGGTTATAGCTCAAGTACACTGACACAATGGTAGTGCTGCCAGGAAGGGTTTCTTTAGTTGTTCCATTTTTCTTTCAAAATTTGGCACCTGCTGTGTGCCAGACCCTGCTCTGGGCACTGGGGACATGCAGTGAACAAAATTTGTCTCATGGAGCTCACGCTTTACTGGGGAAGACAGATAACAACCTGCCAGAAGGTGGTGGATGCTATAGAGAAAGGGGTCATGTGGAAAGAGTGCAGGGAGTTAGGAGGTAATTTATATACAGTTATGCACCGCTTAACACTGGGGATACCTTGGGGTGAGCAATGTGTCGTGCAGACATCATAGAGGGCACATAACACAGACCTAGATGGGACAGCCTACCACACACCTAGGCTGTATGGTCTAGCCTATTGCTCCTAGGCTACAAGCCTGTACAGCATGTTACTGTACAAAACAACACGAGATTAAGTCAAGTCCTAGAGAAAATGATGCGATCAACGGGCACGGTAAGCTCGAGTTGTAGGAGACTGCTGCTGGGGTAATAACAGTGTACTGTTTTACCATAAACTTTTATAAATAGAGTACATGCTAACGTTACAATATATAGTATAATAAATACATAAACGTAACAGCCGTTTACTATCATTATCAAGCATTATGGACTGGACATAATTGCGTGTGCTGTGGTTTTTTATGACTGGCAGCGTGGTGGGTTTGTTTATACCAGCGTCACCACAAACACATGAGTAATGCCTTGCACTATGCAGGATGTTATGACATTGTTATGGCTGTGATGTCACAAGGCATTAGGAACTTTTCAGCTCCATTATAATCTTATGGGACCACCTTTATATATGTGGTCTGCCATTTAACTGAAAGGTCGTCATGTGTCCCGTGACTATACAATGTCAGGAAAGGTGTCTGCAGCGGTATGGGCAGAGACCAGGGCATGGAGATTTGCGCCAAAACTTGAAGCAGCAATCCATGTGCATGCAGATGTCTGCGAGCACAGGCAACAGTAAGTCAAAGGCCGAGAAGCGAGCATGCTTGGTATGTTTAAGGATTAGCAAAGAGACCAGTGTGGCTAGAGCAGAGTGGGTGACAGAGGAAATGGCAGGAAATGAGGGCAGAGAAGGAGCCAGGGGCCCGGAGAGCACACAATCGCATAAGTTATGTCGTGGACTTTGGCTTTTACTCAGAATGAACTGGTGATCACTCAGGGGTCTTATCAGAGGTAAAGAAACTCTGCTAGCTATGTCGTATTTCCACCGAGTGAATTAAATATAAAAAACTGGTTAAATGGATGTCTGGAAACTGAAAAAGCAGAAAGGGAACACAAGTACAACAGTAACTTCAGGAAGCCGCTCCCATCCCTAGTGACTGAGGACCAAAGGAAGTCAGGGCTAACAGAACCTAGAAGCGGATCAGAGGGCCCTGATGTAACTGTGGAGATGGGGCTGCTGCCCAGCCAATGCGGATCCCCCCAAGATGTTGAACAGGGTTGATTCTGGGAGTGCTGCAAAAAAAACCTGGAGACTGGAACCAACTGCCACTAGCAGGTCGGATTAGCGTCCTGGGCTGCCATAACAAAGTACCACGAACTAGGTGGCTTAGAGCAACAGAAATGCACTCTCAGTTCTGGAGGGTAGGTGTCTGAAATCAAAGTGTAGGTGGGGTTGGTTCCCTCTGCGGGATACAAGGGAGAGTCTACTCTGAGCCTCTCTCCTAGTTCTGTAGCCTCAGGGGTTCCTCTCCTTGGTTCATAGATGGTGTTCCCCCTGTGTCTTCACATCATACTCCCTCTGTGCGTGTCTGTCTCTGCCTCCACATTTCCCCTTGTTATAAGGACAACAGTCAGACTGGGTTAAGGTTCACCTCATCTTAACTTGATCATCTGCAAAGACCTTATTTTCAAATAAGTTCACATTCACAGGTACTGCGGGTTAGAACTTTACCATCTTTTGTGTGTGTGTGTGTGTGGGGGGCGGACAGAGGGGGGAGGATACAGTTTAATCCATAACATAAAATAAGGTGTTATTGTGAAGGAGATGCAGACAGGAACAGCAAGGTAAGAGGAAGAAGCAAGTCCCTTCTCTCATCGTGTGCCTTCCAGCCTCCATCTTGTGCCCTGTCTTAGGTCAGGTTGCCGATAAGCTGAGCCTAAAACAGGGAACCTTGAGCAAATAATTTATTGAAGGAGAACTCTAGGAAGCAGGATAAGGCAGGGGAAGAAAACGGAATAAGGATGAAGCTAAGGATGTAAGCTTCAGCCTAGTTTCAGCCTGGTCCCACCGGGACCTCAAGAACGGGAATTGCACCACAGAATCGCTCCTAGTGAGGTAAGAGTGAGGTTGGGTGGATTGATTTTTCTAACCCATGTATCAATTGGTTATTATTTGTAGGTTGCCCCCTGGAGGGGCACAAAATCTCCAGGTAGCTAGGTCCCATTCTGCCAAGAACAATTCTCTGGAGAACGTGCAGCTATGAACCTTTGCAGCCTAGTAAACTTGAGTAGCCTTTTTATATTCAAGGAATTTCTTCTTTTCATCTGTTGGCAGAAAGTTGTTCATAATGTTGCTGTGTTACTCTTATATTCAATAGAGTCTGTAGTAATATAAATAATTTGTGTCTTCTGTCTTATTTCCTGATCAGTGTGCCTGGAAGTTCATCAGTTTAATTGGTTTTCTCAAAGAACCAGCTCTTGGTTTCATTGATACTCGATTGTTTTTGTTCTTTATTTGATTTTCCCTCTGATCTTTTTCTTGTTGTTGTTGTTTTAAAGGTTTTTATTAAAAATATAGCTAACAGGGCCGGCCGAGTGGCGCGATGGTTAAGAACTGGCTTGGGACGCCAGAGGGCCCCGGTTCGGATCCCACATATGAGGGCCAGTGACACTGCCCTCCATAGCTAAGATGCTGAACAACAGCTCAACCTGGAGCTGGGCTGCTGTGAGTCGCTGGCGACGGCGTAGGCTGTAGCCCCTGTGGCAGTGGGTTGGCATAGGCTACCATATGTAGCCAGCGGCCAGCAGCCGCAGTGAGCGGCCGTCCAGAAGCCGGCAACTGATCTGCCTCGCCCAGGAAGAGAGCAATGATGGTGCCAACTTGGGCCAGTGAAGCAACGTCCTCCACAACTAGACTGAAGAACAAAACGGCAGCAACTTGTCTGTTCCCCTTCCCCCAATTCCCCAGCACTGTTCCCATCCCCCCAATTCCCCAATTAAAAAATATATATATATATAGCTAACATACAATATTATATTAGTTTCAGGTGTACACCATAGTTGTTCAACATTTATATACCTAAAGAAGTGATCACCATGATAGGTCCAACACCATCTGACACGGTACCACATTATCACAATATTATTGACAATATTCCCTATGCTGTACATTACATCCCCACGATTTATTTGCTTTATACCTGGAAATTTGGAATTCTTATTCCCCTTCACCTCTTTTTCCCCTTTTTAAATTTTAAGTTACACTTCACATTCAATATTATTTTATATTAACTTTAGGTGTATGGCATAGTGGGTAGACATTTATATAATTTAAGAAGGGACCCTTTTCACTAGTCTAGTATCTACCTAGCACTATATATATAGTTATTACCAAATCATTGACTATGTTCCGTATGCTTTACATCCCCATGACTACTTAGTAACTACCAATTTGTATTTCTTAATCTCTTCACCTTTTCCACCCTGCCCCACAATGCCTCTCCCATCCATCACCTCAATAAATCTGGTACCCATCTGACACCATACATAGTTATTACAATATTATTGACAATATTCCCTATGCTATACCCTACATCCCCATGACTACTTTGTAACAACCAATTTGTACTTTTTAATCCTTTTCCCTTTTTTACTCACACTCCAATCCTCCTCTCATCTGGCAACCATCAAAATATTCTTTGTATCTGAGTTTGTTTCTGTTTTGTTTGTTAATTTTGTTCTTTAGGTTCCACATCTAAGTGAAATCACATGGCATATGTCTTTCTCTGTCTAACATACTCCACTCAGCACAATACCCTCCAGGTGTATCCATGCCACCACAGATGGCAAGAACCCAGTTCCTTCCATGTCTGGGCAATATTCCATTGTGTATATGTGCCACCTCCTCTTTATCTACTCATCCATCGACAGACACCCAGGCTGCCTCCACATCTTGGCCATTGTAAACAATGCTGCAATGAACATGTAGATGCACACGTGCCCTCAAAGTAGCATTTTGGGTTTCTTCAGATAAAGACCCTAAAGTGGGATTACCCGGGCCTTCATTGCCTCTTTTTATAGCCTTTGTTTTAAAGTCTATTTTGTCTGGTTTGAGTATTGCTACCCAGCTTTTTCCCCCCCATTTTTATCAAATATCTTTTTTCATTCCTGTACTTTTTGTCTGTGTGTGTCTTTCAATCTGAAATGAGTCTCTTGTAGGCAGCATATGTAAGGGTTTTGTTTTCCATTCAGCCCTCCTATGTCTTTTAATTGGAGCATTTAATCATTTACATTGAAAGTAATTGTTGATAGATATGTAGCTATTGCCATTTTATTATTCATAATTATTATACATTTTTCCATCTTAAGTCCCTCTAATATTCCTTGTAATACTGGTTTGGTGGTGATGAACTCCTTAGCTCTTTCTTATCTGGGAAGCTCTTTATCTGTCCTTTGATTTTAAATGATAGCCTTGCTGGGTAGAGTAGTCTTGGTTATAGGGCCTTGCTTTTCATCACATTGAACATTTCATGTCAATCACTTCCGGCCTGAAAAGTTTCTGTTGAGAAATCAGCTGACGGTCTTATGGGACTCCCTTATAAGTTACTAGTTGCCTTTCTCTTGCTTCTTTTAGGATTCTCTCTTTGTCTTTAACCTTTGCCATTTTAATTATCAGGTGTCTAGGTGTGGGCCTGTCTGGGTTCATTCTGTTTGGGACTCTGTGCTTCCTGGACTTGTATGTCTATTTCCTTTGCCAAGTTAGGAAAGTTTTCAGTCATTATTTCTTCAAATAGGTTCTCAATATCTTGCTTTCTCTCTTCTCCTCCTGGTCCCCCTATGATGTGAATGTTATGCTTTGTTGTTCTAGAGGGCTCTTAAACTCTCCTCATTTTCTTGGATTTTTTTTTTCTCTTCTGATTGGGTGTTTTCTGCTACCTTATCTTCCAAATCACTGATTTGATCATCTGCTTCATCTAGTCTGTTGGTGATTCCTTCTAGAGCATTTTTCATTTGTTACTGTATTCTTCACTTCTGACTGATCCCTTTTTATGGTTTCCATGTGCTTTCTTATGCTTGCTATCTTTTTGTTGAAGTTCTCACTAAGTTCCTTGAGCATCCTAATAGCCATTATTTTGAACTCTGTCTCTGGTAGGTTGTGTACCTCCATTTCATTTAGTTCTTTTCCTGGATTTTTCTTGTGTTCTTTCATTTGGGACACATTTCTTTGCTTCCTCATTGTGGCTGCCTCTCTGTGTTTGTTTCTATGTTTTAGCTAGATCTGCTATTTCTCCCAGTCTTGGCTGGGTGGCTTTATACACTAGGTGTCCTGTGTGGCCCAGTGGTGCAGTCTCCCTCATCACCAGAGCCAGATGCTCCAGGAGTGTCCTTTGTGGGTGTTGTGTGTGCTCTCCTGTTATAGTTGAGCCTTCATTGATTGCCATAGGCACATCAGTGGTTGGGATTGACCCTTAGGCTGACTGGTTGTGGGGTTTGGCCACATCCACAGTGCATGGGCTGCTATGCAGAGGCTTACCCCCACTGAGTGGGATTTGCCCCAGTGGGCTCTGGTGCCTATTGAGACCACCCTTTGTGTTTGCCACTTGTGAGCTAATTGGGCAGTATTCTCCTGTGGTCTGAAGCTAACCTCTAAGTATGTTGGTTCCGGGGTCTCTTGGGAGGGGCTCCAGTGAGGCCCAGTTCACCCACTGCTTGTGTCTGTTTGGGGACTACCTGGTAGGAGCTACAAAGTGATCTGTGGTTGTTCACTGCCTGTGCTAAACCTGGAGGTGTGTGGGAGAGGCCACCCTATGAACTGAGAAACTGAGGATGTCTGCCACCAGTACCAGGCCCGAGGTAGCTCTGCAAAAAGTTAGGACACCCCAAAGCCTGCTGCCAGCTGCCAGCTCCCTTAAGGTCCAGCCTCTGGTAGAGCCTTGTGTGGTATGCAAGTTGGGTGAGGCAGGATCTCAGGGAGTCACTAGAGTGGAAAGAGTTGTGGTCACCAGGTTAATGTAAATTCTGGTTTGGTGCCTGTGCTGAGCCTGGAGCTACTCAGCAAAAGTCTCAGAGCACATGGAGACCATTCACCACCTGCCAGGGACCTGCCAGACTCTGATAGTTTTTCAAGGAAAGTGCAATGTGGGTCGGGCTGGCTGCTTGTGGAGAAAGTGTCTCCAGTGTTGGGGGAGTTGGGTGGGGTGGGGTCATCAGGGTGAGTCAGTGGAGTTCACCAGGCCAGTCAGATTCAGATTTGGCCGTAAGTGTAGGGGGAGGGCTCAACAGATTAACGATGGCGGCCACCTGCTGGCTGCACTGGAAGAGGACTTCACAAAAGGAAAATGCCTACTGTCCTCCATACCTCCCCTTAAGACACGCACCTCAGTCTGACCCCACCGTATGTCTCTGACACCTTCCAAGTCACTGTCTCTCCACCAGAGCCCAAGGTGAGTGCCTGTGAGCGAGTGAGTCTGTGCAAGGGCTGTTTAAGAGGACATCTGGTATTCCCAAAGCTTTCCGTCCTATTCATGTGGTTGGAATCCTCACTGTTTTTCACACCCAGATGTTGGGGGGCTCCCCTTTCTGGCACCATTACTCTGGGCTAGGGATCCTGGTGTGGGGGCTGTGGTCTCTTGCTCTTTCATGGGAAAATTCCACAGCTGAGATATCCCTCCTGATTCTCAACCGTCACACAGAAGGAGGTTTGAGGCCCGTTCTGCATCACTGCCCCTCCTCCAGTCTTAACATGGCTTCTTTATATTTTTATATTTATATTTATATTTTATATTTATAGGACTTCTGTTCGGCTAGACTTCAGATGGCTCTCCAGGTTGATTGTTCTATAATTTAGTTGTAATTTTAATGTGTTCACCGAAGGACACAGGCACAATGTTTATATACTCTGCTATCTTGGATCTCCCATTTCCCCTCTGATCTTTATTGTTTACTCCCTCTCTTGTTTTCTAATATAGGCACTTAGCGCTATACATTTTCTCCTTAGTATCACATTAGCCATATCTGATAAATTTTGAAATGGTGTGTTTTCAGTTTCATTCAATTCAAAATAATTTTGAATTTTCCCTTTGAGTTCTTTGACTCATACGTTATTGAAAGTGTTTTATTCAGTTTCTAAGTACTTGGGGGATTCTTTGGAGACCTTTCTGTTGTTGATTCTAATTCAATTCCATTGTAATCAGAGAGTATAATGTATGAATTGATTCTTTTTAAACTTTTTGAGATTTTTTTATGGACAGGAAAATTGTCTATCTTGTTAAAGATTCTGTGTACAATTGGAAAAAATGTATATTTTGCTGTTGTTGGGTGGAATGTTCTAGAAATGTTGATTAAGTCCATTTGGTAGATAGTGTTGTTTAGTCTGTCTCATTGGTTTTCTGTTTACGTGTTCTATCAGTTATTGAGAGAGGAATATTGACATGTTTGATTATAATATAGATGTTTTTTTTCTTTGTGAAGTTCTATCAGTCTTTGTTTCATATATTTTCAAGCTGTGTTAATTGGGTGCATAAGCATTTAGGATTGTTACATCTGATGAATTGCCCCTTTTGTCTTTATGAAATGTCCATCTTTATCTTTGGTAATAATCTTTGCTGTAAAATCTACTTTGTTATTAATACAACCACTCTTTATTTTTATTAGTGTTAACAGGTTTTTTTTCATTCTTTTAATTTATTTCTATCTTTATATTTAAAGTGCATTTATCGAAGAGAGCATGTAGTTGAATTTTGTTTATTTTTGTCAATGTGACAACTTATAATTTTAACTAAGGTGTTTAGACCCTGTACATTTGATGTGATTACTGATCCAATTGGGTTTAGAATCCATTACATTGTTATTTGTTTTTCATTTGTTCTGTCTACTGTGTATTACCTAGTTATTCTTTTCCTCTGCTTTTGGATTATTTTTATTTATTCTATTCTTCACTGTTACTGGCTTATGAGCTATAGTTTTTTCTTTCATTGTGTACTTTAGAGTTTGGAGTGTCTTTAGCTTATCATTGTGTATCTTCAGTTCATTTTATACCACTTCACGTATAATATAAAAACCTTAACAGTATACTTTCATTTTTCCCTGCCAGCCTTTGCTCCCCATAAATTATAACTTAAGTGTGTATTGTTATTTTTTTAGACAGATATTTATCTTTTAGAAAGGTTTAAAAATAAAAATAAAAGTATTTTATATTTACATTCATACTTTACCATTTTAGGTGGTTTTCATAACTTAGGATAGAATTTTCCTTCTGCCTGAAGAACATGTGTTATCAGTTGTTGTAGTAAGAGACTGATACTGGTGATTTTGTTTTCAGCTTTGGTATGTCTGAAAAAGTCTTTATTTTGCCTTTGTTTTTTGAGAGACATTTTTGCTGGGTACAGAATTTTGGGTTGAGGGGAATATTTCCCCCCAATACTTTAAAGATACTGCTCCACTGTCCTCTTAATTATATTTTCCCAAAGATAACTTATCTCATTCTTATTTTGTTTCTTTGTATATAATGTGCTTCCCCCAGGCCCTTCCCCCCATTGGTGGCTTGTCATGTTTTCCCCGTCATTGTTGGATTTAAGCCCTTTAATTCTAATATACCTTGTAGTTTTCTTGTTTTTTGTGCTTGGGGTTTGTTGAGCTTCTTGAATTTGTGGGTTTATAGATTTCATCAAATTTGGAAAATTTTTGGCATATGTCTTCAATTTTTTCTCCTCCCTTGGAGACTAATTATATGTATATTAGGTCACATGAAAGTATTCCAAAGCTTATTGAAGCTCTCTTCGTTTTTTTTAAAACTCTATTATCTCTGTATTTTATTTTACATAATGTCTGTACCTTTAAATTCACTAATCTTTAATTCATCATTTTCTAATCTGCTATTTATTCCATCCCAGTTTATTTTTTTATTATTATTTTAAGCATTGTAATTTTTTTTATCTCAAAAAGTTTGATTTGGATCTTTTAAAAATCTTTCAAGTCTGTACTTTACCTGCTCAGTCTTTCCTCTACATTCGTAAACATAGAGAATATAGTTAAAATAATTGTTTTAATGTCCTTGTCTGATAATTTTATCATCTATGCCAGTTCTGGGACTGTGTTTATTCATTGATTGTTCTTATTATGGTTTACATTATCCTACTTCTTTGCATGCCTGGTAATTTTTTATTAAATTCCAAATATTGTGATTTTTACCTTGTTAGATGCTTAATATTATATTCCTACAACTAGCCTTGAGTTTTGCTCTGAAATGCAGTTAAATGACTTGGTAACAGTTTGATCTTTTCAAGCCTGTTGTTACACCTTGTTAGGTGAAACCAGAATCACCTTTAATCTAAGGCTAATTTTCTCCACTGGTGAGGCAATGCCATTGTACCAGTGCTCTAACCATTTTTTCTTGAATTATGAGGTTTCCCCCTCTGGCTGTTTGGAACATGAAATATCCTTGCACCTGTCTCAGCTCTGAGTATCTGCTCCTTTCAAGTGGTTATTTTCCTTTCCTCAGGTAATTTCTTTACAGGCATATATATGCTCCTCGTAAATACTCAGCTGAAAACTTGAGGGGTATCCTCTGTGGATGTCCAGAGCTCTTTTTCTGTGCAGCTGTCTTCTCTCCAGGACTCTGCATTTTGAACTCCAGTTCTTGGCCTCTCTAGACTCCATGTGTCTCTCTCTAACTCAAGGTTACTGCCTGGTTCTGTTTGGATTCCTCCTCCCTGTACTGCAGCCTGGAAAATCTGTCTGGGCAGTAAGTTGGGATGGTGACAGGGCTCACCTTGTTTGTTTCCCCATCTCAGGGATCAATGTCCTCTGCTTACTTTAGTTGATGTGCAATGCCTAAAAACCTTGTTCAGTTCGCATTAACTATTGACTTGTTTCAGATGGCATGATGAATCTCATCCCTGCTACTCCAGCTTGGCCAGAAGCAGAAGTCTTACAAGTGTTACAATATCTTTTCTGGTGGAAGGGTGGGGGTTGTTTTTTTGATAACCAACTCAATTCCTTTAAAATATTAGGATACAACAAGCTCAGTCACCCAGTCAATGGGGGATTCATTTCAATTGTTTTATTGTCAACATATGTTTATGTCTTTATGCCTCCTTAGACTTATCGCTTAATATAACCTGTACCCTCATGAAGTAGTTGGCAGGAGTTTATTTCAGTCGTTTTCCATGTTTACCCTTCATTATTAGTAGAATCCTAATGATGTCTCTCCTTACATTCAGCCCTTTTCCCCCTGTCCACCACCTTTTGTTTCCTGAGCCATGCCCAGGTCTTCCTTTTTCTGACATTGCCCTGTGGAATGCTGACTCTCAGAATGGTTTTTGCCTCCCACTCCAACAGCAACAGTTACCTCTTTTGTTTACACTAGACAGTGTGTTCAATTTATTTAGAAAACACACACAAAAAACGTTCTCCTTTTTGTTTTCTTTTCTTTTTGCCTCGAGGGTAACACCTGGCTGTGGTGTTATCCTGACTATAAGGGTGGGGAAATCAGCAACGCACTTTCAATACACACTTGCGTTTCCAGCCCTGTCTTGTACTCTGCTGCCCATCACAGCTGGCATCCTTGAGCCTATTACCCCTCCCAAATTCTGAGAGGCAGAACAGCGCCCTCCTCAGCTGCAGCCTCTTCGTATTTATTCTGGGTTATGTCTTTTCTAAGTGTGCTGTACTCCTCCACTTACTTTCCACCTTCTAGAACTGTATAGTTTCTCCATTGATGAAGCTCCCTTCTGTTCTTCTCAGTGCTCTGTGTTTACCCCTCCATTTAAAAGATTGCTGTATTTGTATTTTAATGGGATCTGAGGAATGAGAGGGGATAAATTCATATGTTCACTTTGTAATCTTGAGCGGGCACTAAGAAGATTGGAAAATAATGATCTCACTTGTTTTTATTAGTCTTTCTTAAATGTATGTATAGGTCGTGTTTATTTTAATGTTTGATACTAAAAGTGTTTTCGGTCTTTATTTAGAAATTTGGTGATTTTTTTATGACCAGAAATATGCCATAGGAAATTAAATTTTGTTTATCTATAGTTAGTCTATAGGAAAATTGCTTTTCTTTTGACAACACTTAAAGTTGTAGTTTTCAAGAACTTATCAATGATGTTAAGTGAGGATTTACTGTATATTATGAAATGATAACCACAATTACACATTCATCACCTCACATAGTTACCATTTTAGGTTATGCTGCCATTTCAAGCTTCCTTCCCATGATATTTTCTCTTAAAGTTACTATGTAGATGTGGATAACTATGGCTTAATTCATTAATGCATATGAAATAGAATTGTAATTCTGTAATTCATTTATTTTAATTATATTACATTTAATTTATTTAGAATTCACTATAATTATGCTATATATAATTCATTATAAAACAACTTTTAAAGAGTAGGTATTAATTATACCTTATTCCTTACACTTTGCACATTGTATTTACTAATTCAATTCAAGTGAATAAAATTTTATTGCTAGATAATAAATTTTCTAAGAGCAGCAGCATCAACTAGCAGATGGCATTTATATGAATTTCATTACAGATAGTTGGCCTTTACTAAATATCTACAAATGGTCCTCAATCATGTCTGAATCATGATGGAATCATGTCTAAATCAGATGGATTCTATCTGTAACAGTCACTGCCCCTGGCCACAGTTGCAAGGGCCATGAAAGGCCATTATCATCTAGCCCCTTTTGTGCAGCCAGCTCCGTATGTCATACGTGTCTTTGAGTCTCCAAGACTGATGATGCGCCATTAAACATCCCAAGCTCACTGATTTGCTCTCTGCACATTGACTAGAGTTAGTGTCAGTGAGAGAGACTAAATTGGAATGGAGACCTCTGGGCACTTGCAACAGGAGTCTCTCATATAGATTTCTTCTGATGGCTGGAAGTTGTGTATCTTGGAACTAAATCTTGTCAATTCAAACTTATTTTTTTTAATAGCCTTATTTAATGGTAGTGACTTAAACTGTTATTTTTATAGCACACACTAGAGTTTTTGCTTGGTAAATGTCAATTTCTTATAATACCTGAATCAGCTTCAGTGGTGTAATTTGCTAATACATTTTCCTTCAATGGAATTGGACGGGTGAGCTAATGGGACCAGAGGGTGTGCAGAAATGGTACTTAATTATAAAATAATGGAAAACAGTCTGCATCATGAAATTACCTCATAAACAGAATGATCACAACTGAGATGATTCAGTAATTAATGATTACATCAAGTAAATTAACTTACTTGTATCTCAACCCTGTGTAAATGATATGAGAAAGTATAATACTTTAGCTATGTAAACAATTAATAAAATGTGGAAGACATTATAAATTCACAGAATTGAAAGCCCACACAGCTATAGAATTACTTTTGTGTGCATTAGGTGTTTTGGAAACTAAACATTAATTTTCTGGCTTTGACTCATATGAAGACCACCCTGTAGGAAAGTTTAATTCCTCAATGAGTATCTATTTATCATTTAATGAAATGTTTGGCAACTAAGCCATGAAAACAACATATGCAAATGAACATTTACTAATGATTGAATGAAAACATGCTCTATTTCTAGATCTGTTTAATTCAAGTATAATGTAAAAATGCTAAGACTTATTTACTCAAAACAGGCTACCTTAATCAAGATACAGAGCTAACCCTCAAAGATGCTAAGCTGTGTACAATTTTGGCCATTTGATAATCTGGGAAAACATTTCTTTGAAATATAAAAAATAAATGCAGTATGAAACTAGTTAGATCAAACCTAAATATATGACCATTTCAACATTTCCAAATACACATTTAAAACATTATTTATCTTGTAAGTAATTGCCCTGGAAAAATGTTATGTTATAAAAACCTTTATCGTGTAGTTAAAAATGTGGATTTGCAATAGTTTTGTGGTTATTTGGTCTGGAAGGGGTCAGATGTATTTGTGAAAGAATGTTCTGACAGACTAAAACAAAAATGTAGCCATTAAATTTTAGGACCAAAGAAACCATTACATCTAAGGCAACAATATATCTGATTTGATAGAATGTGATATAATTAAAAAATTATTTGTGTGGTGTGGTTTGAGACCACAGTTTCTACCTTATTCTAAAATTTGTGAATTGCAAGTATACATTTATTTTCAAAATGAGGGGCTTACTTATAAAGAAGTTCTTCAGTTCTTTGTTGGAAATATGTCTAAATTTTATGTCCTGCCCAAGGGCCTGAATTTCTGCAAACATTTTCATTTATTAACCGTTGTAAACACCTGGGCATTTTGTAGACATTACAGATATTTTTACATGCATAAATTTAGAATATGTGTTGGGTATAAGAGAAAGCTTTTTAACTTTAAAATCTGTTTGTATTTCATAAAACCATAGGTTCATCAAGATTCAATCTTTTGGTGTTTTGGTTTGTTTACCTTACATAAAATGTGATTTTTCTATTTAAAATATCTGAAATATGTATTCTCAAATATTAACTAGTTCTTGAAATATATTTGGATAGTTATAAGTGTAAATTAACCGAAATGTAAGGATTCCACATCCTTTAAAACAGATGATTATTTTTTTCCTTTTCGGTGAAGGAATGGAGAATTGTAGGTTTATTTTTGGGAGCATGAATCCAAAACATATGGAGCCAGACTTTATTTTCCTATGAAAAATAATTCTCTCCTGATCACCATATGTGCATTGTTTATTGCTTTTAAAGAATAACTTAACATGATTAATATGCACCTGAGGAAGAATGGTTTTATTTTCATCCTGAAAAAGCGAGAGGCTCTCCTGGTGAGACCAACCAAAGGCCAGCACTGCACATGAAGACAGTCATAAAATAAAGTCCACTCACAGTTAGGAAAAGAAACTTAAAAACATGTTGATTTTGTGAGGTAAGGATATTGATTTAGTATCTCTTCAGGGGAAACATGAGACCGTATTTCTGAAATTCAGTGTTGCATTCTATAAGTTTGTAATCCAGCCTTGTCTCATTTCTTTCAAAACTAGCATTTTCCTCTTTCTTGATCTCTGCTGGGACATAAGGCGTTTTATAGATGATGAGTGGCTATTTTTTTCATATAGGTTCTTCTAAAAGCTTTCTCTCTTCAACCACCTATGTGACATTTCCCTTTAGTCTTTGAATTCATTTGATCAATTATTTTTGTGATGTGAAGTTTCTTGTGCGAAAAGCCTATATCTGAGCTCCCTTCCTTTATGCCAGGTGCAGCGATAAGTGTTTTGCATCTATCATCTCATTTAATCATTATATCAACCCTACAATAAAATAAATGCATTTTATATATAAAAAACGAAACCTCAGTGAGCTGAAGAGAATTTCCCATGGCCACATGGCTACCAAATCAAAGAGCTATGGTATAAACACAGGCATGTCCAAAGACCATGCCCAATCAGTTCACTATGGTGCTTTCAAAAGAGCTGGGCAGTGATGACTGTTTGATCCTAAGCACAGATGTCCCAGCATTGTGCTCACCTTCTCATTATCAGCCTGAGGCACATCCTTCTGTATATGCACTGCTAAGAGGCCTCAGTACCTGCTTTTATCCTATGCTTTTAAAGTCTGAAGTTTGTTACGTATATAACTTCGTTGTCATTGCGGAACAGACAACTCAACCTGTTTCTCTGTATTGTCTTCATTTCCGCTGACCCCTTCTTCACTTCACTCCCTCCCCCTCCTATGAGGTAACATCCTATGCTTTATCATCACCTGTGTTTCCACATTTCTCCCTTTGACCACATCCTCTCTATTGTTATGTATGCTTTATAACAATGTCATCCCAAATTTAGCAGCTTAAAACAAAACACATTTATTATATCTCATAGTTTCTATGAGTTAAGAATACAGACTCAGCTTCAGGGTCTCTCAATGCTGCTATGAAGGTGTTGGCTGAGGTTCCAGTCACAACTAAAGCAAGGCTGGGAAAGGGTCTGCTTTCAAGCTCATGTGGTTGTCGGCTGCATTCAGTTTCTTGTAGGCCATTGGACTGAAAGCTTGAATTTCTTGGTGACTGCTGGCCAGAAGCCCTCATTAGCTGCTTATCATATGGCTATCAACATGGGTCAGCTCACAACCTGGCAGCTGCTTCTTCAAAAGGAGAGAGGGTGTCCTCTCAAGGTGGCCGTTACACTCTTGTGTAATCATGTATATCCGTCACCTTTGCTGTATTCAATTGGTTAGTTAGAAGTAAATCAGAGGTCCTGCCCATGCTGAAGAGAAAAGGGTCACACAAAGCTGTGAAAGGTGCCCCAGGCTGCTAATACTTTCTTAACTAATACCATTTCACACTTGCTGTTTAGATAGAGGTTGATGCCCCTGAACACAAAGAAAATAAAATGGAGGTGAATTGCCCTTAAAAAAATGTAGTTGCATAAAGCTTAGCAGCTATTTGTCTAATCAAAAATCACATGGGAAATTTCTTGTTTTACTTTTGCTTCATCACTAAGTTAATATCCACTGGCAAAGTCAGACTTTTATGTCTAGCCCAAGTGTCATGCTGATAACACAACATATATTAGAGGGCATATATATGAGTCAATATATTTTGACTCATATATTTTGACTCATATATTTAGATAAAAAGTATTTGTTGATTTTCTAATGAAAGCTCCTTATAGAGCTGGGAGGAAATGATGAAAACCAGAAGAATCTGACTTTTAAGCTTTATTCATCAATATAAACCTGTTAAGTCAGGTTTTGTATTGTCACCTGAACCAGCAGAGATAATGTCAACAGGAATGAAGAGGAAAGTCGTACAGGCAGTGAAAAAGCTGGGTTTTTAATTACATTACAAACATGTAGAATATTTTTTAATGGATACCCATTAACAGAACCTTAAAAAGAATAAAGAAGAGGCCTGTCCATATCCCAAGTTGGACAAGTAACGTTACTCTGAATGAGAGAAGCAAATAAATGTACAACAAGTTTTCCATTTTTTTCTCAAATGTTTTATGTTATGAAAACCTCCCTGCATCCTTTTTTCCTAAAGAAGTCCTCCTCAATTTAAACCCACAGGCATTTTAAGGAAAATTTAATAAACAAATGCTTTGCAGGCTGAAAGGAATCCTGTGCTACGCAAACCATGAAGAGAACCATGACAGAAGTTGTTGGATGCCTGCGAGGTCCAATTTTAGTTCTGTTCCCTGGATAGCTTGTTCATGCACAGGACTCCTTGGAAGCGAATGAGAGGAAACGAATGCACCACTCAGAGCAGAGAAAGTTGAAGTGTGCTGAATCCATATTTTGGATCATAAATGTCACTCAAAGAGATTCTTTCAATAGGGTGCCAACCAGAGTCTAGTTATATAATTCTTATATAAACCTTGTTTTTGCCTCCTGAAAGGAAATTTTGAGTTTTCTCAGAAAGAACAATGTGAATAAGCTTACTTTACAAATAATTTTTAATATTTTTCTGATTATAAAAGAAATACATTCTCAATGTAGAAAATGTGGAAAGTACAGAAAGACCCAAAGGAAATAAAAATAACAGTACCCCTCACTAACCCCCTCCCCAAGATAAAAACTGATAATATTTTGGAATTTTAAAAAAATTGTATTGTTGAGTGGCGCGTTGGTTAAGAGCTGGCTTGGGACACCAGAGGGCCCCGGTTTGGATCCCATATATGAGGCCCAGTGACACTGCCCTCTACAGCTAGGATGCTGAACAACAGCTCAACCTGGAGCTGGGCTGCCGTGAGTCGCTGGTGATGGCGTAGGCTGCAGCCCCTGCTGCAGTGGGTTGCCATGGGCTACTGTGTGTAGCCAGCAGCGGGCGTGAGTGGCCAGCAGCCACCATGAGTGGCCATTCAGAAGCCAGAGACTGATCTGCCTTGCCCGGGATGAGCGCAGTGATGGTGCCAACTTGGGCCAATGAAGCAACATCCTCCACAACTAGACTGAAAAACAAAAGGACAGCAACTTGTTTGTTCCCCTTCCCCCAATTCCCCAGTGCTGTTCCCATCCCCCAATAAAAATCTTTAAAAAAAAACCCCAAAAAACCCCCACATTAAAAAAAATTGTATTATTGTTAATCAATAAAGTTGATAGTTATTATTATTGAAAATTGTGAGCATATTTTATCTGAGTGATGGGCATGTATAATTTTTAAGTAGAGCAATCCATTTTTTAAACCAACACTTAAAAGTCTATAAAGGCAAGTTGGCATTGTTCCCTTGAAAATAGTCACCCTGGAAAACTAGACACTTACTCTACCGATGCTTCTTTAGCTCACAGAATTTAGTCACTTTCTTGGAATTGCCCTCAGAACCAGTTTATGAGCCACAACACAAAATCATCTCGTAGTTTTATAACTTAAGTGCTGTTTAAAAACAGTTCTTTTTCTTTCTTTTTTTGTTTTTTATTTTTTAGGTCATCTTTATCTAGAGAAGCAAAACAGAGTTACTTATAGATCACTTGTGGGAAACATCTTTGAGTAAATTATTATGGTTTTTATAAGTGTATTTAAGGTAGATTCAACCTCAAATATTTCTGCTAATGTGAAGCGACATCTTGTGTAAATACTCAATATTTTTATATTAGTCACTGGTTTGAAACTGTGCAATATATCTGTCCGTGTCACATTTGCTGAAGAACAGCTCAGCAGTTACAATACTAACAAATTTAAAATTTAGTTCTCAGTGAAATACTGATGGAGGTAAACAAACCTGACTCCTTTAGAGGTTAGTGACTTCAAGCATAGAAGCTGCAAAACTTCTTGAGAAGACTAAGGGCACAGGGGACTTCATTAACATGTCTTACTTAACAACTATGAATGGCATATAGCTGTGGCTGTGAAATAAAAAGGCTTGATGTATATGAGTGAATTGTAGAATGTCTCTGTAATCATCCTGTGTACCAACTGGCCAATGGATGTGGTGGTTGGGTGGTGGGGGGGTTTTCAACTCCAAGGTCTCCTTTTAATGGAGGAGATAGAATTGAGGGACACAAAAGAGATGAGCACTTTGAAAAAAGAAGCCATGAGTGAATTCAGCATTCAACACTTCTGACTACTGCCATTTTGAAACTCACCTTCTTGGGTGCCTGAACGTGGGGTCAGGACGTTCTAATTATTTTCTTACTTCTCTGATTAAATTCAAGTAGATTTTATTCCATGGATTGAGAATTCTCTTGAGGAGCGTTAACTAATTCCTGAGGAGTGTTGAATAATTCGTCATGCCCCTACCTCATGAAAAGCACTGTTACATGTTTCTTGTCTGTGTGGCACCAGAAAGAACAATGCTGTTAAAGGGAGAGAACTAAAGATTGAGACTCCCACTTCATTATTCGCTAACCTATCTGGCGATCAGGAAAGTACTGCCTTCCCTAATAGTAAAATCACCTCAACTGCTCCACAGTTACTAATCGAGAGAGAGATTTTCACTTTGAGAACAATAGGGAAGCCTAGCTAGGACTCACCTTCCCCTAAGATACCACCATGAAAGTCTCAGGAGTATAGAAATGGATATGTGACTCCTCTTTGTTCTCTGTAACTCTACTGGGAGATGAAAAGCATATTTAGATGAGATGTTGAAGGTTGGGGTTGAGTGATGGCAAAAAAGGAAAACCATCCAACCCAGAGAATATTACCATGAATCGAGATGGTGAGGCTTATGAAATGTTGTTTGCACCCTGGGGCTGGTTGGTCCTGCCCCATTTGAGCTCCTGGCTGAGCCACTTTGTGGTGGGCATGTTTTACACCAATTATCCGGAGGCGCCATCCTTTTTGAAGAATAGGATCGAGACAGTGGTGCCCAAAGGAATACAAGTTTCTTCTCCAATGGGCCAAAAGCCAGAATTCTGGGCTCTTGTCTGGAGATCTGCTTCTTTTCCAGCTGCTTGCCTCTGGCAATGCTCAGACCCATCAAGGGAGATCATGCCTACTCATGGCTGCATCTGGTCTTCAGAATCCAAGTTCCGTCTCAGCATAGCACAATAACCCAAGGACCTTGCAAGAGCAACAATATCAGACAGCTGCCTCACTATTGTGACTGTGAGAAAGTGACATTTGAACTTTCTGAGCCATTGAACCCTCATCTGTAAAAGAGGGATAGCAATACCGGTTTCTCAGATCGTCAAGATTAAATGAAACTGTGCTGGTGAAAATTTTGTATACTCTGGTGTATTATATTAATTTAAGTGTATTAGTCTTTCAATAAGTTCTCTCCTTACTAATCATTGGTGAAACCCCACCAAGGTTTTTTTTGTTTTGTTTTGTTTTTAGCTGAGCCATCCTGCCACCAGTTGGCAGCTTGGCAGCAGCTCAGCTCAGCCAGGAATCGAACTGGTGACTCGTTGCTCAGAGCTTGCACTCTTGAGAGAGCTCTTAACCAACTGAGCCACTAGGCTGGCCCCTGTTTTGTTTTTTGTTTTTTTTGTTTTTTTTAAATTTTAATACATCTATGGCTTATCTTTGGAACTGGTTTGTTAATTTCTTGCAGACAGGAAGATTATTTTGTAACAACCCACAGTATACACATATCACACACAATAAATACTTGGTACATAGTTGTCTGTTAATATTCTCTGTTTAAGTTTGCTATTACTGTTAGGAAAGGACCTGCGCTTATACTTTATAGCCATCATGGCTTTAACTCTGCTGTGGCATCTGGAGAAATGATAATCAGCCCCAGCAGCATTTCTTTCTTTCTTGACTGTATGACTCAGTCCCCTCTTGTCATCATTCCCATTAGCAGCCATGACTCAAAGGGAAAGAGGGAAATGAGTCTCACCCAAGACAACATAAAAGCAAAGATAATATAATAAATTCAAACATTTGCTGAAACTACACAGGAGAAGTGGCGATTCTGAGAAACATAGACGTTCCGTGTTTCGCAATTTATTCCAACTACTCCCTCAGCCCTGTCATTCTTTTTTTTTTTTTCTTCCAGAGGCTGTTTTCTGAATGAAAGTGTAGAGGTACCAGAATGGTCTTAGTGAGTGATGGCTGTGGAGCCTGTTATGATAATATCACTACTATGTGTGTGTCTTCTGGAATATCCTTTGGAAATTCTGATGCTATTAGCCAAGAATCTCCTAGTTAATGCAACAATGTCATGTGCAGGGTAGGTCATCTTGTTTAAATTAGCAACACCCTGAGCAAACTAAATTATTTTATGAACAAAATTATTACCAAGCACAAGTATTTCTGGTTAATCCACACTTAACAAATTCAAAAGATGTATTATTATTAAATTTCTTTATTAAATGAGCAGAAAATCATCTATCAATTTAAAGTTGGAAAGAATACTAACACTCATGTGCCTCATTAAAGCTAAGTGTTAATTGTTCCCTTTTCCATCGGGTTCTTTAAAATGCAAAGAGAAAATTTAATCTTGCAGTCACACGTCACATTCTAGAGAAGCCATTTTATTTAATTACGTTTAATTTTGCTTGCGTGGACTTTTTAGTATTTTATTTACAAAATACCAACAACTGCTGCGCTCCCTTTGCTGCTTCCTAAGAATAGCGGCTTTGTTGACGTAAAAGTATTAGCATAATATGATGATTCCCATCTCTGTGCTGTCACTTTTCCAACCATGATTGTGCTTCTTACACCTTATTTTGCAATTTTTTGTTCTTTTTGCTTCCCCTTCTACTAATGACCATATCTTATTCTTGTTATATACTTAGTGGTTGGTATAGTCCTTGTCAGTGTTACCTGAAACTTCCTTTACAAGCTACTGTTGGTGGAAATTAGATTCTTTGTAGTTTTAGTTATTCTAAATCATGCTGCTACGAACGTTTGTGTACCTGTCTTTTTGTACTCATATATATGCTCCTCTGTTAGATGTATATCTAAAAACTGAACTCATATATATGCTCCTCTGTTAGATGTATATCTAAAAACTGAACTCCTGGGTTAAAAGGTATGTTCCACTTTAGGGAATATTGCTAAATAGCTTACTGAAGTGATTTTATTGATGTATACACTCAGTGTATGTGAATTTAAGTTGCTCTTCGTCCTTACTAACTTTTGGATTTGTTATGAGTTATTAATTTGCACCTTTTATGCTTATTGGACATTCAAATATTTTTGTGTGAATTTCCCATTCAAAGTTATTTCCAAGTTTTCTATTGAATTATCTTTTTCAAAGAGATTTGGACTTCTTTATATATTCTAGATATGAGCCCTTTGTGTGTTGTAAACCTCTTTTCCCATTATGTGCATTATCTTTTCACTCTGTTAATGATGCCTTTTAATGAAAAAGAATTCATTTTAATGAGGTGCAATGCAGCAATATTCTTTTTTTTAAAGATTTTTATTAAAATATAGCTAACATACAATATTATATTAGTTTCAGTGTATACCACAGTTATTCAACATTTATATACCTAAAGTAGTAGTGATCACCTGATGAGTCCAGCAACTATCTGAGACTGTACCATGCTATCACAATATTATTGACTATACAAGGTGTAATTACAAAATACAATGAATGTTTAAATTTTAAAAAATTACAGTAAAAGATACATTGCCATTAAGTCCCCTCAAAATACTCCCCCTTACTTCAAACACTTATCCCATCATTCTTGCCACTTTCTGAAGCAGTTCTGGAGGTTCTCTTTTGTGAGTGTCTTTAATTGCACTATTGTGGCTGCCTCGATGTCCTGAATGGATTCAAAATGTTCATGTTGACTTTGGGGAAGAGTCAGAAGTTGCATGGTGCCAGATCCGGTGAATAAGGTGCATGAGGACACACGGTAATGTTTTTATTTGACAAAAATTGTGGTACCAGAAGTGATGTGTGACACAGATTGTTGTCATGATGGAGGATGAAGTAAAGACACAAAAGAGGACTTTCAGAACTGCTTCAGAAAGTGGCAAGAATGATGGGATAAGAGTGTTCGAAGTGAGGGGGAGTATTTTGAGGTCATTAATGGCAATGTGTCTTTTACTGTAATACATTTTTTTTTTTGGCTGAGTCATCCTGCCACCTATTGGCAGCTTAGCGGCAGCTTAGCTCGGGCCGGGACTTGAACTGTTGTTGCTCAGAGCTCAAACTCTTGAGCGAGCTCTTAACCAACTGAGCCACTCGGCCAGCACCTGTAATAAATTTTTTTATTCAAACATTCAACATAACTTTTGATCACACCTTGTATTTCCTGTACTGTATAGTACATCCTGGTGACTTACTTGTTTTCTACCTGGAAATTTAAAACTTATTTTCCTTCATCTTTTCCCTCATCATTTTAATTTTTAAATTACAGTTGACATTCAATATTATTTTGTATTAATTTCAGGTGTATAATATAGTGGTTAGACATTTGTATAATTTAAGAAGTCATCCCCCTAATTAGACTAGTACCCACCTGGCACTATACATAGTTATTACCATATTATTGACTATATTTCCTGCGCTTACTTTACATCCCTATGAGCAGGGGTCGGCAAACTGCAGCTTGCAAGCCACATGCAGCTCTTTGGGTACATACATGTGGCTCTGAAGTAAAATTGAAAATGAAAATAAAACTATCATAGTTGCATTTATAAAAATTTTAAAGGGTTTTTAAATTTTCCTTATTTGTAAAAATATATTTATGGCTCTCGAGTAATTTTTAAATTGTTGTGAGGAACAGGATTGGCTCTTCCATCTCAAAAGTTTGCTGATCCCTGCCCATGACTAGTAATTACCAATTTGTACTTCTTAATCCCTTCACCTTTTTCACCCTGCTCTCTCACCCCCCTCCCCTCTATCACCCCCAATAAATCTAGTGCCCATCTGACACCATACATAGTTACTGCAATATTATTGACTATATATATTCCTTATGCTATACCCTACATTCACATGACTACTGTGTAACAACCAATTTGTTCTTCTTAATCTTTTCCCCTTTTCCACCCACCTCCCAACCCCTCTCCCATCTGGCAACCATCAAAATGTTCTCTGTATCTGTGAGTTTGTTTCTGTTTTGTTTGTTTATTTTGTTCTTTCGATTCCACATATAAGTGAAATCATATGGCATCTGTCTTTCTCTGTCTGACGTACTTCACTCGGTACAGTACCCTCCAGGTCCATCCACGCTGCTGCAGATGGCAGAACCCATTCCCTTCGTTGGCCGAGCAATATTCCATTGTGTAGATGTACCACCTCCTCTTTATTCATCCATTGACAGACACCCAGGTTGCTTTCATATCTTGGCTATGGTAAACAGTGCTCCAGTGAACATATGTATGCACACATCCCCTCGAAGTAGTGTTTTAGGTTTCTTCAGATAAATGCCCTGACGTGGGATCACTGGGTCCTTCTTTGTCTCTTGCTATAGCCTTTGTTTTAAAGTCTATTTTGTCTGGTATAAAGGTTGCTACTCCAGGTTTTTGGTTTTTTTTAAATTTTCATGAAATGTCTTTTCCCCATCCCTATGGTTTTAGTCTGTGTGTGTCTTTTGATTTGAAGTGAATCTCTTGTAGGCAGCATATGTATGAGTCTTTTTTTCTTATGCATTCAGCTACCCTGTGTCTTTTGTTGGAACATTTAATCCATTTACATGGAAAGTAATTGTTAATAGATATGTAGTTATTGCCATTTTATTATTCATATTTTTTATTTATTTTTTCATCTTAAAGAAGTCCCTCTAAGATTCCTTGTAATATTAGTTAGATGGTAATAAACTCCTTTAGTTTTTTCTTCTCTGGGAAGCTCATTATCTGCCCTTCGATTCTAAATGATAGCTTTGCTGGGTAGAGTAATCTTGGTTATAGGTCCTTGCTTTTCATCACTTTGAATATTTTGTGCCAATCCCTTCTGACCTGCAAAGTTTCTGTTGAGAAATCAGCTGACAGTCTTATGGGGGCTCCCCCTGTAGGTAAATAACTGCTTTTCTATTGCTGCTTTAAAGATTCTTCCTTTGTCTTTAAACTTTGGCATTTTAATTATGATTTATCTTGGTGTGGGCCTGTTTGGGTTCATCTTGTTTGGGACTCTGTGCCTCCTGGGCTTGTATACCTATTTCCTTCACCAGGTTAGGGAAATTTTCCATTATTATTTCTTCAAATTGGTTTTCAATCCCTTGCTTTCTGTCTTCTCCTTCTGGTACCCCTATGATGCAAATGTTGGTACATTTGATGTTGTCCAGAGGCCCCTTAAACTCTCCTCATTTTTTTGGATTCTTTTTTCTTTTCACTGTTCTGATGGGGTTGTTCTGCTACCTTATCTTTTAAATCATGGATTCGAACTTCTGCTTCATCTCATCTACTGTTGATTCCCTTTAATGTAGTCTTCATTTTAGTATTGTATTTTTTATTTCTAACTGGTTCTTTTTTTATGTTTTCAATCTCCATTTTTGTTTCCTATCTCTTTGCTGAAGTTCTCCCTGAGATCACTGAGCATCCTTATAACCAGTGTTTTGAACTCTGAGTCTGGTAGGTTGCTTGTGTCCATTTTGTTTAGTTCTTTTTCTGGAGATTTGTTCTGTTCTTTCATTTGGGACATTTTTCTTTGTCTCCCCATTTTGGCTGCCTCACTATATTTGTTTCTATGTATTAGGTAGGGCTTCTATGTCTTCCAGTCTTAGTAGAGTGGCCTTATGTAATAGATGTCCTATGGGGCCCAGTGGCATAGTCTCCCTGGTCACCAGAGCCAGGTCTTCCAGGTGTGTCCCTTGTGTGGATTGTGTGCACCCTCCTGGTATAGTTGAGCCTTGGTTTCTGTTTGCACATAAATAAGAGGGATTGACCCTCAGGCTCATTGGTTGTGAGGACCGGCCATGACTACAGTGAAGGAACTGTTGTGGAAAGGCTGACTCTACAGAGTAGGATTTGCTTTAGCAGGGCTCTGGTGCCTGCCCAGTGTGTCCTTTGGGTGTGTCCTCCTTGGAGGCAGCCAGGTGATGCTCCAGGTCAGTCTGAAGTTGGCCACCAGGCGTGCTAGCCCTGGGGCATCCTGGGAGGGGACCTGCTGCAGGCCAAGTTCAGCTGTAGATTGTGCCCTGAATGGGGCTACCTGGAATGAGCCTCAAAGCAATCTGCAGGTGGTCACCACCTGTACTGGGCTTGGAGGTACCTGAGAGGCCAAGCTATGAACTAAGGCCAGCTGTAGCTAGTCCTGGCTTAGAGCTGCTCAGCCAGAGGTAGGGGATATGCAGAAGCCAGATCCTGCTTGTTTGGGTTTTGTGAACCTTTGAGAGATTTTAGGAAAGTCTGATGCATGACCTAAGACAGGCTGTTTGTATGAAAAAGCTACTGGAAACAGCTTGGGTGGGCCTGCAAGTTGGATGGGGTGGAGTCTCAGGGAATCAACAGTGCAGAGTGACTAGTGTCAGCCAGTTGGATGGAGACCCATATATGGTGGCCACCTGTGTCTGCATGCTGGGTTGGGGAGGGCTCAACAAAGAAACAGTGGCTAATGCTAGCTAGCACTTCTGTCTGAGAGGAAGCTGCCTCTCCAGCACTTGTGTGAAGCCAGAAAATTCAGTTCCTTCCTGTACATCCTTGGCACTTTTGGGGCTGCTGCCCCAGCACTGGAGCTCAGAGTGAGTGAGTCCATAAATGAGTTAAGTCTGTGCGTGGGACTGTTAAGTGGAATGGCTGGGCTTGCAGCCACCCTCCAGTTCATTCAGCCACAATCTCCACTGGTTTTCACAGCCGGAAGTTGTGGGGACTTCTCTCCATGGCACTGGAACTCTATACTGGGGAGGCTGGTGTGGAATTGTGGTCCCTTGCTCCTCCATGGGGAACCTCTGCAGCCGAGATATCTTTCCCAATTTTTAATGGTCACATGCGGGTGTCGGACCAGCCTATTCTGTGTCTCTGTCCCTCCTACCAGTCTCCAGGTGGCTTCATTTCTATGTCCTTAGTTGTAAGGCTTCGGTTCAGCTGGACTTCAGGTGATTCTCAGTGATGGTTGTTCTGTAGTTTAGTTGTAATTTCGATGTGGTCATGAGTGGAGGCAAGCACAGCATTTACCTACTTTGCCATCTTGATCTGAAAATCACAATGTTCTTATAATTAGGATACATGAAAAATCCTGTTGAAAGTAGAGTTTGTGATAAAATTAATGAGGCCTTGTCACACCAGGTGAAGGAGTTGACATGATACTGCTGTAAGCTATAGCAAGCTTTTGAAGCTGTTAAAGATTGCACTGAGTGGTATATACAATGAACTGAAAGACTGAAGAGAAAACTCGAGTCTTGGATACCAGTTGGAAGCTATTAATGTAGTCATGGGAGAGCCATAAAGTCCTTAATCAGGATTGCTATTGGTATAATCTACAGAGTTTATTCAGACTTCACAAGTTTATAAGCACTTGTTTGCATTTGTATGCACGTGCCTATAGTTCTACACATTTTATCAGCTGTGTAGCTTCATGTAACCACTTCTACATTCCAGATACTAAATTGTTCCATCCTGCTACCCCTTTGTGGCCACTCCACAGCCTCTTCTGACAATCTGCAAGCCCTGATAACTACAAACTCTTTTCTATCTTTGTAATTTTAGAGAATGTGGCATTAAAAAATTCATATTATATGTCACTTTTGAGATTGGCTTTTTTCACTCAACATAATTCCCTTGAGATCCATTCAAGTTGTTGTATGCATCAGTAGTAGTTCATTCATTTTTATTACTGAGTAAAATTCTGCTGTATGGATATACCACAAGTATGTGTATTTTAAATTTACATAAATGGAATTTTTTTTTGTATAGAAATCCTTCTGTTATTTATGTTTTATTTCCCCCAGCATTATATTTTTAAGACCCATCCAGGTTGTTTTGTGTTCTTCTAGTCCTTTCATTTTTAACCTCCACATAATATTTTATAATGTATACCTTTCACATTTTACTTATCCATTTTCTCAGAGATGGACATATAGATTGTCTCCAATGCTCACAAATAATATTAAAATGAATATTACTGTATTATTCCACTTAAGGTTATGTGTAGAAATTTCTTTGGAAGATTTATACCCATGAATGAGATGGTTATAGGAATTATATACTAAATTTGACTAAGTATTGACATTGTACACACTGTTTTACCCTCCCACCAGGAGCACACAAGGTTCCCATGTCCCCATGTCTTCAACATCACCAGGTATTATTCTGCTTTGTGATTTTGGCCAATATGGTAGGTGTAAAGTAAGATCTCATTGTTGATTTCATTTGAATTTCTGTAATTTTTGTTACATTCTGTTTCTCCACATGATTGCCTTTTGAGATATCTCTACTGTGACTTTTCTTTTGACCATTGTTTTGTGGGTTCCTATCTTTTTTTGTTGTTGATTTGTAAGACTTTCTCACATATTTTAGATATTTACTATAGGAGTACTCCCTTAACTATGGCTTCACTTTCTGTGGTTTCAGTTACCTGTGGTCAACGGTGGTCTGAAAATATTAAATGGAAAATTCTAGAAATAAAAAATATGCAAGTTTTAAATTCTGTGCAATTTTGAGGAGCGTGATGAAACTTTGCACTTTCCACTTGGTTCTGTCCAGGATGAGATTCATCCCTTTGTCCAGTGTATTCAAGCCCTTGCTCCTCATCCATTAGTCACTTACTAGCTGCCGTGGTTATCAGGTTGATTGTCATGATATTGCAGTGCTTGTGTTCAGGTAACCCTTATTTTACTTACTAATGGCCCCAGTGTGCAAGAGTGGTGATGCTGAATATGGATACACCAAAGAGAAGCCATAAAGTTCTTCCTTTAAATGAAAAGGTGAGTACAGTACAATAAGATATTTTGAGAGAGAGACAGCCTTCACATAACTTTTACCACAGTGTAGGTTATAATTGTTTTATTTTACAATTAGTTATTGTTGTTAATCTCTTACTGTGCCAAATTTATAAATTAAACATTAACTCAGGCATGTATGAACAGGAAAAAACATAAGATACATAGGGTTTGGTACTCTCTGTGGTTTTGGGGATCTTGGAACATATTTCCCATGGATAAGCAGTGTGTGTGTGGGGGGGCTACAGTACCTGTTACTTTTAGAAATTTCAAATAATTTCTCCTAAACTCTCATCTGTTTGGTAACTTTTTCCATGGTGTAATTCATTTAACTGAAATCCTTAATATTGATATAATCAAGGTAATCAGTTTTTGGCCTTCTCTTTTGTACTTCGAGGCTTTACGTAAGAAGTACTTCCCTACCGCTCGTTCTTACATGGTAATTTATTAACTCAATCGATGGCAATTCTATTCTTCTAATTGCTAAGACCAAAAACTCAGTTCATACCAGACTTCTTCTCTCACACTTCTCACTCAATCTATCAGGAAATCTGGTGAGTTTAGCTTCAAAATATATCTAGAGTCTGACTACCTTGTTCTACCTTTATTGCTACCATCAAAGCCACCATCTCATCATCTCTCCCTTGGATTAATGCAGTTACGTCTGCTGCCTTACTCTGTTTTGCAACACAGCAGCCAGAGGTTTCCTTTAAAAGTATAAATCAGATGATGTCACTCCTGCTCAAAACCAGCCAAGGACTTTCCCCGTCAAGCCCCACACTTACTCTGCACCAGCCATGTTCACATCCTTTCTGTTCCTAGAATACGACAGGCACGCCTTCCCTCAGAGCCTCTGCGCTGGCTGCTTTCTCCTCCTGTAACACTCTCCCGCAGATACGCACATGGCTCACTCTGTCACCTCTTTTGAGCCTGTGTCCTAACATCAGTTTCTCATTGAATCCTATCCTGAGCACGCCTTTGAAAAATTTTGACTCTATAACTCTTCACTTCCTACCCATCCTTATTCCCTGTTCCTTCATTTCATTATTTGATTATTTATTATGTTGATTCTTTGGTATCTGTCTCCTCCTTTAGAATGTCAGCTCCTCAAAGGAAGGGATCTTAGTCTGCTCTGCAAACCAATGTGTGCTTAGTATCTGGAACAGTGCTTGGCTCAATAAATCAATGTATAAATAAATACATTTTACAACATCATGTTTCACATTTAGGTCTGTAATCCAGCAAGGAGTTCTGTTTTCTTGTTCTCCCTATACTGAGCCAGTTTTTCTAACACCATTTACCAGTTTATACTTTCTTCAGTGGTTTTATGGATACAAACGTCATCACATATTAAACTTCCTCTTATTTACTTTTTTCCAGATTTATAGTGATATTATTGACATATAACTATTTAAGTTTAAGGTGTATAATGTGATGATTTGGTACATGTATATATTACTAAACGATCACCACATCCTTCCCCTCACATAATCACCTTTTTTGGTGTGTGTGGTGATAAAATGTAAGATCTATTCTTTTAACAGCTTTCATATATATGAGACTATATTGTTAATTCTAGTCGCCAGGCTGTACATTAGATCCTGAGACCTGATTCATTGTATAACTGAAACTTTGTACCATTTGACCAATATCCCCTCATTTCCTCCACCCCCAGCCTCTGGCAACCACCTTTCTACTCTCTGTTTCTATCAGTTCTGCTTTTTTAGATTCCACATATGAGGGAGAACATACAGTATTTGTCTTTTTCTGTCTGACTTATTTCACTCAGCATAATGCCCTTAAGGTCCACCTATGTTGTTGCAAAAGGCAGTACTTCCTTCTTTTTTTATAGCTGAATGATATTACACACACACACACACACACACACACACACACACACACATACACACACACACACACCACAGATGTACCAGATTTTCTTTCTTTATCCATTCATCTATCAGTGGACACTTAGGTTGCTTCTATGTCTTGGCTGTTATGAATAATACTGCAATGGGGATGCAGATATCTCTTCAAAACAGTGTTTTTGTTTCCTTTGGATATATACCCAGGGTGAGATTGTTGAATCATATAGTACTTCAATTTTTAATTTTTTGAGGAACTTCCACTGTTTTCCATAGTGACTGTACCAATTTTCGTTCCCACCAACAGTGCACAAAGTTTCCTTTTTTTTTTCACATCCTCACCAATACTATTATCTCTTATCTTTTTGATAATAGCCATTCTAACAAGTGTGAGGTGACATTTAATTGTGGTTTTGATATGCATTTCCCTGATGATCACTGATGTTGTAAGCTCCCTTTATATGTGAGTCTGCTTCTGCCCCATCATTCTGCTCCGCTGTTTTTTGTGCCTATATTATTGTATATTGTATTATTGTATTTATGGCTTTGTGGTATGTTTTTATTTTCGTAGGGCAATTCATCTCCTTTGCTAATCTGTTTTCAAAGTTATTTAGATATTCATGAACCTTTCCCCTCTCATATAAATATCAAAATAAACGTATTGAATTCCTAAAAGAAAAGTGAGCTAAAAGGCCATTGCTCTGGGCGTCCCAATACTGGGACTCCAACACCAGCTCAGCTCTGAGCTCATTCTGGAATAAAGCATAAGCTGTTTCATTTTTCTGGGCCCCATTTTCATCAATTGTCAAGTGAGAACTAGATGGCTTCCACGGTCCCTTTTAGTTCAGGGGTTTGGTGACTATGTCTGACCCCCTGCTCCCCAATTAGTTCTGGCCACTGTTAGGGTTTGGCTCTGGTTCTCTTTCCCTGAACAATTTGCCTCCACACACTCTGTCAGGCCTTCCAGTGGCTCACCAGTGGCTCTTTCCGTACCATATATCATTTCTGTGAATGGATTCTAGGCAGCAGAAATACCCTGATGAAGGGAGACATGTTCTAAAGTGAGAATCATTAGGAAAGACTTTAAAAGACTCCCTGAGAATTATCAGAGGACAAGGAAGACAAACTACCTGGTTTCAACCTTCTCTTTTCTCTGTTACATGGCTGGTTCAGGGATGATGCTCAACCCCTTTGAGTCTTAGTTTTCCCGTCTGTAAAAGAGAATTATCACCCTCCTCATCCTCACAAATACATTGTGAGGCATAATTAAAATTTCTAAGCTTTGAGGTTTTTATGAGCAACACCGTAGTAGTGTAACATGTCATTATAACTAATTACAGAGCATCTGCATGTGAAAAGCACTCAACATGACAATATCCTTACCTGGAGACAGAGAAAGAAGAGTGTGGAGATGGGTAGAGAACAAATAAGTAAGGAAGGATAAATAAAGGAAAAAAGAAAAAACAAAGAAATGTGATAAAATAGAGTACGGCAAAAGGACAATGATTTTAAAAAGTCAAGTAGAAGAAAAGAGATAAACATAGTATCTTTGGAGATGAATGGGACAAGTTGTTCAGAATTTATTAGAAATTTATAATAGCTATGATAGTTATTATAAACAATAATACAAGTAATTGTAGTTGTCGGAAGAATCATGATGCGTTTTTGCAACAAAAAACATAGTAAAAAATACGTCATGACTTTTCCGACAACCCAATAGCTAAAATATAATAGCACTTAAGGCAAGCAGAATTCTAAGATGGTGCCACCATCTATGCCTCCTGCTGTTATTCCTGTGATTATATTATCTAACGTGACAAAGGGATTTTGGAGATGTAATTAAAGTTACTGATCATTTGATATTCAGATAGGAGATTACCTGGCAGGCCAAACCTAACCCCAGATGTTCTTTAAAAGCAAAGGGTTCCCTCTGGCTGGTAGTAAAGTAGAGATGCTCACTGGCTGGACTGGGAGAAAGCTAACATCATGTGAACTGCATATGGGGGTTACATGGGAAGCCAGTGGGCCATGAGAAAATTAAGACTTCAGTCCTACAACTGAAAAGAACTGAATTCTACCGACAACAAAAACGAGCTTGAAAATGAATTCTTCCTGAAACTCTCGACCTCAGAGGGCTGACAACTTGGTTTCAGCCTTGTGGTAGCCTAAGCTGAAAACTGTCACACCATGCTAGATTTGTGACTTGCAGAACTGTGAGCCAATAAATGCTTATTGTTTTAATGGAAAAAAATGGAAAAGCAATATAACATACATGGTAATACAAAGTAGAAATAACTACATTATAATATTGCTCAGTCAGCTAAAGCTCTTATGACTGGCTTCTGGGCCGCAAATGGGGTTAAAATTTAAGAGTCACAGTGGTAAAATTGTGGATGTCCTAACACTGATCACAACAGTCAAGGAGAACAAAGATACACAAATTTTAACATAAATAAGACTGTGATCTTATCTGGTGCAGTTTTAATATACAAATTAAGAACAGTATTGCTATACATGTACAGGTAACATTTTTGAACGTGTATTTATAAATTAAGCCATGTTGTTGGGAGTATTCATAAGAGCTATTTTGAAAGGAGGAAATCATTTTGCTTATCATATGACCTTCACCCATTTATTTCTGTGAATTTCAATATTCCTTAATTAGGTTTCCTTATGGCAAACTCCCCTTGTGGTTAAAACCTTGGTTGACAAGTGGCAAAATGGGTTTAGTTGAGTTATACTGTCTTCATATGTTTTATTCCATACACGAATGAAGCAATTGCCAGACAATGAAGGGAGCAAGGAAAGGAAATCAGACAGATTTGGAAAGGTGGAAAACATAATTTGTGTGTCTCCCCTCTTGCAGCCTCTAGCATTGATCTTTCCTGTCTTGTTGCCTCAACTTGTACTAAATATCAAGGTTCTGGTCAAGGAGATTTAAGAAGTTAGTAGTACGTCTTGCCTTTCCTCCCTCCAGCTAACCAATTCTTCTTGATGTCCCTCTAATGTGAATAATGCCACCATTTGACCAGTTTCCAGGACTTCAAAGCTCTGAGTCAACTTTCACTCCACCCTTTCCCTAATCCCTCATATCCTACAATTAGTTGCCAAATTCCAAGATTCTTCTTTTTCCCACTCCCCAGCCCTGCTGCCATTAACTTAATTCAAGTTCTTCTTATGATTTGCCAGATTATTGCCATAGCCTCTTAGGTCATTCAGTTGTCTAATTTCCTATCATAATCCATTCTACAAATCATAGATAGGATATTCCTTCTAAAACATAGTTCTAATCTTGACTTTTTTTTTCTTTTTTTTTTTTCACTCAAAGATTTTCAGTATCTCCTTTGGCCCACAGAATAAAATCTAAATTCCTTATTTTGGTATTAAATTCTTCCACAGGACAGGTTCCAATTATTTTCTATTCTTATTTTTCAGGGCCCTCTATACATGTCTTCTATTCTTTAGCTGAATTAGATTCCTGTGTCCCCTGAAATATGAATTTTGGAATCAGATAGATCTGCAGTTAAATTCTGATTCCACCACGTACTGGTTATGTGAACTTGGACTATCTCTTAAATCTCTTGTCAGCCTCAATTTTGTCATCTATAAAATGGGGGTAATAATATCCCTCACATAACAGTCATTGTGAGAATTAAATTTGATGACATATGTAAATTTCTGGGCATAATGCCTGGCACATAAATGCCTAATAAATGATAATTTTCATTATCATTTTTACTTCTCGTTCTTTTTCATTCCCTCTTCCTATATCTTCTGGGTCGCCTTCATGGTGACACATTCTTATTTTCCTGCCTGGTATTTTCTGACTCCTGCTGTTGTTTGTGATGTTCTCTCCATTGGGAATGCCCAACGCCCATTTCTGCCTATTTAATTGCATATGATCCCAAATACTTTCCACTGCAAAGGATGGACAGCCAACTCCAATCATGGGAATGCCCTGCCCTTTGCAGAGCTTGGTTTAGGAAATGTTATATGGCCTAATCCTGGCCAATGAGATGTATAGGAAATCCACTGGGAAAGGCTTTACCTTTCCATTGAAGGTTCCCCTCACCTTCCTTTGGAAGTGGGCTGTGTCTGGATAAGATACTTGAACTTCTATCACCCAACCAAAAATAAAAGTGAAGATGGAGAATGCAGGGTAGAAGAGGAGATGGAGAGAACCTGACCAATATCATGAAGTTATTCACATTGAGCCTAGAGCCCTCTCTATCCCTTGTCGTGTGAAACAAAAATCTTTTCTTTGAAAGACAGTCTGAGTTGCAGCTTTCTTCTTCTTCTTCTTCTTCTTCTTCTTCTTCTTCTTCTTCTTCTTCTTCTTCTTCTCCTTCTTCTTCTTCTAAGATTTTATTGGGGAATTGGGGGAGGGAACAGCATTGGGGAATCAGGGAAGGGGAACAGACAAGTTGCTGTCCTTCTGTTCTTCAGTCTAGTGGAGGATGTCACTTCACTGACCCATGTTGGTATTATCATTGTGCTCTTCCTGGGTGAGGCACATCAGTCACCAGCCACTGGATGACCACTGCCGCTGCTCATGCTGGCTGCCAGCCACTCATGGTAGCTTTAGGGCAGCTCACTGCAGCTTACGCCATCACTGGCAACTCACGGCAGCCCAGCTCCAGGTCAAGCTGTTGTTCACCATCTTAGTTGTAGAGGGCAGTGTCACTGGCCTATGTGAGATCCGAACCGGGGTCCTGCTGCTCAGAGTTGGTGTCCCAAGCCAGTTCTTAACCAACGTGCCACTTGGCCGGCCCGCAGCTTTCTTTTTACAGTAAAAAAGATACACAAAAAATTTTTTGGTAACTTTGTATGATGACAGATGTTCACTAGACTTATGGTGGTGGTCATTTCACAATATATACACATATCAAATCATTATGTTGTACATCTGAAACCAATATCATGTTACATGTCGATTGTATCTCAATAATTAAAAAAAAGGATATTTGTGGTTCTTGGCATTTTCCACTACATCAGTCAGGAATGCATTCTCTCACAAAGAGCAGAAAAGTTGACTGTTGTGATGTAAGTAAATGAAGATTTATTTTTCTTAAAAGAAAAGGCATTGAAATATTCACTATTGTGCAAGTTGTGATGCCACTTTCTTGGTGAGGCTGTCTGTGGTTTCTCTGGCAGATGTGAGCGTGTTCTCTCTTCCATGGTACATTGTGGGGTGTCTGTCTCCCTGGAGAGGGGTTTGGCTGGAGGCAGTCTTTGTGCCTTCATCCCCTTTGCATCCTCTGAAGGGTGTACCCTCATGCCTTGAATATGCCATGCTGATTCGTTCAATAACACACTTGCTCAGCTAGACCATTTGTTATTGGTTGGGCTTTTGTATATTGATTTTTATCGTTTGGATATAATTCAGTGATTTTTTTTTTTTGAGGACAGTGGTTTGGGGATATAGGTATGTAGATTCCCTTCCAAATTTTCTTGCATAAGAGTACTTTTTAAAAATCAGGTCATTAGAGGCAAACCTCAAATATACTATAATAAGCAGCTCTCTGATAGAAGAGAACATAAGCAGTGACGAGTTTAGGAGCGGACGAGAGATGAAATGTAGGTGCTCTGCTTCATGGCATCTGCTGACAATGCCAGGAGACACCACTGAGCCAATCTGTAGGCACTAATGCCTGCCTGATGTACTGATGACCTAATTTGTGATCAAGGTGAATGGTTGTCCTTTTGCTGATATAGTTGCTGGGCAGGAGTACAGAAGATTCACGGAAGTGTTTTTCTGAACCCAAAATAGTCAATAAACTCTGTGCCTTCTTCTATTGGGTGTTGGAAAACTCATGACGTACTTTTTCTGTGTTTTTCATTACAAAAATGCGTCATGACTTTTCTGATAACCCAATATTTCAGCCATCTCCTTATTTTGTTTTCAGTCTCCAAACACTGATCATCTTGACAGTCACATCCAGGCACACAAAAGTATTTACAGATTTTGACTTTACTGCCATTTAGCATGCATTCCTTAATAATACAAGCCTCTGATGACTTTTTAAACTTTTAATGTTATGGGATCTAGTCAAAGACTGTGTTGTGATCTTCACTGCAATGAAAAGCAAACCAAACACCACTGTCAATAGCTTGAGGTATTGAGAAAGATCATGAAATTTCTGCCTCTAGGGCCTAAAATAATATAGGTGGTAGATTCTCCTCTTGTACAGTTTGTTTAAATGTGTTCGTGTCTAAAAATGGGGAAACTTTAACTCAAATGCCACTCAATGTCTTGTTCAGCCCCTGATTTTATGATTGATGTGTCTGTCACACCATTGGGTTCCCGAAGACACTTGAAGGAATTCTCATATGAGGAAACCTCTCAGTGGAATGCATAGGAGGAAGTAAGGCGAAGCTCTGAGATGCCCTAGGGAAGGGCTTTACTTATGGAGACTTTCTCTGATGTAAGGCTTGGCACACAGCGTTATGCTCTGAAAGAGCAGTAGTGTCTTCCCACTGCTAGGCAGGCTGGATAGTTCAGCATGCTGTGGCCAAAGGGAGGGCCCATCAGGCTGGGAGAGAGAGCAGGGTGTGGACCTGAGCTGGGGGAAGGGCGCATTTATAGCCAACTGGGTATGACTGTTGATTATGACTGCATCTCAGCATCTGCTTTGCTCTTTAGCAAATACTTCTGTTTGCCCCACTGGCGAGCATCCCAGAGTGAGGGCTTTCTTTCCTCAGTGTCTGCTGGTGGAGAGGCACTGCTGGGGATCCATGGGCACAACTGAATGGCTCTCAAATTGAGTGGACAAAGCAAAATGGTGGAAGTCGGAGATGGCTGAGGGGCCATCTTCCCAGCTTCTCCTGTGCTCTTTAGGTTCTTGATGTTTTTACGCTATATATTGGTCTTCCCTGACTTAAGACTTTAATGATTAGTTACTGCATTTTATTTTGCTCATGAATTGTTTTTATTACTTCAACAAATGTTTTTGGAGCATCTTCTCAGTGCCGGGCACTGTTGTTCCCACTGGGGACACAATGTCACAGTGGATCCGAAAAACATGATCCCCACCGCTAGTGAGTTTATAATCTAAAGTGGGAGGCAGAAAATTAAAGAATTAACTTAAATGTCGCTTCAGCCTTTGGGTCATTGCTTGAGAGGCTCCTCCGGGTTAGAGTGCTCTGTCCCCAGACTTTTACAAGTGACACTTGTTTGTACCTTTCCCATCTCAACTCCAGGGTTGCTTCCCAGGAAAGGCATTCTTGGATCACCCAGTCTCAGTCCCCACCCCCCACAAGCCCTCTATCCTATCATTCTCATCTACAGTTCCTGAATCCAAACATCTCTTAAAAACAAAGAATCTTTCCTCTTAATTTGAGTGCAAACTCATTAGTACTATGATCTTTATTCAATGTGTTATGAATATTTATATATTTTTTACCATGTACTAATTAGCTAACATTTATTTTCTTGTTTCTCCATCTAGAATGATAGCAGAGACCTTGTCTTTCTTGTTCACTCTATCCAGAACCCAGACAGCAACTGGGTGCTTAATAGCTATTTGTTAAGTGAATGAATGAATGCTTTTGCATGTAAAGTACCTAGTGTTCTGGTGTGGGTTTGACTGCGGGAGGGGAGAGGTGAGGTCAGAGAAAGCTTGTAGGAAGAACTGATGTCCAAGGCTTAAATGATTACCTAAGCCAAGTTAAGAATGGGGAGGGGGACGGAGAAGAGTATGTACAAAGGAGAGTAGTATGTTTAAGGAAGGGAAAGAAATTCATTGTGGCTGATGCACAGTCTTTAAGGGGGGAATGGCAAGGGGTGAGCCTGGAGAGTGCCTGAAGGGTTTTTAAATCATGTTAAAGAATTAGGATTTTATCCTTTGGGCAAAGAGGAGTGATGTTTTCATGAAGGAATCAGTTCATTTAAACCTGCCAACAACCTGAAAAGCGGGTACCATTATCCCATTTTACAGATAAGAAGACTGAGAGTCATGGACATTTAAGTGACTTCCCCAGCATGGCATGTTTAACTTGTGGCAGAGCTGTGACTAATTCAGGCTCTCTGGCACTGGCTTCCATACTTCCCTTTAGAAATTCTTTATGGCAAGTGGAAGGCCTTTGATGATGACAAGTCACCAGGAAATAACACCCCTCAAAATGTCTTGGTTGGCTGGAACACTAAGCGGATGATTCCAGGATCATGGAGTTTGCTCTAACAACAGATGTGTTCATTGGGTTTGATCCGTGCCACAGACAGGCCGTGATTCTACCTCCATCATCAGTCTTACCAATGATCCCTGATGCTTCAATGGCAGAGGGGATGGCTGGGTGATACAGAACAGATGAACATAGTCAGGTGTCACTGTAATAGAAAAAACAGCCTACTGTGTGTTAGCAGCACCATTCATGCACATAGAGGATGGCACATATTAGCTACTATGCTCAGATACAATGTAAGGTATGGGACACTTGTTGGTCACTCCTAGAGGTGGTAGGTAGCTAGGAAGTAGAAAAGAAATGAGCACTGTTAAAAAAGTTAAAAAATCTTATCCAGATCCCTATATTTCTTTTTATTCTTTATTAGAATCTACTGGCATTTACTTTCTGCCTTTCAAGCTTTAAGAATCTGTCCTGAAGAACTAACTGCATGTTGTTCAAAACCTACCTCACATGAGCATGAAAATGTGTTATTCCAAAATGCAAAATGGCTAAGGCATATATGTTTGTCATGGTTTAGGATGTCTATTATTGCTAACAACTCATATTTTTCAAATCCACCTCTATGAGTAGCATATTTCATGGACCGCTAGCTCCAACCAAGGCCCATACTTGAACTGTGTAAGTGATTGGGATTAGCAGAACCACTGCCCTCCAAAACAACAACAAAAAGAAGAAGACCCCCTGCAAATTGATAAAGACTCATCTCTGTAATGTTTTCTACAGCTTTAATTTTTCTTTGTCTCTTTTTGTTTACACTGGGAAGGCTTCCTTTAGGGAAAAAAGAAAAAGACATATTTCGACTTGTGCTATAGGTTCTTATGAAGATCTAGAAAGGAAGCATCTGCTAATTTGGCACCAGGAGTGGGTCTAGTAACAGTGGCTTTGGTTTGGGAATTAGATTGCCCAGGCTTGATTGCCAACTCTATCACTCCCTGGCTATGAGTTCTTGGAAAGTCATCTCATCTGTCTGAGCCTCAGTTTTCCCACCTATAAGATGAGATAATAACATAGGGATGTTTTTGGGTTTTTCTGTTTTTTTTTTTAAAGATTTTTATTGGGGAATTGGGGGATGGGAACAGCTCTGGGGAATTGGGGGAAGGGGAACAGACAAGTTGCTGTCGGTTTTTTGTTGTTGTTGTTCTTCAGTCTAGTTGTGGAGGACATTGCTTCACTGGCCCAAGTTGGCACCATCATTGCACTCTTCCTGGGCGAGGCAGATCAGTCACCGG